>NW_009648244.1:303130-334639 GCF_000708025.1 Charadrius vociferus | reverse complement strand
CAGCTCCAAAAGTCACAGTGAAATTTTCCATTTTGCTGTGTTTCTTAGGTTACCGTGTTCACTGACTCTAGAAAAGGGACTGAGTTACACTGAAGAATGGGAGGGCTGTAGACACCCCAGGAGCTGTGCAGCCATAAAAGTGGCACTGATGGATAGCTGGGCTCTCGAAAAGAAAGCCCCCTCCAAATGAGTGATGACTCAAGGGAAAGTTGGTCTTAAATTTTAATTTATGCCTTAGCTGCGAACCACCTCTGAGTAAAAGAACAGTGAGTGATTATAACTACCCTTCAGATGCATTTTTTTAAAGAACTTCATAAAGAAAATACCATTAAAATATTCAGTAAGCTGGTGCAACAACCCTTGTGGAAGCACAGTGCATTTACAGACGCACAGTGTGACTTCTATTAGCTTTCTACTAGCACAGTTTAGCTGCCTCAGTAATACTGGCTACATTTAGACTGCTTATTATTTCTCCATGTGTGGTAAAGAAAACACCTTTTGCTTATCAAAGCAAAGACTGTTGACAATGAACAATGACCTGCATGAGACAAACATACAGCAACTTAGAAATTGTTAAAATATTTAATTGTTTTGTGTAGAACAAGGACCATTCTCACTGCGTTTCTTAAACTCACATCTTACACATGACGGTATTCAATGCGTACCTGAGCATTAGGGATAATCTAGGATTTGACTTAAGAACAACTGAACCATCAAGCCAGTTGATTTAGCCCAAGAAAACTGTTTGGAAAGAAGTGCTGTTTCTGAGGATGTCTTGTTCCCTATTGTTCCTTCTTAAAAGCAACTTTAAGTATGAGATTATTACTACTTATTGCATTACTTCTTCAGTTTTTCTTAAAGTGAATATCATTACAAGAAGTTATATGCTTGTATCTGCCCAATATTTAAATGCTGCTATAAATGATGCTTTTGTGAAAGCTAATGTTTGTAAATAAAAATAAAATTGTAACAAAAAACTACGTACGTGATACTTTGTATTAGTGATGGCTTAATCTGATTTATACTACAGCAAAAGTTCTAAGTAGCTAACTCAGAAGCTTTCTTAATGCTTAAACCTAAACCTAACTTGAAATCACTGAAGTTGCTACATAATTTAGTCTGTAATGTACACTTATTATACATGAATTTTGATCACTTAAGTGTGAATGCACCTCCATAAAAAGAGCCAGTATAAATGTATATGAAAAATCTTACCCACTTTTGTTCCTTGTAAGACACACTGTTTCATTATTATTGCAGACTGCCAGCTCTTAAGATATTATTGAGACTCCTATATTTGGTGTTGCTTTTACATTACCAAAGGAATGTGCTAGGATGAAAACTATCAATTACATTAAAACACTACCTTCTTTTCGTTTCTCCTCAGCAAGGTAAATCCTACTGTGTATACTCCTAACATAGCCATGAAGGTGCCAATGGGGTTGTGCTTTTGCACCTAGGGATAATTTGGTCCACTGGGCATAGTTTGCCCCACCAGACACCAACATTTGAGTACATCATGAGGTGCTCCAACACTTGAGCATGGTGAGAACAAAAGGCGAGGAATGGAAACGCATCAGTGGGCAAATTCAAAGGTGGGCAATTCAAAGACATTTTTTGTTGTATTTTTTGCAGCGAACCTAACTAGAGATGATAATTATATCGGAGAACGATCTAGGGATTATTCCCTTATATTTTAATGTTGGCCCATCTTTTTTTTTGTCTCCTTCTCCATTTGTGACCTCTTCTCAGCCTGCAGACTTGGGTGGCTGAGGCGCTGGGGAGTGGAGGTGACTAACCAGGAGGCTGAACTTGGCTGCTGCCAGCTGGTGTAAACTGCCCTGTTTTCTCATCAGCATGGCTGCAGCTGCTGCTGCAGGGAAAAACAGCCTTTAAAGCTATTCTCCTCCCCTAAATGAACCATGTGAATAACCAACTGGATGAAAGCCTAACAGATAACTCCTCCTCACCACTCACTACAGTGCACAAACTGCAGTACAGGATTTTTATACATTCAGAGTTCATGACTCCCACTTATGTCAACAGCTTTGACTTTCTCTTGGACATCTAAGAACAACTGTCGAACTGCTGGCACCAAGGTTTATAAATACCAGCTGCAGTTCATAAACACTGAATTAAGAGTAATTACTGGCCTAACGAACATCAAACGGGAAAGAATGAAGAGATGCAGGCAAGAGATAATTCAGCAAATGAGATGAAAAAGGTGGAGGACAAGTGAGTAATAGAATGCCATTGGCAAGCAAGGTGGAGGAGAGCCCACAAAACATGCCAGTGCATTTGAACCTCCCTTCGTGCTGTACCCTGCTCTGAACAACCAAGCTTTTCCTTGAACTTAGGAGCACAGGTCCAGAAGGGACCCAGCTAAGTCACTGAATTGAGTCCTCCTTATCATAGGCAGACACATTTCATTAATAAAGCTCAAGCCTTAAAAACGAGCTGGTTTTCTTGCCCTTGCTACTCCTCTTGAAAGGCAAGATTTGTCTGACAGAGCTATCCGGTGGTTTTGTGAAGTGTGAATGAGACTAAGGCCAGGCAAGCAAAAAGAAACGAGTCAGAGACTGCTTTCATGGGACAAAGGTGTCATTGAAAGGGTGCACAGGAGCTACAGAAGCAAGCTGTTAGCGCTCTGTGCTGAAAAGACTGGCGAGCCAGGGGAGTTATTTAAGAACATCTGCAAGTGCTGAAGGCTGCAAGCGGCCACGTTGCTTTCCATCCTTGTTAGCCTCAAGAAACAATGATCCTTTTTGCTAAAGAAAGTACAGAGAATTGCTCCCGATGCACGTACATATATGCAATCATGTCTCAATGGCCCCTTTGCCAAACTGTACCAAAAAGGAGTTTCCCTTTGGGCAGTACAAGCAAATTCACTCTCTACACTTGTTTTAAGGTAAGATGTGTAAATGGGTCTCATGTAAGCACATATCAGCCCGTAAATACTCCAGAACTTGGTCTACCATCATTAATATGGTGTCTGCCAACTGCCAGTTGCCAGTAGGAAAAAAATCTGATCTGGATCAGATACAAGCTCGCTTCTATTTCTATTGAACTAAACGGTTTTTGGCTTTAAAATTTATGCTGGCTGTGGGGGCCAGACACTACCTGATCCTGTTTCTCAGGGCAAAATTGCCCCTTCTACAATGTTCAAACAGATTTAAACTTGCACAGCAACTTTCTAATGAGCACTGATTGAATTTGTGCTTTCTGGCACATGGCTGCATTGGTTTTGACATAGCACAGGATTAGCCACGTCATGGAAGCAAAATCTCCAGGAAGGATCCAGCCTACCAGCTGCTAAGGGCAGACGAACCCCTCGGAACAGGACACAGCCTCCACCTTACCAGGGGAATAACCTCAGTACAGGGCCACACCATCAGGGTATTTTTTCACCTTCTCTAAACTTGTGCTCCTGTCCACACCGGAGCATGTCTTGGGAAGGGGGATTGTGGATTTAAATCTCTCCAGGCTGACAAGAGCCCAGCATGCCACCTCTCACTTCTCACACATGTGCTGGTGTTACTAGGCTGTTGGGTAAATGCTATCCCGTCTGTCATGTTTGGGCTCATCCAAATATGTCCTAATCACTTTGCATCTTCCCAGTGATTACTTAGGGATAGGCAGCTCAAATGCTCTGATCTGGTCAGGCAAGGCCAAGCGCTGCCAAAAATCCTGCAGTTGGATGCCTGCAGATGGCCTGAATCTGGGCCCTTCTCCGCATGAAAAAGGCCATACACCAACATACTGTTATCACTGCTGGCAGTTCTCAGTTATGCAACCTGATTTATTTTCTCCAGTTAAACTTCCTGCGAGTGAAAGGGATGAAAACTCTGGGCTCAGGAAGATCCACTAGAAGAAATTTCATGTCTACACTCTATCTTTGATTTAAAGGCAAATATGAGGCCCTTGGGTTAAAGATGAATGAAATATTTAAGAGCAGGAGAAAACTAAGTCAACATCGGGAGTTTTGCCTCTCTTTATGACTAAGCCACATAGTATTAACTAATGCTGAAATGACTCATTATGAGATGATGCTTGTTGGTGTGAAAATAGAGAGAGAAACTTCCAGCATCCTGAAATATTGAAGCCTCTGGCTCATTTTATCTTAATACCTCTGTTTTCGGCACTAAATTAACTTCTCTGCTAATAACTTTGTAAATACACACTCATGCAGGCCTGCTGATACATCACAACCTAATAAAAACTGAATTATGCCTTGTTGCTTTCTTAAAATAATTAAAAATCTACTTCTGCTTTTTGAAAGGATTTCCAAATTCAGAGTCCATTTGCTTTTGTTTTACCTATTAAACTCCCCACCATGCTTCCTCTAAAGGCTGCCTAATATACAACCAGCTAATCAAAGTGATTGCCCATGACAGAATTCCAAGTGGCCCTGACATCCATCCACAAGACTGGCTGGCCACTTGCAGGGTTACACAGGTCTGCAGCAGGGAGACATCTGACGTGGAACTCCCCTGAGTGTAATGCCAAGGCCCGTGTTAGGTGAGATGTCAGCCTGGATGGTGGGGAGGCCCCTCTGGCTTGCTAGCTCTGATCCATGCTAAAGTCACGTATTTGCTCCCGCAAACATAGCTGCAGACTTTTATTGCAATGGAAGTTTAAATTATGCATAAATGAGTAGTTCTGAGGTACCTCAAATAACCCATCAAGAGTCATGTTTGCTATTGCCAAATGTCTGTCTGAGAAACTCCTCTCCAGTTGCTTCCAGTGCATGCTGGCATAGAGCAGGTAAAAGAATCATAGAATGGTTTAGGTTGGAAGGGACCTTAACAATCACCTAGTTCCACCCCCCCTGCCATGGGCAGGGACCCCTCCCACTAGACCAGGTTGCTCAAAGCCCCATCCAGCCTGGCCTTGAACACCTCCAGGGATGGGGCCTCCACAACTTCCCTGCACAATTTGTTCCAGTGCCTCACCACCCTCATAGTGAAAAATTTCTTCCTAATATCTATGCTAAAGCTCGCCTCTTCCAGTTTGAAGCCATTCCCCCTCGTCCTATCACTACATGCCCTTGTGAAAAGTCCCTCCCCAGCTTTCCTGTAGGCCCTCTTTTAGGTACTGGAAGACCACTAAAAGGTCTCTCCGGAGCCCACTCTTCTCCAGGCTGAATAACCCCAACTCTCTCAGCCAGTCCTCACAGGAGAGGTATTCCATCCCTCTACTACATCCCTTTTGTGGCCCTCCTCTTGACCCACTCCAACAGGTGCATGCCCGTCTTGTGCTGAGGACTCCAAAGCTGGTAGATATAGATTATCTCTAGCTGTAAGCAATGGTTGCTTTGTGCTAACCTCCATTAGGAATGGAAAACCAAATATTACCCCACACCCCAAAATTAACATTTACAAGAATCTCATTAGTACTGGTGTTACTGCTCATTTGTACTGTTGTTACACATGTGTATGTCTGTGTGTCTGCAGAGTATGAAAGACTGAAGTAACAAAGTGATATTTGCTGCCAGGCTTCCAGAAGGATGGTACTGGAAAATACAGTTAAGAAAATTATATGGCCCTCATGCTTTAGCATAATACACTATTAATGTGCAAGCATCAGAAACACTGTGAAAGAAGTAGGTTTAACCTAATAATAGTGATAGAATCATAGAATCCTGTAGGTTGGAACGGACCTTTAAGATCATTGAGTCCAACCATCAACTTAACACTGCCAAAACCACCACTATAACCATGTCTCTAAGCACCACATCTAAACGTCTTTAAAGTACCTCCAGGGATCGTGACCCCACCACTTCCCTGGGCAGCCTGTTCCAATGCTTGACAACCCTTTCAGTGACGAAATGTTTCCTAATATCCAATCTAAACCTCCCCTGGCGTAACTTGAGGCTGTTTCCTCTTGTCCTGTGGCTTGTTACTTGGGAGACGAGATTGACTCCCACTTCTCTACACTCTCCTTTCACGTAACTGTAGAAAGCGGTAAGGTTTCCCCTGAGCCCCCTTTTCTCCAGATTAAACAACCCCAGTTCCCTCAGCCACTCCTCATAAGACTTGTTCTCCAGACCCCTCACCAGTTTCATTGCCCTCCTCTGGACATGCTCCAGCACCTCAATGTCTTTCTTTTAGTGAGGGGCCCAAAACTGAATACAGTGCTCGAGGTGGGGCAATCTGCCACTTGCAATGACCCCATGACCCAGTAGCACCTAAGAGTACATTTCCACCAGCCCCAATTCTCTCTCAGAGCCCTGGACATTAGGAGCTGGATGACACTGGGAGAGGAGGGAAGAGCTTCTAATCTCCTGTCTTCACGCACCCACACTGCAAATACAACTGCCCCAACCCTCCCACACAGCCAGGAGATGCAGATGGGTGCCTTCAGGGGTGCTGAGCCCACCGACCTCTGTGGACTGCACAGGGAATTCAGTGGTTTGAGCCACCCCCCCTTCTCTCACTGGGTGCTGGGGCACCAGCCATGGCAGAAGAAAGTGGCCTGATGCCCCCTTGTGCTGCTGTGGACCTGCTCCTTGCTGAGGAGGAGAGGAGCCTTTGCCATGTGACTCCATCATGTCTTGGTTTTCTGAGAAAGGAACAAAAGTGTCTGGAGGATCTCAGTAAGTCCCTGAAGATGGGACAACAGCAACAGCACTGCACAGCCTCGCTTGCTCACACTCTCTCCTTGCCTGCCACCGGTTGCTTAATGCCAGAGAGGCATTTCAGTCCCCAGCAGCAACAGCAAAGAAAATTATCTTTGCCCTCGTGGCCCCAGTGGTCAAATCTGGAAGAGGAGTAATTCACAGGGGGAGACAGTAATCATCATTAAAACCAAAAATCTGCCAACAATTATGAATACTGCAACTTTGGTCTCTACATTTGGCATACGGCACAGTTCGGAACCTGAACCAAGAAGGAAACTGCTGGCCAACAGTGACTTCTTTTGCTGTTTCTTAAACTGCCACTGTTTTAAATACTTCTGATAAAAAATGTGCATCTGGGTGGATCAAATGCCAAGGAGAGGGACCAACTCATCTCCATCCTTCTCAGTTACTCTTGGAAAACAGGTTTTACAACTGTGTAAGCCCAGCCTCACACCAGAGTGGTCTGAAGCAACTGAACATCCCCCTTCTTGGCAGTTTTTTTAGATAACAGAAGCCCACCATGGATTTCCCCAGCAGAAGAACGTCAAAGGAGAATGTCACAGACGCAGCTGCGTTTTTTTACCAGTGGAGGCAAAACTTCCAGATGTAGATGTACAGGAGCTATTTGAACTGTTGTCCTCAGAGATTAAGTGTTATACTTAGGTTTACTTAATGTGTTTTAGGAAACTGAATCCTGGCTTTATGGACCTAACAAATGTACGAGAATTATGGTATTCATGATTTTCTCTTCCTAAGCTGGTCCATACTATATGAAACACATATAGGGCATTTTTCTTCCTATTTAAAGCTCATTATATGCGCTTTATGCGTTGGAAAATGCTCTGAGCGCACCTATCAGATTTTCAATCACAACAGCTCGGTGTCTGGTAGGGGCAGCAGAATTGGTCAATTTATTTCATAAAACTTTATGTACAAAGCAGCAGTATCCATGAACTTAATGGTCAGAATATAGAGTCTACAGGGGTAATTTTTATTACAATTTATAGCAAGATTACCCATACTCCACAGTTTTCAGATTTTATTGAGATTTTATGGGACTATATGGCTAGAGCAGTTAACTGCACCCTGCATAGCTATGGTTCACAGAGAAAGGGAATTGGCACTGAATGCACAGTGTAACTAATCTACCAGAGAATATTAATTGCTATGATCCAATCAAAAGCAATATTTAAAATCATTTCACCAGTCAAATAATTTGCCATAAGCCTGTAAAAGAATAGCTGTGTGGAGGAATACAGAGGTGAGACTGATTGCATGGATATAATATATGCACATATTTAAGCATCTCTGTCACTTGGTTGTATACACAAACATACAACACCATTTTTTTTTTTAAGCAAAGGACTTTTCTCTTTCTAAGCTATTTGAATACCACAAGACCTCATCTATACAAGAAACAAACTACTGAGACAACTGAGATTTATATCTCACTGAGCACCCAATATACAAATACTCTATCACCAAAATTAAACAGGGAAAACAATAAGGACAAAATATATTTAATATTAAATAAAATATCGCAAAGCCACTACAGAACAGTAGCAGATTGCAACTTACACACTGCAACAGTCTAGAGATATTTTAGACACCAAAAAGTTTCCAGCAGGTTGGTCCAAGGCACAATAAAACCCAATGTAGGGATAAAATAAATGAGAAGTTTTCTGCATGTGTTTCTGTTGGATCCAAATTTATGGGATAAGAGCAACTAGATCAAAGCTCAGCCCCGGTGAGAGGACAGAGCTGAAGGACCAGAGGCATTCTTTGCATGGAAGAGTAGGAATTAACAGCTTCCAAAAGGTGCAGGGATTCAGGATATGAGCAAATGGACTTGCTAATCGTCCTTACACTGGGCTTCACAAGTGAAGTGGGAATACACATCTACCTCATTCCCTTCCCCAAACCTGCTTGTAGTTATAAACATACATGATGTTAAATCCACTGTTGATAAATTTTAGAAAAGCATATGCTTCTGTAGTGGAAAAACCTAAGCATGTCACTAGTGAGTCACCAGGAACACAACTTTGCTGGAGATTTAAGTAGAAGACTGTCTAGGAGACTCCTCATCGTCAACCCAAGCTACTTTGTCTTCAAGCAACCTCCTTCCCAACTTCAAATACCACAGCGTATTTTGTAACCTGTGTTTTAACTCTCCATTCTGGCATCAATTACTATTTACTCTAGTTCTTAAATATATGCACCACCTCCAGTAACACAGGTCCCACCCTGAATGCAAGCCTCTCCTCCGCCTGCTTCTCTTCCTGGCTAGCCATTGCCAACCTGCTTCTCCTTTCCAAGAACCACTAATATTTTTTCCAGACAAACCAAGCAAACAGGGGGAGAGAGAGTCAACATTTTGGGAGGCAGGAGGGTGGAGATGGACAGGTTGGAATACGCACAGCCACAGAAGATTTTTGTGCGTAACAACAAAAGAATTACAGCTAATGTAGAAACTCTTCCCCTCAATGCAATTCAAATCCAAAATAACCATCTACTAAACCAGAGAAAGGATAATCGTTTCACATGAAATAAAAAAGGCAACACTACTGGTTTTAATTAAGAGTCTCTTCCATAGCATAATTTATACAAACAGACCATATAATCTGACCTTTAAACATATGGAGTGGTTCTCTAAATTTCTAACTTTGTACTACAAATTGCATTTACTGTTGTGGAATAAACTTTACAGTAGGCAGAAATAACAGGCTCTACTTTAAAAAAAAAAAAAAAAAACAAAAAAAACCCCCAAAAACAAACCCAAGGGCAGTGGATAATGTAATCTACTGGTATTACCCGTTTTAAGTTGCAGAAAAATCTGCAGCAAAGGGTACTGCATTTTTATTACCTATTAATGTATCCACAGTGAGGAATACGGCAGGTGTAAACTGGGAAAAGACACAATCTGTGTCTTTCTGCTAGGTCTATACACAGAAATAATAACATAAAACAGTCCACACCAATGTCATTACGGATCTTTACGTACATGGGAAGTGGACGATGTTCAGTTGGCTAATTTAAATTTATAATAATGTTCCGAACACTGGATTTTGCAACTGGTTGTACCTTCTGAAAACTTTAAAACCAGTGAGAACCAAAAAACTGGAACCCAAAAACTCCAGAAATATCGAAGTTGCACAGGTCCTTGGTGCACCACCATCAGGAGGGAGCTTCTAAAAGGCCCTTCAATGGAGTAACTCTTCTGAATTACATAAAATAATTTTTAGGGATATTATCTTTGGCAAAATCTGCTGCTAGAGGGACTGATTGGCCAGTATTCATGGATGTCTTCTGAAAGCGAAGCAGTGGAAAGACTCAGGCTAATGAGACCAGAGTTTGTAGGGGAATGTGTTGCTGCCGTGGTGGGTCCTTTCACTCCTGTCTGTCCGAGCCTCTCCTGATTCCCCTTCACCCTGCCCAGATCTCTTTTCTACTCTCCTTTTGCTTCTTCCCTCTTCCTCAGTCTCCAGCCCTTTCCCACTTTTCCTCCTGAACATGTTCACACATCCGTAGCCATCTCACCATCTCTCCTTTTCTTCCCCGCTCCCTTCCATTCTGCCCCTCTGCCTACTGCCCAGCCCCTTCCAACCTCCTCCTTGCCTCTCCCAGCCACAATTTTTTTGGCTTTACTCTTTAAGGCGACTCCTGTTTTTTTTCAGATCTCCAAACTTGGCTTAGTTTCCACAAGTGCTTATAAAGACAAAAAAAAGGACAATGGTCCAAACCAAACCTGAGGTTCATGGCACACAGAAGTCCTAGAGTTTTTTCATCAAAAAAAAGCTGGAATAAATTTTTCAACATGGAAAATGCTACTTATTTTTTTTCTTTACGCTCAGTCTCAGGAAGAGTGGAATAGTTTTTTCTTGAAACTTTCCTCAAAAAGACAGAAAAAAGGAAAAAAGAAATAACCCGAGGCAGACATGCAGCATGGAAAATGTTAGTCTAAGTTGTTAACATATAGACAGACTTTGAGCAACTGAAGACAGGGCTTTAACGGAAATCATCATGCAACCTTATCTACAGGTGCTGCTACCTGCTGTGCCTCTAATTACACCTTTTAGCAATCCTCACCATTGCTCAACAGGGAGAAAAAAGGCAAGGAAAGAGTTTCTAATGGTATTTTAATGCTCTGGAATACTTTAATGTATAATAATGTCTAGTGGTCACCACCTACTCCATACAGAAGAAAATGTCCAAGTGCTTTATAAGGCTTTGGATGAGAAGACAACTGTGGTGACAGAATCACACAGAATCAGAGAATGACAGCGGTTGGAAAGGTCCTCTGGAGATCATCTAGGCCAACCTCCCTGCTAGAGCAGGGTCCCCTACAGCAGGTTGCACAGGACGTGGTCCAGGTGGGTTTTGAACATCTCCAATGTGGGAGACTCCACCATCTCTCTGGGCAGCCTGTTCCAGTGCTCTGCCACCCTCAAAGTAAAGAAGTTCCTCCTCACGTTTAGATGGAACTTCCTATACTCAAGTTTGTGCCCATTACTGCTTGTCCTATCACTGGACACCACTGAAAAAAGACTGGTACCATCCTCCTGGCACCCTCTCTTCTAAGTATTTATAAGCATTGATAAGATCCCCCCTCAGCCTTCTTTTCTCCAGACTAAAAAGACCCAAGTCCCTCAGTGGTGACTGCTGAAGGAAGTGAACTTCGCCTCTTTGCCATGTTGTAGAGGGTGGCAAAGGGTGCAGCCCGGACCCATGGTTCCCACAGGGACTTGTGCCTGGTTCCTATCCTCTCTGTGCCCCAACAGCCCTAACACATTACTATGCTTTGAGCACATGAAATAACGCGAGGATTAGGTTGTAGGGGGCAACTCGCAGAGCTGGGCTGGTGATGCAGGGGCAGCACACACAGACCCTCAATTTGGGGGTTCCCCTGGGGTACCTCCTCCCCAGCAGCCAAACTAAGAGGTTTTTATCCTGCGGAAAGCATCAGTCTGACAGAAGGGTGCTTTTGTAGCGTGATAGCCTCGGCTCCTGTTGTCCCCCTTGGGGTGTAGCACATTGCACAGGACCTCACGGGATGCTGCCAGCAGCTCATACACACAAGAGCTTATTCTCTGCAAACCCATGTGGTTTTCAAAGCTGCAGAAAGGGTTTGATTTAATGGGAAACCTTGCATGTGAAAAATAGGAGAGATGAGGCAGGACGGAGAACAGAAACGAGCAGCACATGGGGAGGCAGAAAAGGAGATCTGAGACTCCTGAAGGAAGGTGTGACGGAGAATGCCAGGATGAGTGACACCACCAAGAAGAATGCACAGCAGCAGAGGAGGAGATAACAGTATGGGTTAGGAATATTAACATACACGGAAGGAGAGATGAAGCAGAGCTGCTGAAACTGGCACTCAAAGAATAGTCAGCAAGATGGGAAGGACTAGAAAAAAATGGAAAAATAGAAAAAGACAGGGAAACAGAAGAGATGGTAGCGATTTCTTGTGCTGGAGGAAAGAGATAATTCAAACAGAACATGAAGAAAGATGTATTTGCTTGAACTGCCTAGAAAAGGAGCTGCCAGGAGGACAGTTTTGTCCGAGAGAGGAAGGTGGACTGGGAAGCATCATGGGAAGCAGAAAGCCACCCAAGCAAAATACCTGGAGGCAGGATGGCAGTGGTCTGAGAAAGTTTTGCATTAAAATTAAAAATCAAATGGTTCTAGTCAAAGCTGGAAGGAAGAAGAAAATTTAGCATGAGGAAAATAAAACTGGAAATAACAAGGAAAAAAACCCTTTCTCTACATCCTGTTTCTTGCATTTTTCCCCTAAGTACCTGTATTTAGGAAAGCAGGAGAAGTCCGAACTTAAGTCTAATGCAATTTTCATAACTTTAGCTTTGAATGAATCTCTGTTCAGGAAAGTGCCTAAGTCTCATTCTAGTGAAAAGAACTTGGACACAGGCTAAAATATAACATAACTTTCGCTGCTTCCCAACCACACCCCTGGATCATCAACATGGTCTCCGATTTAGCCCCAAAGCAGCAATAACACAGAGATTATGGGACAAATGCTGCCGGTGCTACCTGTGGATCAACTGTTTCAGCATGTGTATATTTTTTGTTTCTGATAATGATCAACGTTCATGTAAAAGGTGAAAGTAGTGACTCTAGATGATTCTGAAACTGCATTTCTCCTTCAGCTCGTAGAGGATTAGCAACCAATTCAATCTGACAGCAATGTCCTGTTGGCATCTGCATACACTTATTTCTTGTTTTCAGCATGAAAGCTGACCACTGAAGGAAAGTTAGTCTACGCACATACGAAATATATTTAATCAGTTAATTTATGCAACATCATTGCACTTTATTATTTATATTGTTTTACATTAAAGAAAGAAAAACACATCCCAGCGAAAGCTGACAAAAGATCACTACCTGGAGTGGACTGTCGCCCTTTATTCTTCTATTGTATTTATTGAAATTAACCTGAACATTTATAATCAAAAGAATTAGTGATAGCAAAATGGGTAAAACTGATGAGAAAAAACCTCAAAAACATTAATGCCTAATCCCTTCTTTTTCTTTAGCTGCACAGTAATATGTGCTGCAGGGCTGGTTAATGATCTCTGCCAATAGTAGCACAAAGGCGATATTGTCAGGGCAGCTCAGGAGGCCTGGAGCTCGTGGGCTGAAATCCCTATGGCACATTAAAATCTGGAATTTTGTTGATGCAACTGGGGTAACCAAATTCCAGTTTTACAAGATCAGGAGGTGCTTCCTATAGAGAAGACTACTACCAGAGCCAACTAGCACCTTTGAAAAGAAAACAAACGGGAAAAATTCTGGATGAGCTGAAGGTCAGGTGCAGCTCAAAGCTCCAAAACCAAAACACAGACTAAAACTTCCTTCCCGCCACCACCCACCTCCCCCAACATGGCAAAAAGTTCTGCTTTCATTCATCATTTCTTGACACAACAGCACAAAGTCCTAAAATTACGTCACCGTATGAAGTGCAATAAAACTTCTTAAACTGTCATTTTGAGGATTAAAACAAAAGCCAGATCAGCTGTGAGCTCGCTTCCTATGTCCAAGCCTGTTGAGAGGGCACAGTCTACACTTGGGTACTGAGGGCATGGGAGGAGAACCAAAGATTTATGGACAACAGGATGCTACTAAACATCAGAATGACCCATCACTGTAGTCCTGTACAATAATACACAGTCGCCAGTATATCAAGAACAGACAGGAGAGCTGAAGAAAAAAGGTCTTGTAGTTGTAGAGACCCGTTCATTACGCAATTAGGTATGTAAGAGATGTTACAAGACGTATTACTAAAAGCCCTGTAGTCTCATAAACCCAACAGTAAGGTTATCTGTCAGTACCCTCCCTTTCCGCCTCAAGCAATACCTCATTTCAGGGGAGAATTAGCCATATTTTATTCACTCACACGCGATGAACCTTGAAATGAGTCTCTCTCATTCCTTTCCTCATGTTCCCATCTCCGTCACTAATGCCTTCTTTATAGAGCTATGCTTTTCCAAGTATCTGGGCACATCTGGTTTCTCTTTTCTTCCTCCACCCATCATGTCAGCATCTTTAACAAGATTTTGCTCCCTCAGTAACTGTTATGTTCTCATTTCTTCTTGCTCTCCAGCTCCCCTTTCTGTGTTCTTTGGAAACCCCTCCAAGAATGTATCTGTCCTTTTGGCGTGTGCTTTCTTCCTCCCTTCACACCTCCATGTGCCTCTCAGGTCCCGTGTCTGCAAAATTAATTCCCAACATATACACTCCATGTGGCTTCCTTCCTTCCTTTCTGCTGTTTAATCTGGATGAAGAAACCTAATTCAAAGTATTGCACTGTATAAAGAAGAAACCTAATTCAAAGTATTGCACAAAGTATATCCACTCCTCGAGCTTAATGAAACCCACCCCTCTGCATCTGCTACCACTCCTTGGTCCAAAAGTCTTTCCTTTGCATGTTCCTACAGCCCAACGATTGCCTTCTCCTTGTATAGAAACAGTCTGTCTGACATTCATTCTCTTGCCAAATCTGTCTCACCTGGTGAGTTTTTCATGTTTGTCTACGATGTTCTATATATTGTCATTATTCCGTTGACTTATTTCTTCCGCTTCTGAGGAGGATTTTTTCCTCTCAGGACAAAGCTTGCCATGAGTTGTCTGAGCATTTAACACCACTGATAACCTCCATCTTTATAAAAATATTTATCTATTTGAAAGAACAGCTGGGATAAGACTTTTCAAGGTTCCTCCCAATAGTGTAAGTTAATTGCCTCTTCAGCAAACGACCCTGTAAGTTTGTAAACTAACAGCTTTACAACGTTGTTACATTTTCCTCATAAAAGAACAGTTTTAGAGATGCCACAGATGCACAAAACTGGTTCCACCTTACCTTTGACATGGCTTCTCCCATCCTCCAATAGTGGTACTACTATAGTGTTGTTCATATTCCCAGGTGATCTCACAGCTGTATAGACAACAGGTACCGACTGTACCACCACGGGGATACGGTGCACGTGACTCATTTTGTTGGACTGCAAGTTCATGGGGCTTGAAGGTGGTACTGGATGGATAATGTGCAAAAACTGCTGGCCTCCAACACCAGACGCAGAGGCCACAAGAGGACCTGGAGTTAATACTGATGGTACAGATGCTGCTGAAGATACTGATGTTATTACTGTGGGTGATGAAGCTGGCCGACTAGAAGAGGAAGAAGTAGAAGTAGAAGAAGGGGAGGAGGCTGATGCTGTCATGGAAACTGGTGAAGATGAAGCTGCTGTAGGGGATGACCTGGCTTTGTTTATTGACAAGTCCACTGGTTCAGTCTGTGTTTGGAAATGGTCTGTAGATAATGAATCTTCCACGGGGTCTGCCTTCATGTTGTTTAGTAACAAGGGTACAGCTTCCATATCTGGGTAGTTGTGGACGTTTGGAGACTGTTGAGGAAGGACAAAGGAACATAGTTATATATGTGGCAAAAGATGACTTGAAAACCCAATTGCTAACACACATCACAACTTGGTCATGAAAGCCATGGGATTTGTCTCCTTTGCTTGTGTCAGCTTATAATTTTAAAGGACAAATCATGCTAGAAAGCACGGACACGTTCCGTTTGAACAGAATATTTAAAAAAAGGCTCTACTCCCAGTTCTTAGAAGGTGGCAGGATTAACTGTACAAAATCACGCTCTTTCTTTGCACTACGCAAAGTCATCAGTGACAAAAATTTTAATATCTCCACAGGTAGCCACTATTTATATTCACAGGACATTTCTCCCAACATCTCACTTTAAGCTACAGTTACTCCCTCGTGTCACCTCCAACGGACATGAAGAAAAACTGGTCACTACCATTTTTCAAACTTTCTGCATGGTTGAATGGTAATTTCCCCCTACTTGTCTATCTTTTTCTAGACTAGGCAGACCTTGCTGCTTCTTTCTGTCATAACTCACCTTTAAAAGAACAACCCTCAGCACTCGTTTGCTCTTTGCAGCGATCTTTGTAGTTTTGTCCGCATCACTTTTCACAAGGCAGTGCCTTACACTAAACACAGTCCTTCAGTTCAATGTCTGACTTTTTGCATTCTGCATGGTTACTCATAACAACGTTACAGGTCAGCACAGAGCACCACGTTCGTATGGCTGTCCTGTTACAGGCAGCAACGCCTACAGCAATTCATTATTCTGATTTAGCACATTAGATGGCCTTCCCCATTGTTACAATTGTTTGGGTTTTTTAATATTTCCATACAAATTGAGAACAACTTTCCTGACTTTGCAGAATAATCTTCTGCTTCAGACCAACTCTTTCAAAGCTGGTTGGTCTAAACTTATTCTAGACTGATGCCATCTGCTATTTTTATAGTTTTATTCCTTATTTCCATCATCAAAGAGGTTAATAGAATTTTTGAATAATGCTAGGCCAAAGATAGATCCCTGGAGAAGCTGATTTGATATATCTTTCCTTTTGACAGTACATCATTAATAACTACTCTTTAAAAATGTTTTTTCAAGTAATTTTCAATAGGCAGAGCAAGGAAGGAAATGCCCATCGATAACCTGGTAGTAAGACAAAGTGCAGCTCTCAGCTCCTCAGCTGAGTACCTCCATGACACTGCGCTGCAGCAGAGCTTCTCTACAGGCACACATGTGCCGTTATGTGCTGTAGTATGGAAAACCAACCTCGATAAAAAACATTTGCCAAGCTGCTTCAAGCCTCACTTGACCCAAAGCAGTAATTCCATACACAGATCTAACAAGCAATCTTTTTGTGGTACCTAAGCAGCTCTAAATGCATTCTCTCAACTCCACATTATATTATTTACCAAGTATCTAAAAATATTAAGTCAGAAAGCCACAAATATTGCCGTTTGTCTACTCTAAATAAGCTAACAATCAAGCAAGCTCTGAATTCACTTTGCGATTTTTATAATTATGTTAAATATTTTCATGGAGAACCCTCCTGGTTTTGAGTCACAGCCAAATTTCATCACAGAATGGAGCTCTATTGCAAAAGGAAAATAGAAACACTAATATTAAAAATTGTAATAATAACAGCCTAAGTGGGTATTATCCCTGGAACGCTGAAAGATGAGATGTTCTAGTAGATTGCATCTATTCAGCTGACTTAGACTGGTTCCTGGATCTGAAATTTTCCTCCATTTGAAAGCAAGAACATCTCTGGAACACTAAGTCTCTTCCTCTATTCATGCACAAATCAACTTAAAACAAAGGGACCCCAATTCATCCGGTCTCTGGACCCTGCTCTTCTGCTGTAATACAAATAACAAAAGCAAAAAATCCCTTTATAAAGACCATGGGAAGTTCTTCTGCTAGAAAAGAACACGGAGTGAAGAACAGATCACTTTTCAAAGCTCATAACCAGCTACGAGTGACAAGGTTATGAAATTTCTTCCTCTAGAAGGCAAAACCGCCCGTAATGGCCCAGTGACGATTCCCAGTAACTTCCTCTGAAAGACCTTATCCAGGCTACTGTCACTAATGAGATTCTGCATTAAGCATACCATATGTGCCACGATAAAGACAAAACTATAAATATACATGGCACAAGTAGTTAATTTGTCCAATCTTGACAAGTCTTATACATGCAATGGGCAAACAGACTGGTTCTGCTGAACTAAACAGATTGGTGGTAGAATGAAGGCAAGGTGGACACCTGCACAGGCTATACCCAAATCTTCATAAGGCCAAAGGCATCATCTTCTATCTTAAATGTTTGAGAGAAGGGGGATAAATGGGATCAACTCACGTACAAGGGAGGTGAGGGATCCCCTTGTGCACACGGCTGGGCAAGAGGCATCTAGAAGCAACACCAGTCGCCAGCTCCATCCACAGGGCAGATACATGTGCCATAGAGGAAATCCTGACTGTTGATGTACCTCCAGGCTTCCGCTGGGGGCCAGAGGCTGATTTCATATCGACCCAATGCCTCCTGCTTCAGCAGCACAGCTTGTTACTCTGTGAACTGAAGGATGGACTACCCTACTGCTGTCTTCCATTGCTCTTCAGAGCACCCCGAAGTGCTCCGAGGGCTCCAGGGACTTGATGTACCAGCGTATGCATGTCAGTCTGCTCCCAGGCATCTTCTGACTTCTACAATACTTCCAAGACTGGACACAAGGAATCCACACGGACCTCGAAAGCAGTCCATCACCAAACTGAGAGCAATCTGCCCCAAAGTCCCACCTGCCTTTGCAGCAAGTAGCATCAGGTCCCTTACAGGAAGAGTGAGGAAGAACCCCAAACCCTCATGTATCTGATGTCACACAAAGTACTTGTTCCATGGATAGAGTCAATTGCCTTTGAGACAAAGCACAGGCCATGACTTACAGATTTTTCTAAATTGTGCAAAGAACAGGCCATTGTTTTACTGTAGTAATTACACCTAGTCTTTTGGGAATTAAAAAAAAAAAAAAGGGAAGACGAATCATGTAACTGCAGTCTACCATACAAATCACTTTCTCTTTTAATAGCTCTTCTGCATTTACTTTTGCACTGTACATTCCTTATATTTCATCTACCTTTCAGTAGGTACCTCCTTCTTGTCCAGAGCTGCTGGAAGGGCCATACTTTTGCACTGTACATTCCTTATATTGCATCTACCTTTCGGTAGGTACCTCCTTGTCCAGAGCTGCTGGAGGGGCCGTGTGGTCTCTATGTACTATGGTAATACAGCTGATATTACTATTTCAGTCTTCAGTAGTGAAACTAAACTTGAAACCTTTAAAATCCCTTCATTAATTTCTCTAAACAGGACGAAAACTGGTATGCCCTTCCATGACCTCCTTTCCCTGCCAAAACTCTAAGACTAAGAATGCCATTTCTTTGGTAAATTCAGGCCGTGACTGATGTCAGTCGACATTACAAAAGACAGCAGGATCCTTATCAAAACAGCTTTGTACATCCTGTACTTAAGATAAAAATTGTAAACAAGTGTTATATTTTGTTCTGGTGCTGTGAAAAGAGATCTACCCCAACAACTCACGCTCCCCTACAGCGACCTACAAGGGGCATAGATGTTTCTCCAAGATCCCAGATTTTATCTAAGCTGCCAAAGTTTTATTTAAACTGTATTTGAATCAAAACTTTGAACATCAAATTATCATTATTTTCTGAAAAGGGATGGTATAAGCAAAACTTTCCTAATGATGATGACTATTCCAAAATTAGGAACTTACATGACGAAGAGTAGCCAAAAAGGATGGCTGAATTCTCAGCACACTATTTCTTAGCATCTCCCCAGAACGTTATTAATCGAGAATTAACTGTTCATTTCCCTAGACGATGAGCAATGCCATTAGTTTTATTTAACAGAACTACATCTTTTCTAATTGAGAAGATCACAGTGCTATGGTTGGGATATTCAGAGGCATACCCTCAGCCATTCTGTCAGGTCATAAAGTCAACTGGATGAAAAACAAATGGTTGCGTGTTTTTTCTCCTGTCTCTCTATTCCTGCATTTCCATCCTTATCTAGTGAACTGGGCTTCTTGTGGTGGTGTGGGCTCAGCTGACTGCTAGGTTGAGTGTCTGAAATAGGTTTTCCCCGTCTGGCTCCCAAAAGTGTCTGTGTTGGTTCTGCAAACTTTGTTTTGGTTTTAGGGGTCTAAGCTCTGTTGTTGAGAGTTTGGCAGCTTCCAGGGCGTTTGGTGGGTTAGAAAGAGTTCAGCCTGAGGTCCCTGTAACCCAGTGGGCTGCCCTGGACACCAGCCCAGACGATGGAAATACAACATGAAGGGGTACAGCTCCACATGGCTTCCCTCATGTCACTGCTCGGGCCCACTGGTACAAAGGAGAGGGACAGCTTCAGCCCTGCCTCCGGTTGGAACTCGGAGGCAAATCTCAGCGATGCCTCTCTCTGCAACACTGCCGTCACATCCTTAATGCTGTTCACCATCCACACAAACCCAGGCTGAAACAGAACTGGAAGGCAGGTTAGGATGGCTCCCTGCTAGAAAAGGCTTTTTAATAAAGCCACAGCCTCTACCAGTCAGTGCTCTTGGCTCACGGTTTTTGTGCCTGCCCGTTAAAGCTGTACACCAGTATTCTCTGCAGTGCGCTGTTTCACTAGCTTGCCATTAATAAACACCGCCAGGAACATAACACGTGATTTCCCTATTCACAAAGCTTTTTTTTGGCTGTGTAAAAAAAAGCATTCCTTACTGCCCGTTTCCCCGACCATTATGGAAAAACAACCAGCCAGCCATACAACCAGCCAGCAGCCCCTGAGAGAAGCATAGTGAAGTTATGGCTGATATTATCTGCTCGATGGCCGTCCTTTGCTGCATAGTTCTGCTTCTTTCCAGCCCCCCAAACTCCACTTCCTAACCTACTTTGGGGTAAATTTTGCAACAGCCCCTTTCATCACTCTTATTCTACACATGGCAATCTTCTCTGCATACCAGCATTGCCTTCCATCCATGACCAAGATATGAAGAGCTCAGTTTTCCACACAGCTGAGGTTAAAACCAGTGAAAAAGCAAAGATCATTTTGTTTTCAGCGACTCATCCTGATGCCTTGCAGTTCATCAGCTTCACAGGGTACTAAGCGTCAATGAGTCTTTGTGCCTTTGTGGAGTTTTATTGCTCCCGCACAACAGAGTTTACAAACCTCTGACAATCAGCTGTCAGCTTTTAAAGTGTTCTTCCTTTCTGGCAGCAATCTCCCAAGGTCAAACAATTTGTAAGAAAGCATACCAAAAAAGCTGTCCTTGATGACGGAAACTGAACGGACTAAATTTAGCTTTTATAAAATAAGCTGGCTTTGAGGACAGGAAGTTAAAAAATAAATTGCTAAACGTTTAACTCTTCAGTCAAATCACACAAACCCCCTTCTTGGTTGTCATCATGCTGCCCCACCTCGTTCTGCTCTGGCAGGAGAAATTTCAGGCAGGACGATTTTGTTTTGTCAGAGTTAAAGGAGAGTGAGATGAGAAAAATCACACTCCTTTGGAAAAGCTACCCCCAATTTTAACCATGGTGTTGCCACTGCCATACCAAAAAGCTGAGGCTCAGCAGCGCAGTCTTCTGGGCAGGCAGTGCAGAACTGTGCCCAGCTAGAGCAGCTTGCGGCTCTGATCATCATGCTTGGAGGGTGAAATCTAAATAACCAGGAATATTCTGCAGGTTACAGATTTTCTACCACTTCACGGTGTAAGAAATGCATGCTAGGTTCGAAAGGACAGAAAGCACTTGCTCTACCAGAAATAATTTTGCTTCTGTGAAGCACACAGACGCGCTTACAACTCTAACACCATTAGACAGGCGTGCAGGTGGATCACGTTTAAGATATGGTGTGTTTATCTTTGGTATACAATTTGGGTTTTTATAATTAAAATGGGATCTTTTCCTAATCTGTCCTGTAGATAAGGGTAGAAAGCTCATCCCCTCGAAACTGCAACTCTGCAGGTGCTTGTCATGAAGCACATCTGCCTGTATTGGTTTTGTCCTCTCACGCCGCGACGAGGCACTTGCAGAGTAGGAAAGGTTGGTACAGGGCTAGCTTGGGTAAGTAGCAGCTTGGGCACTTCAAAGAGCCCTGTAAGTTATGGCCCAAGTACCCAGCCCTTTACTCAGTCTTTTTTGGTTTATCTTGCTAATCTAGGAGCGAACTCTCTTTAAAATTGCAGGAAGAGATGTTTTTGAAAACACCTTCCTGTCATGAGAAATTACATTCACAATACTCACACGCTTCCACCCAAAAAATGGCCACTTCAACCAACACGAACAGAATACTCTAAGAAAAGGGAGAAGTAATACAACCTGCAAAAAAATGAACTAAACAACCTCTGGTTGAAACACTCTGCTATCCCCCTGAAAAGAAGTGTCCAAGACACAACTATGCTCACTTTGAGATGCAGCTCTCATTAATAGCCCCTTCTACTCCCCTCTCGTGAGACCCCACCTGGAATACCGCATCCATCTCTGGAGCATCCAACATCAGAAGGACATGGACCTGTTGGAGTGGGTCCAGAGGAGAGCCACAAAGACAATCAGAGGGCTGGAGCGCCTCTCCTATGAAGACAGGCTGAGAGAATTGGGGTTGTTCAGCCTGGAGAAGAGAGGGCTCTGGGGAGACCTTTCAGCAGCCTTCCAGTACCTAAAAGGGGGCCCACAAGAAAGCTGGAGAAGGACTTTTTACAAGGGTATGTAGTGATAGGACGAGAGAGAATGGCTACAAACTGGAAGACAGTAGATTTAGATTAGATATCGGGAAGAAATTTTTCACTATGAGGGCAGTGAGGCACTGGAACAGGTTACCCAGGGAAGTTGTGGATGCCCCATCCCTGGAGGTGTTCAAGGCCAGGTTGGATGGGGCTTTGAGCAACGTGGTCTAGTGGGAGGTGTCCCTGCCCATGGCAGGGGGGGTGGAACTAGGGGATCTTTAAGGGCCCTTCCAACCTAAACCACTCTATGATTCTATGATTATTAATCTGTACGTGAGGGGTACACCAGTACAGCAGTAACAGACAGCAATACAAAATCAGAAGGGCAAATATGTAGATAGCTGAGAACTAAAACTGAACAAAATACTTAAAAAAAATGTTTCTGAATGCAAAAGCTCCAAGGGAAGAGGCATTTGTGCCTTTTGCTCAAGGCTGGTGCTGCAGGCTTTCCCAGGCTGACAGAGCTGCTCAGCTCGGATGCACTGGACAAGTGCAGGAGGTCACACTGAAGAAGAAAGCAAAACCCAAGGAAGTTGGATCTTTCTTCTTTTTTTCTGGAAACATAAATTAAAAAGTGTCTTACTATCAGTCTTCAAGAAATGGTTGCTCAGGGTCAAGGTTAAATTTGTGTTCCAAGGAAGAAGAGAGATCCTCAAGAAACAGCACTCCCAAGCAAGGTTGAGTAGGACTCTCTTATAACAACTCACTGAAGCTTTTCTAAAAAGCACCAGCTGGCATGAAGAAAGACAGAGGGTAGAGTCCAGGAATTATTAAAATAAAAAGATGTTCAATGAAAATGCATTTAAACAAATTGGAATTGATTCAACAGGAGAGACTGAGAGATACCCACTTTAAAGTACTCGTGATTCACTTAATGTATCATTAGCTCTGCATAACACTTGGATGTTTGATTTCAAAGTGGATATTTCCAACCCTCGAGGCCTAAAAATAAAACCTCTGTTCTCTTTGTGAGTCTGAAGAGGCAAAAGAAACTCAGCACATGCTATGACGTGCAGGTTGCCTTTGCTAGCAGTGTTGCTAAATGTGTAGAACCTACAGAAGATGCTCCAAAATAAAAGAGAAGAGCTGGGGAGACCAAATGCAAACCAACCATTCATAAATAGACAAGCAAAATTCAAGCTCCCAGGCTGTAAAAATTTTCTTTTAACTTTTCCTGAGCAGTCACACCACGGTGTTATTCCACAACTGCTTCAACAAATACGAAGTACCAAGTGCTGCAACCTTTAGTAACAGCTCAAATAGGACTGGGGAAGAGTGCTTCAAAGTGAAAGGAGATCTCTATGCAAACATCATTAATTTTTAAACATGTTTAACAATGAACGCAAATACATCTAGTGTGAAATGACTTATTTTAAAATAATACATTTGCAAAGACAGAGCAAGCATTAAGGTTACCTGGCATTTAACTCTCCTATCGCAAAACTGACAGGTTTACCCAAAGGGTTTCTCCAATGGCACAGAAGGAGAACAAGTGATCACAGACTTCTACAGCCCAATAAACTAATCAGTTCCTGTACTATCTGGTACATGAAATGTAAAAATTACACGTTTCTTGAATTTGAACCCAAATTCTCGGTATCTCCAACTCTACGTGGGCCTGCTGTGATTTGTTTTGAAAAGCAACAAAATCTACTGCCTCGATCCCTAAATCATTAACACATTCAGAAAACTAGCTGTTCAGCATAAATGCATTATTTATATTTGAGCAGTGTTACTAGAATGCTCTATCAAAGGCAGAGAAGAAGGAGACCTGCATGGCTGAGCAGGGACCTTCTGAAAAGGCTCAGGTGGAAGAAGGGAGTTTACAATAGGTGGAAGAAGGGGCTGACTGCTTGGGAGGAATACAAGAATGCTGTCAGGGTATGCAGGGAGGAAACAAGGAAAGCCAAGGCAGCCTTGGAATTGAACCTGGCGAGGGATGTCAAGGCCAACAGGAAGGGTTTCTTTAAGTATATAGGAGACAAAAGGAAAACTAGGGAAAATGTGGGCCCGCTGTTGAAGGAGACAGGTGCTGTGGTGACAGATGATGCAGAGAAGGCGGAGTTGCTAAATGCCTTCTTTGCTTCTGTCTTCACTGTTCGGGCCAGTCCTTGTGAGACCCAGACTTTGCAGGTAACAGAGAAAGTCTGGGCAAAGCCAGACTATCCCTTGGTTAACGAGGAGCACGTTAAAGATCAGTTAGATAAATTGGATATACACAAATCCATGGGGCCTGATGGGATGCACCCTCGGGTGCTGAGGGAGCTGGGGGAAGTCATTGCTGGGCCTCTCTCCATTATCTTTGAAAGGTCCTGGAGGACAGGTGAGGTGCCTGAGGACTGGAGGATAGCCAATGTCACTCCAGTCTTCAAAAAGGGCAGGAAGGATGACCCGGGAAACTACAGGCCGGTCAGCCTCACCTCCATCCCTGGGAAGATGATGGAGCAGCTTGTTCTGGGAGTCATCTCAAAGCACCTGGATGAAAAGAAGATTATCAGAAGTAGTCAACATGGATTCACCAAGGGGAAGTCATGTCTGACTAATCTGATAGCCTTCTATGACAAAGTAACTAGATGGGTGGATGAGGGGAGGGCAGTGGATGTTGTCTACCTTGACTTTGGCAAGGCTTTCGACACTGTCTCCCACATCATCCTCACAGGAAAGCTTAGGAAGTGTGGCTTAGATGAATGGACAGTGAGGTGGATTGAGAACTGGCTTACAGATAGAGCTCAGAGGGTTGTGGTTAGTGGCGCAGAGTCTAGTTGGAGGTTAGTAACAAGTGGTGTCCCTCAGGGGTCAGTACTGGGCCCAGTTTTGTTCAACATATTCATCAATGATCTGGATGAAGGGATAGAGTGTACCATCAGCAAGTTTGCTGATGACACAAAACTGGGAGGAGTGGCTGCATCTGGGGAGGAATAACCCCATGCACCAGTACAGGTTGGGGGCTGAACTCCTGGAGAGCAGCTCTGTGGAGAGGGACCTGGGAGTCCTGGTGGACAACAGGATGACCATGAGCCAGCAATGTGCCCTGGTGGCCAAGAAGGCCAGTGGCATCCTGTGGTGCATCAAGAAGTTAGCAGGTTAAGGGAGGTTATCCTTCCCCTCTACTGTGCCCTGGTGAGGCCACATCTGGAGTACTGCATCCAGTTCTGGGGTCCCCAGTTCAAGAAGGACAAGGAACTGCTGGAGAGGGTCCAGCAAAGGGCAACGAAGATGATTAGAGGATTGGAACATCTCTCATATGGAGAAAGGCTTAGGGACTTGGGTCTCTTTAGTCTAGAGAAAAGAAGACTGAGGGGGGATCTTATTAATACTTACAAATACTTAATGGGAGGATGCCAAAGGGATGGGAGCAGTCTTTTTTCAGTGGTGCCCAGTGATAGGATGAGGGGTAATGGGCATAAACTTGAACATAGGAAGTTCCATCTTAACATGAGAAGGAACTTCTTTACCTTGAGGGTAGTGGAGCACTGGAACAGGCTGCCCAGAGAGGTTGTGGAGTCTCCCACTCTGGAGACATTCAAAACCCGCCTGGACGCTGTCCTGTGCAACCTGTTGTAGGTGACCCTGCTCTGGCAGGGGGGTTGGACTAGATGATCTGCAGAGGTCCCTTCCAACCCTAACCATTCTGTGATTCTGTGACTCTGTTGAAAGAAACTAATTTATGCCCATCACTATGAAACAACTCTTCAAGAGAAACGAGTCTAACAAAGGTGTGGAATAACAGCATTGTAAGATGTTGCTTACAATACTACTTACTTAAGCGTATGAAGAATACTGATATTTGTATTCCCTATACTAATCCATGTTAGATTTGACAGTAATTTCTGAACAAATGGCAGATCCCTAAATAACTGTTAAAAGGGAGGTAAAGTACCATGAAGAAATTATCTTATTGCCCCTAATTCAGAATTATTTTGGGGATTTAAAAAAAAAATAAATGTTAGTTTATAAAATCCCAGACAAGAAGTACTTCACACATTCACTTAGCAGCTCTCCTCATAAGTTTTTTCCCTCATGTTTTTGGCGTAATTCTTCCCCTTTTTGATTTCACTCAGTTCTTTATTTTCTCTAGTCCAATTTTAAATCAGAATCTTTCCATTTAGTTTAACCCCAAAACATGAATCCTTGATGGTTATATTAAAAAATAATAAGAAAAACTGTACTAGATATGTATTGGGATTTTTTAATGAATTTGGTTTTGTCAAGCTAGCCTAGTTACTTAGCCTGACGTGGAATACATCAGGAACCTTCCGCAAGTACCTACCAAGCAGGTTTGCTGATAGAAAGGTCCACCAAATTAGCAAGGCTTAGTGAAAGTGATTTTTGAAAAAAGTACTCAGCAGCATTTACATTTTTAGGTGGAAATATTCAGATTATATTCTAAGGTTTAGTTTTATCTAACATGGAAGCACTTAATGTTTCCACACAAACCAACTTGCACTGAAAAACAATGACAGCCTGAAGAATAATTGGCAGCCAACAATTTTCTGAAGATCCACATTAATTTGTGGATGCAAAGATCTGGTAAATATTTTCCTACTCTGCACATCATCAAAAAAGACTCATAGATGTAGTAGCAAAAAAGGACTATGACAAATAATGCACGAAACTATTATTTATACCCTGTAACCACTTGCAAGCTGTTGCCGAGGTCCAGGCAAAATTCAGCCACGTCCCCACCAGCCTTGGAGCTCAGCACTCACAAACTGGTCTTGCACTTCCAAGTCCAAGTTCCACTCCTCGGGCAAGCAGTGCCGGATACCGCAAGAGGACTCTTGTGTACCCAGTAAATACAGCTGATGTGAAAAAGGCATAAAAGACTGGGCAGTTAATTCTTTTCAATTATTCCTCATTAGTCAGTCTTGCTTACCTGTCCTCTAACGTATGAAGATAGCCATGAACTACTTCAACAACTCTACAGCTATCTGATAAATACATCAGGAGTGGTGGTTGTGGTGGTGGAAGTGCCATGCCTGAAACTCATACCTAATATGCTATCCATACACTGCAACTGGGTTTCTCTCTGTCTCTCTCTGCTTGTCTTTGCTCATCTTAATTTCCACCAGAAGGATTCATTTTCCCAAATGAACCTCCTCTTCTGTTTACTGTCCTTCAAGCTGAAGTATAAGTTCATTTTGTTCTCCTGACCTCTCAATTGGGATTGCATTTCAATTTTGACACACTTTTCTTTACTAAAATAAATATACTGAGTAGAACTAACTATAGTAAGGTTGGACTGAAATAAGCCTTTCAGTGGTTTGGGGAGAGAAAAGAACCCTGTTCACTTCAGACAGAAAAAGGTTAAGTAAGCTTTTACTAAAACTAGTGCTTTCCAATGTCTGCTCCTCAAACAAACTTCCAGGACCACCTACCCCAGAACCGACTGTCGGTAAAACAAACCCATACAGAGGCAGACAAAATGCAGAGATTGAGTCTGGTGCTGTCTGAGTGAGGAACCTGATAGCAAGTCCTGTCTGGGAAGGCTGGGATACCATCAGCAAAGAGACTGGGGCTCCAAGGGGTCACACAAAGTGAGTCTGTGAATTAAGGATATCAGGCATTTAAAATCCTAAGCAAGCCATTAGGTCACGTAATGTCAGATGCAACTGGTAGGACTATGAGATGAAGATGGGAAGGAAATGGTGCCTCACTCCCTGAGTGGTAGGGTTGGCTGAGAAGGCCACAGGATTTGGCTGGATACGAGGAACAGCATCCCATCCTAGAGGAGAGGAGACAGGTCAAGCTTGGAGTGACCAGACGAAAGGGTTTATGCCAAGTAAAGCAGAACACCCAGCCAGCGCCTGGCATGGGATCCGAAGCTGCTGAGGTTGACCATTCCTCTGCTGTCAGCAGATATTCCTGAAACCCACTGGTGAAACATCCCGTCCCTCCGCAACACCCGTCCACAAAAAATGAAGACAAGAAGCGCGTATTGCAGTAATTGCCTGCTACAGGGGCTGATCAAAGTTAGCACAGACAGACCTCCTCCTAACACTGCCCAAAGGCAGATTGCTTCATTGCTCAGGCTTACTAATGTTCTTTTCACACAGCTCTTGGGAAGGGAGGATTGGGATGGCTATTTTTTACTTTTTCCCCAAAAAGTGAATGTGGTCTTATATAAACTATGAATATGTATATTTGGAAAATTAGTTTTTAATGCCTCTGGAATGGATTTTGATTCAATTCACTGACCTGGTATGTCAGAGTACTTACTGTCACAGAAGAAAAGATCAAGAATAAAAACCTAACCCTCTCTGTGCACCTTTTCTGAGTCTTTATATGTATTATTAAAATTACAGTTAAAGGCTAAATAAGATAGGATATGGATTATGAGATGGACAACCTACTGCCACCATACATGGAAAAGCAGACAAACACTCCGGTACAGACCACTTAACGCAACACTCTCGAGCTGACTGTGAAGACTTACTTGTTTCAGTTCTTATCCTATGGCAGCAATAACCACTTACTGGTAATTGCAAACTGATTAGTCTTCAGAAATCTCCTTTAGACGGGGATAATACAGACTACTTCCACTTTACAGAAGGGAAAATGTAGGAGGAGAATCTCAAGAGTTTTTCCAGTACTACAATATCAAAGTTTAGAGTTACAACATTAGAGCTAAAACATAATAATATCCAATAAAAAATTAAATGCATTCTAACCATGAAGCCCTATTTACATTATTCTTTCTGATTTTAAGGGTACGGAATATAAACAGCACAGAACAAAATCTGTAATTATTCACAGTGATTTTCATTCTCTAAAGTAAAGCCTGCAGTGTGTATCTGTAACAACTCTCATTATTTGAAACTGAGAAAACTGTACATACTCATATTCTTGTTTCTTTATACCTGCAATCTTAACAACAATATATACCCCAGCAACTGAATGAAAATGAAATCAAATCAGATTTTTTTTAATAGCTAACAATATCATGGTGATTTTTATTACACAGCAGAAGAAACTGGATATTTACTTGTTTTTCTCAGAACAGAATAATACAAAACTAATATGATCACCATGTTATTAGTCATGGATGACATCACTCTAAGTTTGTTCCAGAGGACTAATTGTTTTTAAACAGAGGAAACATCAATTTTCAAAGAAGGTGTCTGTAACAGCAGCTTAATAACTTTTCATTTCCTAAGCTTCTATCAACTTCATAGGATATATGACAGTCCCTAAAATTAAATTCTGTTAGAGACAAAATTGTTGGGTTTTGACAACAAGTAATACATACAAAATACCAGATTAGACACCTGAAGCTAAACTGTAGGTAAAAAAATTCTCTTGAGTCCCCTTAAGAAACACATATTTTAATTTAATGGAAACTTCTTACATGCTCCCCATGGTGACAGGGACAACAAGGCACAAACTATTTCTCCCGCTTGTCCAGAGGAAAAGTGAAAGAAATGGGAAAGGAGAAGAGAACCCTTTTGTTTTAGACCACAAATTCTTTTTCAATAGATTGAAGTTTTATTTTATTTTTGATAGTTCCAACTATATTTTCAATTCTAGAAGTTTCTGCGGAAGAAAAAAAAGAGAGAAAAACAGGAAAAAGCAGTAAATGTTAAAATGAACCGTTGTTAAAGATGCACATTGACCCATTTAATATTTAGGCAGCCAAAGAATGCATGTCTGTTATTTTCTGATCTTTTTGTTATTTCTTTACTGATTATAACAAGCTAGTGAAGTTGAAATCAATTCCCAAAAGTTTTTGGTTGACCTAAAACCCCTTTCCTTGCCTCCTCCCCACCCCTTTCCTTTGTTAACAAAACAACATTTTGTACAAAGTTTGCCCTTGACTCTTTCACTAAGCCAAATGATTTGGGCTGAAATTGGATGCCCAGGCATAGGCACATGGTGCCATCTGAGATCTCCTGGCATATGGAAGATGGCACGGAGATGGGGGACACACTCCAGCACCCTCATGAGGAGGCGCTGGCAGTGGCTGCGGTAGACCAGCACACCTCAGAGGACACAAGGTAATGGCACTCGCAGCCACGCAATTTGCTGCCCACGCAAAACCCCCACAAAAGACACACAGAAGCACCTCCTACAAGCACGGGAGGCAGTAGTAAAAGTTCATGCTTTGCTTCATGCTGGTAAAAACATTCTGTGATTCTTCATTTCATTTTTAATACAGAAATAAACAGACTGCCCACTGCGTGATGTTGTATAACACACACCACAACAGTGGTGTTAGGGTAAGCGGTGTCACACATACCCATGTTAGATGCAACACGACACAACACCTGGTACTGGCTATAGAGCTGATGTTTTGCCACATCATTGAAATCAATCTCCATATTTGAGTCAAAGTTATTGTTATGGTGAGAGAAAGAAGTACCCTAACTGTGTGTCCATTGACTCTGAGAATTTACTCTTGCATTTTTAGATGCATACACAGACACATGGATTCACCCTAATCAACAGCCAAAGTTTACGTGAAGGATTCAAAGCTACTGAGCATTCCCAAATACTCTTCCTTACAGTTCATGGAGCACCATAGTTTAAGGTGCAAGAGTTGATCCCTGCATGGCCTATGCTGGCCATGGCAAAGAGCTTGCACATACCTTCCAAGCAACAAACTTCACAGTAACCCCTACCCCAGCAAAGGACAACAGGTCTACCACTTGCATCTCCAACTGTGAACATGCCAGTTTTCCAAAGAAAGGTTGAAACAGCTATGAAAATGAGCAAGTATGGAAAATTCTTATGCCAAGGAAGATTTCTTATGCCCTTATTAACTACAGACTAAAAAGATTTAAACACTGTGGATTAACTTTATAAGAAAAAAATATCCCCAACAAATAAAGCCCATCATACTTAATAGAAACACACCTAACAGCTAGCAGGGAAGCAGTCTCTCAGAGCAGCAGGACATCCCACTGTCTGTCCTGCTAGTGCTGAGTTAAGCCCCCCAGCAACCTCAATACCTGCCACCAGACTCCAGCCCTGAAGTCCCTCCTGAAACAAGGAGGGTGCTGTTGGGAGACCCGAGTCCCCCACCAACTTTTGTTTCGCATTTGATGGGAAACTAATGAGTGAGGAGACATTGAGGAGGGAGTCTTGAGTTTCGGTCCCATGTTACTTTAGATAATCACTGGATAAAATCAGTGAAGGGCATTTTGTAAGCAATGTGTGAGATGGTGTGAGCCCACCTTCCTCTAGCACAGCTGTCGGCAGCCTCTGGCCTGTGCGCCAAAGGGGGCATG
>NW_009648244.1:291482-303099 GCF_000708025.1 Charadrius vociferus | reverse complement strand
GAAAATCATCCATCTCTCACAGAATCAAGATATCATGAATTACCTGTGTGGTAACACACGTCCAGTTAAGAGAAAACTGTTGAGAACAATGATCTTGAAAATTTGCCTAGCAAGGAAATTATGATCAAAGTATTCTCTTTCCTGTCCTGTAAATCTTAAAACCTGTAAAGCAGACCAGTTTGAAAAGGATGCATCAGAAGGACCCCATCTCAGAACAGCCTCATAACTGCACCTCATAAACCATAAAAAGCCTCATAAATAGAGCTCTCCTTACAAGCACGGGAGATGGATTTGAATCGCTTCAGGCATCGGTGCAAACTGAACCCAGGTCTTCCACATCATTAGCGGTTAAGTGATCCAAGCCTCCAGGTAAAAAAGGGCAGGAACATTACCTGCTATTCCTGTATTTTGAAATACAAGGTTTTAGGGCATCCAAAGCACAGTCTGAGTCAGACCAGCAAAAGTTTTAACATCTCAAACACCAGGTCAGATATCCTCAACAAGAGATATATAGATCACCTCTCTTCCTCGTGCTGATTGGATGCACACATCACTGAGCTGCTCTGCCTTTTAAAAGAACCACATACACATAAACAAGATTTTAGGCCCTAGGAAAGGTAACCTATTCTTTAAAAAAAAAAAAAAAAATTACATTACTTTAAATTTCTGTGGTCAAACAGAAGATTTAAGGAATTCTGTTTTGAATTCTGGCACCGAAATCCCTACTGATGTTCTACTTCAGGAACAGACCAGGCTAAATGCTCTTTTATTTTGCTGTGTAGAGAATCAGGAGAAAAGGAAAGTCAGATTCACACTCATGTGTGTCCAAGGTGTCCAAGCAACTAGCTGACATGGACATCTTTTAACACAACAACAGTGCTGTGAAAAGACTGTTTATAATCCCATTACAAGATTTTAATAGAATGGCTCACAGTTAATATAAACCCAGGCGGCCTTCACAGACAGATGAGGTACTTTATCATGTATTACATGGTAACAAGCACTTTGATATGCAAGGGCCTATTCCTCAAACGCACTAAGAATTTCTAAGGAATCTGTTTAACTTCAAACCAAATGACTCTACAGCTTCGACAGCAATTTATAGTCAACTACTAACTAGTCTAGTGCCTGCACAGGATATAACTGATAACTTTATTGCTTTATTATCCTAGAATGTAATGACAAGCTTTATCATTATTTTCTTCTCTTCCCTCCCTTTGAAAAGCTGAGGAGTTCTCATATGGAAGAAAAATAAGAGATATATTTTACTGTCTGTCACAGATATCACCATTTTATTAAATTTAAAGTAAGTTAACAATCATAGTGAAAGGTCATCACTTGGACTTCACAAAGCCAGCTGTATCAGCCTAAAGACTAACTACAGCAGCTGTGCCACGTGGAGGAATGCAGTAAAGTCAGTGCTGATGCACCTGTAGATTAAAGGAAGATTTTGCCTGCCAAACTCTAATTTTGTTTTGTATGTGAAAGGATCACCCTCTAAAATTTGCTTATTTTGTTTTATGATGTATTATTTGTTCAGCATAACATTAGACAGTGGATCAGCCCAGACACCAGTCCTTCCCATGGGACGTGGGCATGGCTTAGAGTGACCAGGGCTGTTGCAGAACCAACTAATGATGCCTCTTCTAAGGGAACAGCTTTCCAAATGGCCAAGAAAGCCAGCTTACCAGTTGACTCCACTCTATTAAAAATATGTCCCAACAGGGCTGATAGTTAAAATAGCAGAGCCGGCTGGCTGCCAAAAAATGACTGAATGTGAGAATCTATTGAGGGAAATCTCAGGTTATTTATTCATACTCAGCATCTCAAAAGAGAGAGAATATTTGTGTAGGGTGGAATTTGCAGACTGTGCCCTGCTTCAGGCATCGACGCTGTTTCCAAATGCTGGCCTTGATGTACCTAAATGTGGAAGATTAAGGAACCTTAATAAGACAAAACTATCAAACTTTTTATAATATTATATAAGATGTAAATCTAGGAGAAAGGAGAAATTTGGCAAGTAAAATGTAATTCACGCTTTGCTTTCATCCTACCCATCTCCAAAGGCTTCTATATACAAAACGATATTAATGCATATGATTTAGTTGATCTTAGAAATATTGATTGCACACCAAAATCATGACATTTCAAATCACATCTTCCTTACATGCTGAAGTAATGGCATACTATCATAGAGGGATATGTTTATCATTGTGAGGCTAAGCCAGTTATCTCCGGGAAATTATTTTACTCTAACTCTTTCAAGGTACAGAAATATGTCTTATGACAATAATGCAACACTTGCAATAGCAATTGTGTACAACAAAGACGACAAATATTGTAACTGGCTGTTCTTGGAAAGGTATCATTAAGTTCATGTTGAGTTCACTAAGCCTCTCCTGCTTGGAAGGTTGAGAATGATGCGAGACATTTTTTCCAGTATTCCCCTTACAGATTAGCTTCGACCAGTACAAGAACCAGTCTGGCTATTCTGAAATAAGCAGTCAAATCCTCCTGGGGAACAGACGCCTTTGAGTCTCGCCTTCAATCTTTCAGATCTGGCCAAAAGGCCAAATCCTTGGTATTTAAATAGAATGAAGTATGCCACTCATTTTCCCTCCACATACATTTTTGGTAATGACACAGCTGTAAAAATTAGGCAAGAAAAAAAAAATACAAAAAGAGAAACTTGAACAGATTAACTCCTTTAGTTCATCTAAGTTATTACTAGAGGATCTAAGAAAGAAAATTAGGGAAAGCAAGCCCTCTGCTTTAAATTCCCAATGTCTTGCATTTCTCCTGGACAGCTGTGTACCCATATAAAGAGGGGGAGCATCGCTGGGCAAGATGACCTCAGAACCACAGCTAGTACTGAACTTTCTTTTTTCCTCAAATAAAAGGACACAAGGCAATGAAAATTCTCCCAAACTAGAACACAATGGCTTAAAACCCTGAATATATCATAGAATCATAGAATGGTTTAGGTTGGAAGGGACCTTGAAGATCATTGAGTTCCAACCCCCCTGCCATGGGCAGGGGCACCTCCCACTAGACCAGGCTGTCCAAGGACCCATCCAGCCTGGCCTTAAACACTTCCAGGGATGGGTCATCCACAACTTCTCTGGGCAACCTGTTCCAGTGCCTCACCGCCCTCAGAGTGAAAAATTTCTTCCTAATATTTAATCTAAATCTCCCCTCTTCCAGTTTGAAGCCATTCCCTCTCGTCCTATCACTACATGCCCTTGTAAAAAGTCCTTCCCCAGCTCTCCTGTAGGCCCCCTTTAGGTACTGGAAGGCCACAATAAGGTCTCTCTATCATCTCTTGAAAATATCGTAAGATGGTATTTCTGATATGTTACTGCTATCAATGAATTATTCTAGACAAAAATCCCTTCCTTAACAGATAAGTAGCTTATGAAATTTGAGAGGCACTTAGTTATCAAATATTGTTCTACTTATGGTACTCATGGGTCAACATGCCTCTTGAAGTCTTGCTGTTGATTCTTGAGAGCTTGTTTTTAGTTCACTTTAAGTTAACTTAACCACCAAATAAACTTGATAAAACACTATAGCTGAAGCCAATGAACCAACATAGATTGCACAGAATAAAATCCAGAACATTTACCGATGGAGAAAGGAGCATAACTGTCAAAATACTTTTATTATGACAATATAACCACAAAACGTGTGTTAGACTTAAATAGCCTCTATGAATATTTGAAGAGAGCATACTTTGAATATTGTAAAAAGAAAACCAATATTCATTGTATGCCGTCATGAAGTTGTGCCACAAACAGGTTGCAGGTAAGGCTAATATTCCTTGCTCCTGCATTTGGATGTCCACAACGTAAATGTTAGCATGCAAGCTATAGGAACTTCTTCCTTGGCTATAGTCAGCAGATCCAAGAGAGGCCAGAGAGCTCCTGGGCCGAGCAGAGCTGCTGCCTCCCCGAGGACAAGATCAGCCCTCTGGGCTTCCAGCAAGAGAGCTTCCCCTATTAGATAGGTCCAACCACCAGCCTACTTATGCATGCACTGACATTGGTTAGATCTGAGGTGACAAAACACATTGATGAGAGATTTTTCTACTACTATGGCCCCTCTTGCCATAATTACAACATACAAAAGAATAAGCAAGATCTCAGGTTGAAATCTGTATACTCAGCCCTTTCTAATTCCTAACTGTAGACCCCCAAGCTGCAGATTGGAAAAGTAACGAAAAAGGGAAGCAAAGTGCCTCAGTAATAGGGACAGTCTCATTCAGAAATTCTGAATGAGTCGATTTGCCTATATCCCCTTTGTTTTGTTGCCACTAACCTTTGGCAAAAGGTATGCATGGTCAGAATATGGCAGAAGTGAAAAAAATAATAGAGCACAGCAGGAAACAGAAACAGGATGATGTTACTCATCCAAACTAAACCAGAGCTAGCCATAGGGTGCTCCAGAAGTAATTTTTTCTTCTTCCTTAAATAAGGCACCATTTACAGACTTTTAGAAGGCATTAGACTTAGAGGATGTCCAGAATACTGCATTTTAACTTCAGCTTGGTTTTCCCAGGAAGGTTAATACTTTTAGGGCAACCAAGGGAATCACAGGTATTAAGAATATTTACTACCAAAACCCAAAGATTAAGAACATTTACTACCAAAAACCAAAGAATCATTTAGGTTGGGAAAGACCTTTAAGATCATCAAGTCCAACTGTTAACTCCGGCCCAACTTGGTGTCATATGCAAACTTACTGAGGGTGCACTCAATCCCCTTGTCCAGGTCATTGATAAAGACACCAAACAGAACCGGCCCTAATACTGAGCCCTGGGGAACACTACTTGTGACCGGCCACCAACTAAGATTTAACTCCATTCACCACCACTGTCTGGGCTCTGCCTTCCAGCCAGATTTTTGGCAAGTGAAGAGTACGCCCATCCAAGCCATGAGCAGCCAGTTTCTCCAGGAGAATGCTGCGGGAAATGGTGTCGAAGGCTTTACTGAAGTCCAGATAAAGAACATCCACGGCCTTTTCCTCATCCACTAAGCAGTTCACCTGGTCACAGAAGGAGATCAGGTTAGTCAAGCAGGACCTGCCTTTCACAAAGCCATGCTGACTGGGCCTGATCGCTTGGTTGTCCTGTACGTGCTCTGTGATGGCACACACATTATCTGCTCCATAACCTTCCCCAGCACTGAGGTCAGACTGACAGGCCTGTAGTTCTGCAGATCCTCCTTCCAGCCCTTCTTATAGATGGGCGTCACATTTGCTATTTTCCAGCCATCTGGGACGTCCCCAGTTAGCCAGGACTGCTGAAAAATGAAGGAAAGTGGCTTGGTGAACACTTCTGCCAGCTCCCCTTGGGTGGATCCCAGCTGGCCCCACAGACTTGTGTGCATCTAAGTGGTGTAGCAGCTCGCTAACCACTTCCCCTTGGATTATGGGGGCTTCATTCTGCTCTCCATCCCTGTCTTCCAGCTCAGGGGGCTGGGTAAATAGTTCAATTTATTATTTATTCTGGTGAAGTAGTTCAATATATTCTCAACAGAACACTCTGAAGTGACCAACACAATGAAAATATCTATACAGTAATGAATGAATTTGATAAAATGGAGTAAGAGTCATTGTTTGTGTCCATGACAGAGACATTTTTGAACAGGAGAATTAACAATACATTGGAGATCAGAATGAATGAGTGGGGCACATGTGAATAGCTGTCTTTTCTGTTTTACAGTGCATCATAAAACTATTGAAAATTAAGATATTCACTCTGAGCTCGTATTACAGAAGTCACAATGTAACCTGATACAATTTGTGGTGTAGGTGCTATTGCTACACATATAAAACAAATGGAAAGATAATAAACACAACACTTGTGTGGTTACTAAATGGCACGGGTTACTGTGACCCAAGTTCAGTTTGCAGCTGAATCCGATGTACTGAATCAGTTCACCTTATTGAATAACAATTTCTGATAAAGCAGACTGCAAACATGAAAACCAAATTTTATTTTCCATTAATGGCGACTAAATTCAACTGACCTCCAAGAACTACAAGCTATAGCTTTTTGCTTGCTTAAACTACCAAGATTATTGCTAATGTAAGAATATGCATTAATGTGAGGACTGCAGACCTGGTGTCACATGTCCCTAAAGCCTTGGGTAGCTACAAGACCACCACTGAGCTCCCGCAATGACTAACTTCATCAATGGTTAACTCTGTCCGCCCACCATCTGCTTACACCACAGTGAGAGAGGTGGTAAATGCTTAACGAGGAGGAAACTGATGACTGAGTATTTGGCAGCTACAGTCAGCACAGCACTTATTTTTGGGTGATGAATCACCACTTTTATCCCAGCCACACGGTGCTGGTACATTCACTGCACAGAAAACCTCTTTTATGGATGGGGCTGGTGGCAGGGCAATGAACACCACTCTTGGTAGAGCCATGTCAAGAGACTGCTTTGCACAAACCAGGAGATCTTACAGTCAAAGGCGGCTGTGTGCAATAGTGCTCACTGTCATCCACCAGCCACCCACAGAGCTCTGGGAGTACGGCACTACTTGTCTGGAAATCTCCCAAAGTTTGTTTATAGTCAATAAGGATCACCTTTTCTTTCATAGACAGTGAAAACAAGATTGAGGATGCAATGAAGTCATGCAAAGCGTCAATGACGGCGTCCAGGGCAAAAGCTGGATCCACCCACTTGTAGCCCACTTGCACTAAAGTCATGTCATACCACAACAATAATACTTGAAGCTCCGTCAAAATCTTGAATGAACTCGTAAAAATTGGAAAAGCAGGAAACACCCAACCAAACATCTTGATGTACTCAGCTGAAGCACATCTCCAAAATCTTGCTCTCCACAAAGCCCTTTGTAGCCTCACTGCAGGCTGACTGGGACCAGGGCCAGAAGACCTACCCAATGACATCATGGGCTAGAAATTTCACTCCAGCTACCTTCAAAGCCCACCAAGATGACAGCAAGGTGAAGTAGCTTTATTTGGCACTAGAGTGCAAGTGCTCTTTAGCAGTGCTGTAGGTTGTCAAGATTTATTTGCCCTCCTCCCCTTGCCTCTCATTCAGAATCTGGGAGGAGTTCAAGGTCTGACACAGCTTTTGGTAGTTCCTCCATGGTTTCTTGAACACAGATTTCCACCACAGCAGCACTCACTGTCACCGTACAATTACACATAGGTCAGCACCTACCTTCTATGGCATATCAGCTCTATCGCAAATGACATCCCAATAAAATGGTAACAGATCCACTGACGTTTTATCTCAACATTAAGAGATGTGACAAAGCCAACGAACACATCCCACACACTTCAGGGTAGTGAATGGGTCAGACCAGTACAACTTTGGTGGAATCCGGAATCCCTGACAAACTCAGTAGAAAATTTCCTTTTGCCACCACAAAACAGGCACCTCATAATTCAAACACCTCCCTTAGCACTGCCTACAGTACCAAAGTATTCCGTCCTTTTCATTCTGCCTTTAAATTGACATCAACAAGTGCCAAAACTTTCACAAAAACTCAAGCCTGAGAACGCATCTGTCTGTATTGATATCCACCCCAAATCCATTCATTTTGGGATCCATCACAAACAGTGGAATAATAAAAATTATTTATATACAGATATACACACAAAAAGTATAAAATATAAATATTTAAATACATAATTCTATATCTATATAGTTATATAATATATGCTTGTGAATACATTGATATTATATAATAATTTACCTATACATATAAAGACATAAATATAAAGACATATATTATAAAGAAACATTTTTTTGAGACCAAGGTTATTCTTTGAGCTTCCACTCACTGACCTGCAGAACAGCTGAAAAATCAGCGTAAGACCTTGACTTCACTTGAGTATCTCTTTTTCTCTTTGTTTTTGTCCCCTTTGCAAACTCTTTAGAAAAAAAAATGAACACCAGTTCTTCCTTTTGAGCCAGTTAGTTTTTATTACGATTCCTCTCAATATCCTAATGAAGATTTTAGTTTGAGAATTTCCAACTCATTTCTATTTATGATAGTTGGTTTTACAACAGCACAACCCTAATATCATCCCGTCAAAGATCAAAGGAGAAAAGAGTGAATTCTAATAAAATCAGCTCTAATTCCATTAGATTTCAAGCTGTGCTTATGAATCTGCTCCTTGGGGGCCAATCACTGAAATGCCTCTTTCCACTCTGGCTTCTTATTTTTGATACCTTCTTCAGAAATTCAGTAGCCACTCACCACATTCAGCAATTGATATTTTTGTAGTGTATATACAATATATCGCGTTGACTACTGCCCAGAAACAGATCCCTAATAGACACTGCACACACACACTTGTTGCTTCCAGTTTGCAATCCTTCAGTGTGTAAAACACACCCAAAGTCACAAGGCTATTTCTACTTCTCATTTCCACTGTCACCTCGGGAGCACAACTGTAATCAATCATTTGCAGTTCACGTATAATTTAAAGGATATCACAGCAACATGTCATATATCACTCTGTAAAGCAATGATGTCTACCTAAAGACCTGTTTGTCAATTGTAATGAATCTGCATTTAAACTCTATTGCTGTTTTTCAGTTATCATACGCAACAGTAGTAAATTTTTCAAAAAACTAAGTTGTGCATGATGCTATGGGATACATCCATGTTTTTACAGTGACTAATACAAAATCTTTACTTCGAAGCCACAATACAAAAACAGCCAGGTGCTCCACCCTGCCAACTATTCTTTCAGTAACATAGTATCACTTTACAAAATATGAATTTAAACAATCGATATTCTTAGTCTATTGTTAGTTCAAGACAGTTACAATTAAAGTTTCAGTACAGTGATCTATTAAGAGCGCATAACAAGATACAGCAGTGCTGTATATAAATTTACCTACACAGGAGATTTCAGCAGCATACATAAAGAACCGAAATTTGCAGAAATTGTTTTGTAAGTTTACACATTAGGATAATCTTTTTAATAGAACACATAGACCAAGATGGGGGATTTCAGAAAGGATTATCCCTCTGCTATGGAATATTCTATTTCAAAATTTCCATAGAAACACTAAAACCCTTTTGAAATGCTATCAGGCTACTGTCACCAGTATTGTTTGAAACACCTGAGCCCACATCTACGAAACTCCTTCAAATCCTCTGGCACCGTATCTGAGTGAGGGTGCCTGACACCTTGCATCCTGAGCTATAAAGTCTCTGAAAAAAGAGCAGGGCCAACACTACGGCTGAAAAAAATACTACTTTTTTTTTTTTTTTCCCCAAAATCAATTAGCTGCATCTGTGACTATATACACATCTTGATAGAATGAAAGACCTGATCTACATATCCAGTTAGGTACCTAAATCCCCTTTGTTTAATTGGAAATTGGGAACATAAGTGCTGTGGTGTGTCTGGAGCACAGTCTGCTTACTACAAAGCACAGATTTACCTTCAAGCTCTGTCCATCTGTCTTTCTGATACTTCCCTCTCCTCCTCTACTGCATACATCACCGCCACCAGTGTAAAACCAAAGGTGATCATTTCTCAACCAACCTGTCAAACACCCGCCGCTGCACCGTAGCTGGTTAATCAAACGTGTCACTTCCGAAACATACATGCTGGTACTTTATCTGCCACTTCAAATTAGCGGCTCCGAAAATTCAGGTCCATTTGCAAACCACAGTCTGTCCCAATCCATTATCACATGACACTTGGTCAGCAAGCAGATTGTAAATTAACATTTCCATCTTCTGCTGTAGCCTTTTAGTCATAGTAATTACAATAAAATCTCTTTAATCAGCAGACTCATAAAATAACCAAGACGGATGTCTTTTATTTGAGGAAGACCTTGTGATACACATTGTGTCACCAGCTGCACGGGGCAAATATCAGGCTTTGCTAAGGTAGCAAAGCGGGAAGCTTTCTCACACTCAAGCCACCACCAGCTATTCCAGACCCTCACTGATGCAACGCCTTCTGCTGCAATTAAACTGAAACAAATAACAAGATATTGCCAGTTTTCTCTTGTATTCTCAGTGTATTTCTGATGATTTTAATAAAACAATTCCACAAAATGCCTGCAGACCACCTAAGCAAAGACAGACGTGCTTCTGTAATATCATTTCTACAGCATTCAAGGCAGCCTTTTCAACAGGGGCTTATAATTAAGAACGCTTTTGATGGCGAAATCGGGCCTCTGCTGTTAATCAAAGGACCAAAGACACCCCTCAGCATGCATAATTCTGCACCTCTTTGTTTCAGGGAAATCTTGACAGGAAAATAATGGTTCCTTCCATTTCTTTCTTCTCCGTCAGTTAACCAGGGAAGGTTATTCTGCTCCAGTCTCCCAACTGCTGCAGCATAAATTACCAGAGGGTGAAAGAGTTGGAGGCACATACTTCCCAGGAAACCTTTAGCATGTTGTTTTGCACTGGGGGTGAATGAACCGACTTGGGCAAAACAGCCTTTGCCAGAACGTACGGGTATAACCCGGAGCAAATTCAGCGCTCACTTAAAATTCAGGAAAATTGTAGCCAGCTGAAACAGTCTGTCCCCCAAACCAAACCCATTTCTCATTCTTCAGATTTCCCCAAATATGATCTCATCTCAGATCCAGCTAACCTCATAGGCACAGCACTGCCAAGACTCTTCAAAGGCTTGAAAGACCTGAAGACAAAACACAACGTATTTTTGCAAAGCTTCTGTGTTGAAATGAGGTCTACCTTAGACAAATCTGCCAAGGTTACCAATTGCTTGCATTTCCAGGGAAGATTCTTAGGTTTATAGGACACATCTAGGTTCCCAACTTGTAGAGCTAGTTTGTACTCAAGGCACAAGAATTTCTGGTAACGGGGGAAAAAAAAAAAAAACAAACAGAAGTAAAAGGTAGACAAAAAATAATGGAGAATTTGTATGCAAAAAGAAGAAATCTAAGCAGCTTTGTTCAGTCCCAGTCTTCAAGACAGGTCAAACAGTTCCTGATCCCGCTTTTGAGTGTTTTCATCCTGTCATTGATTTATTTCCCAGATAAAGTAAAGAAGTTTAATCTTCAGTCAGATATTGAAATCACTGCAGCTAAAGAGGTAAAGAGCTCTCAGAAATAAACCATCTTGGTTTGCAAAAGCCTTTTATACTTGCAAATTTCATTAATCATTCTTTTTTACAATATGCAAGTTCAAGACAAGCCTAAACGATTCTTAAAAATTATCACACTAACAAAGACAGAGGTCCTAGGGCAATCTTGTCCATGAGTTAACTACCCTTGTGCTGCTTCCTTGATGTTACTGGCCAAAGAGGCTTGTAAGAGAAATGGACATCCCCTCACCTTGGCTATATTCCCTCTGTGCCACATCCATGTGCCTCCCCCATGCAGGACATTCATAATTCACTGAATTTAAAGTCTGGATAGGAAAGGATCCATTTTAAGAAAACGTCAGCATGAATTTTACATCAGTTTTCTCCTTTGGGTATTCTAGTATTCTTCAAAGAGAATGTGTCAGTAATTAATGCAGGTTCATACGTTTCTTCCTAGGAGTCGGCCCACGTACGTGTTTTTGTCCACCAGGATACGTCCCTCAGCAAAGGCCTGAGGAGCACTGGGACCACCATTAGTTCTCTAGTGAA
>NW_009648244.1:258847-291409 GCF_000708025.1 Charadrius vociferus | reverse complement strand
AACTTGATCTGATCTAAATACCTCCTTTTCTGAGCCTATTTTTACTGGCTTCGTATTTCCTCTACACTACCCAACTCGGTATCAATAGCTAAGTGAAGAAGTTCCAGAACTAAAATATTTAATTTGTTTTGAGGAAATGTAACAAAGTTTCTGGAGAGAACATCAACACTATCTTCCCACTAGAATCAGGCAGAAGTAGTGGGAATTACAGCCATTTCTTTCTGGTTTGCAGTTACAGAGGGACGAGAGTTGCACTCATAGGAGGTGCCACAGAAAGACAGTTGGGGAGACACAATGATCAAAGAAGAAAGAGAACCTGAGACAAACAACAAGCATAGCATTACCAGTTACAACAGCAGCTAAATCCTATTCTATCAAGCATCATCATGTGGCTCTCACAGTAGACTTGAGGGCACAGTATTACAAGATATCTTAGAGGGCTGCATCTAGTCTTATTTTTAGTTTTAAATCAGATAGCCTGATAAAGACAACGTCCCTAAAGGCCATTCCCACACACTAAACATTATCTCCTGCCACCCACAGAGATCACGGGGCACAGCCTTTCCACGCTCTACTTTGCACTCCGTACTTAAGAAAACCATAATAAAAGCATCTTCTTCTCGGCAGCTCCCCACCCCCAGAAACTACCTTCTCTTCCAGAATTATTGATTTATGTTGTTATGCAATGTCTTCCAAAACTTACTTTGACTTTCTTCCCAGACATGCTTGTCTGACCACTGGAACAGCAGGAGGGAGATTAAATTTGATACCAGAATGTCTTCGCCAAGGAGAAGCCAATTTTTTAAAATTAGGAGCTGTTTTTAATCACTACCAACACTCTGGGCAACAGGGGTTTATTCTGATCCCGGCTACAGTCATAGCTAGGAAAAAGAACTATTAGTCTGAAACCGAAAACTTTACAAAAATTGGAGGACATTCTTGATGGATTTTTTTCATGTGTAATCAAATGTTCTATCCGCAATCACAGTCAGGGGATGAAGATTACAAATTTCCATATTTAAGTCACAAAGTATACAGTGAGGATTCAACAGCAAACATCTTCAGATATGCTCTCAGTCCTGGTGAGTGGATCCAACCAAGCCTATGCACCAAGAATCCAAAAGCTTGTCTGTAGAGGCAATCCAAACCCAAAAAGCTTTCATGGACTATGCTGCTTGTTTAGTTTCTCACAACTTTTCTATGTCAAAGGTGCTGTATCAAAAAAGGAGAGACAGTGTTCCTGTAGCAGTAAGTTCAAGAATGTAGAAAAGTTTGAAAAAATACAAGCAAGCAAGGAAATAAACAAAAAAAAAAACAACCACCAAACCCAACATCTTTCCTGTACACAGGAGCAAGCAGAGTTTCTTTCAAAAAGAAAGCAGTGTCATGACATGTGCTCCTTAGATTCCTTGCTTTAGGGCTCCATCCCTCTTTTTTTCCTCCCTGACATAGCGTAGCAAGCTTCCACGGGGTCTTTGTAAGTGAAACATACTGGTTCAGGGTTTTTCTAATACCTTCCACTAGGCAACATTTTTTTTTTTCTTTACTACTGTTAAACTAAGTGTTCGTCATAGTACAGCTACAGTCCTGCAAACACATATATCCGAGTTTGACACTTGGACCCCATTCCTTGTAAAGTTGGCATCCTTGCAAAAAACAGATTGTGAACTCAGACTCACATGGTACAGCAAAGCCCGCTGATGTGTTATCTCCCTGTATCTCTTTAAAAATCGCATTTTTTTCCAGAGCACCGGTCACTGTTCAGGCACTTTCAACTCTGATCCTTTGCAGACTAAGCCTGTATTTTCCTCTCAAAGTCCTTTTCACTACTACTTTCCAGCAGTAATAAACACAGTTCTTTCAGGTAACAGCTGTCTTGCAGCTTGACACTTTGTTCAGAAACCTATTACAATGACTGCTACAGGAAAATATCTTAAAATTAGGCTAGTCTCCAACAGACTTTGAAACTATCTAAGCTTTTAAATGTGAGTGTATGAATCCCATTTTCTTTGCAACACTTGAAGCCTAGCAGTTACCTTAACTGACCTAATGAAGAGGAAAATGCCAAGCAGCATCTCTCTGAACTCTGGGCATGCACAGCCGGCGCAGAGAGAGCGCAAAACAGCAAGGGCAGGACACAGCGCTTGAAAGAAAAACGGGTTTTGGGGTTGGGTGGGTTTTTTTTTTTTGAGTGACCACATTGCTTTAAGCATCTAAAACACAATAGCAGATCAGAGTTTGGTGAAACAGCATGCCTGTCACAGCATTTTTGTTTTCAAAGACTCTTCAAGAAAACACTTAAGTGTCCACAGACATGTCCCAGGCTCCCTCGGTTTACTCCAGCACTACTCCAACAGTAACACTGCTACATGTTCGTAACTCCAAGAGAGCTGAAAATGCAAACTCCACGTTGACGTTAACAAGCACACCAAATACATAACTGCCCCTTGTTTTGATTATAATTATGATCGGGACATATCGACAGGTCATGAAAAACAAGTGTACATGAAGTGCAAGTGAGTAAGCAATGACATTCATGAAGGTAGAAGTGAGTAATCAATGCAACACAGTGTTACGTTCAAATACCCTGGCTTTGGTCATGCACAACTTTTAGACATCAAAACCCTTCAGAACAGCTCTCCTGCACCCTTCCCTGCCTGATGTTAGGGAGGTATGGAGAGTTTAAATAAATAAGGATTCAGCCATTCTTCTGCTGAAGAATACTTGGAAAATAAACAACCCCCGTAGCTTCCCCCAAGGCCAATGGTATGAAGTTCAACAAGGCCAAGTGCCGGGTCCTGCACTTGGGTCACAACTACCCCATGCAGCACTACAGGCTTGAGGCAGAGTGGCTGGAAAGCTGCCAGCAGAAAAGGACCTGGGGGTGTTGGTTGACAGCCGGCTGAATATGAGCCAGCAGTGTGCCCAGGTGGCCAAGAAGGCCAATGGCATCCTGGCCTGTATCAGGAATAGTGTGGTGAGCAGGACTAGGGAAGTGATCATCCCCCTGTACTCAGCACTGGTGAGGCCCACCTTGAGTACTGTGTTCAGTTTTGGGTCCCTCAGTGAAAGAAAAACATTGAGGTGCTGGAGTGTGGCTAGAGAAGGGCAACAAAGCTGGTGAGGGGTCTAGAGAACAAGTCTTATGAGAAGTGGCTGAGGGAACTGGGGTTGTTTAGTCTGGAGGAAAGAACACTCAGGGGAGACCTTATCACTCTCTACACCTTCCTGAAAGGAGGTTGTAGGAAGGTGGGGGTTGGTCTCTTCTCGCTAGTAACAAGCGATAGGACAAGAGGAAATGGCCTCAAGTTACGCCAGGGGAGGCTTAGATTGGATATGAGGAAAAAGTTCTTCACAGAAAGGGTTGTCAAGCATTGGAACAGGCTGCCTAGAGAAGTGGTAGAGTTGCCATCCCTCGAGGTATTTAAAAGATGGGTAGACGTGGTGCTTAGGGACATGGTTTAGTGGTGGTTTTGGCAGTGTTAGGTTGGCAGTTGGCCTTGATGATTTTAAAGCTCCCTTCCAACCTAGACAATTCTATGGTTCTACGTTCTCAAATCCAAACATGTTTTTGCACCAATCAGTCTACAGAAGAAATGACTCTGTTTTTTTCAGGGGGTAGGGTGGGTTGGAAACAGGACCAGCTCCTACAAGAAGGGGCTCCTGTCCTGCGACAGAATCTTCTACATCCCAATACAATACAAACATAAACTCTCACTGTGTTCACAGCTAAGGGAGGAAGAATTGTATGGTTTCATGATGTTGCTCACCTCACCTACAGATGCCAGAGATTAGAGCAGCATCAGTCATTTACTCTATGCTAGCATGAAGCATAAGAAACTGAAGCAGGTGCCTCCTTCTTTCTCCACCTAGTTTATAAAGAAAAGCTTTATATATATTTTTAAAAACTTCTATTTTTTTTTCAATTCTATGAAAAACTAGCAGATGACTTAAACCTTACAGCATTAAAAAGGTGCAGTCAGCATAAGACATGGTTAAAAAGTAAATACCTCAGCTTATCATTCAACTTGGAGAGTGACTAGCCTTGAACAAGTCCCTCAGGAACTCCCTTTTCTCACTTCTAGAACTGAACAACTGAAATCTTCCTGTAGTTACAGAAAGCTGCGGGTAAGCACAAAATAGTTGTAAGGCTCCAACAAAGTCAGTGGAAGAAAATGCTCAGGTTCACAAGGCTCGAGGAACAGCCCCAACTGTTTGCAAGGCCACTGCCTTTCTCCTCTCCCCACAGACGCTAACCCAGATATAATTAACGATTAACTACAGATATAATAAAAGGTCTTCTCCAGGAGATGCTAAAATGATGATTATAAAAAAAACCAAACAGGAAAGCAAAAGTATTTGCTCAACTGTATGTAGCTTCTATGTCTTCTTGATTTACATAAAAAGCTATAGAAGTAATCAACACCGCTTCTCAATTTTTGTCAAGTTTCAGACATTGATTAAGGACGGGCAAAGTTCTGCAGAGACAGGCTAGTAATAAATCAAAGGTTGATCTGCTCTTGTCTTGAGGTACACAGAGACATCCCTCTGTTTTTACCAGATTTTCTATCATTGGGCCAGTGTATTCTTCTTCCCATCTCAGCTGCAATCATGTACCACACAGTAATATGCAAAATGCCTCACTGTCAATACTAATAGAAGAGCACTGTACCGTATTACTCATGCAAGATATTATCAAAAAATTATTTCACAAATCTGTCTGCTGCATTTCTCCTCCCCTCTTATTCGCTGTTTACTTAGCTGCTGAAATCATGACGTTTCAAATGCAGACATGAACCTTACCGTGAATATCAACATCTTCTGACTGAGCTACAATTTAAAATGTCAGTTCCAAGCAAACAAGTGAGCAAAACTCATGAGGGCATAATTTATTAACACTGTAAAATGGACTGCGGCTAATTTTTTTCCTCTGGTAATGACAGAGCTGCCCCTAATCAGATGTGCGCACGCTACAGGGAGTTACAGGATCACCCTAATTCTGCCAGCTGATTCAGGTTTTTACATTTGCTTCGGTTCTTAGCTGAAAACCAGGCAAAACATTAAAGAAACATACTCTATGGTAATGATGACAGACTACATCCTGAAACACATTCAAAGGATGCCCCTTCCCCCGAAACAAAGAAAATTCCCTTTGTAGGAGATCACAGCCGCACAGAAAAGCAAGGCTGCACGTGATAATAAAGGCAAAAACTAATTAATTTTGTTGTCCTAAAAACTGAACCAGATAGATTTAGAAAGGTTTGTTCAATTTATTGTTAAAACTTTAAGAACTAGGGTTTTACAGCCTCGGGAGGCAGCCTGAGTGCTTAGCTATCATTACAGTTACATAGGTTTTCCTTGGTTAACTAAAGCTTCTCATCATAGCCTCAGAGCTGTTTGAAGAACAAACGTTTACTGTGCTGCCTATAAACAACATTTTCAAAAATTTGAATGCTATCCTTTTTTCTCCTTTCTAGACTAAACAAATGTGTATCCATCAATGCTTCTTCTATCCAGTGATTTAATACTACGCATTTATTAACTTGATTTTCCATTCTAAAATTATTTGTCACTTTTCTGTATTGATCTTTCTCTTAATGATTCTGCATCTCACCTCCAGTTCACCAATTTTAATCTGGTCTTCTGCAGTGCTTGCAGTCCAGCTTGAAGTTTACAGGCTTTGTTTAGCCATGACACAAGAGGGCCTAGGCGAATCTTATCAATGTTTATAATAAATACCTGATGGGAGGGAGGGGAGATGATGGAGCCAGACTGTTTCTCAGTGGTGCCCAGTGAACAGACAACAAGCAATGGCACAAGGTGAAATACAGACAATTCCATTTAAACATAAGAGAAAAACTTCTGTACTGTGAGGATTGTCAAACACTGGAACAAGTTGCCTAGAGAGGCTGTGGAGCCTCCATCCTAGGAGATATGCAAACATGGACTGGATACAGCTTTGAGCAACCTGCTCTGGGTGGTCCTGCTTGACCAGGGGGTTCAACAAGATGATCTGTAGAAGCGCCTGCCTACCCCGGCTACCCTCTGATCCTGCAGTTCTGTTCAACTGCATCCTACCATCCACAAGTTGATAACCCCACTAGATATATCCTTCTGCCAGACAGCCTACCATCACCATTTACTCTGTGTGTTTGCGGTCATCCACATAGCATGCTTGTGTATGTTTGCAGTCATCCACATAGTAATCATCTTACATACACTGTAAATCTCCAGATTGTTTCTGAGATGTTGATGAGGAACACTTGGGACTGTTCCTCCATACCAGCTGAGCTTCAGTGCCATCAAATCACTCTATCTCAAGCAATCATTTCATAAAATCCTTTTCGCAAGCTCACTGTATTCCATCATTACATTTGTTTTTATCTTCAGTACTGTAACTAGGAGACTTAATATCTATGTGCTCTATTACAAAACTGTCTTAAAATTTCCAGCTTACACTTATTCATGGCCATTTGTTTTTGAAGAGTTACGCGTTTGAGCATCTTTCACGGTACCAAATTTGGGTGACCTGTCTGCAATTCCAAGATCTTCCTTCTTTCTCTGTTTTAAGAACATACACTCTATGTGCCCTCTTGTGGGATCTCACCTGTCCTTTACAGTGTTTACACAGTGACTGCTCAGGGATGCAAAACTGCTTCAATTAGTTGCTCGGGTAGACCAGAATAAACTCCACTCTACGCTTACAAATATGAACGCATCTAGCTCAAAAGCGTTCTCTAACCCGTCCTTCCCTTTTTCTGCCCTGTGTTCCTGCCTCCTTGCTGTTAGCTTCAACTTCGCTAAACAGCTTATCCCAATTAACCTTCTTCGTAAAGACAGAAGCAAGAAAGGCCATTCCATACTCCTACTTCTTCTGTCATCCATTATTTTCTTACCTTCTCCTTTAGATAAGTCTTGTAATTTTCTTTGTCTCCCTCTACTTACAGAAGCTTTTCGCTATTTACAAAACTTTATTTTATTGTGCCTTACCCTCCCTTACTACCTACCCGTAGCTCTACATTTTTTAATTTTTCCAGCATGCTTTTGATGTTCTTTTATCTTTAATAGCCATCGTGCTGAAAGAGTTTGAAAACATTTTTCTCCCTCTCCCCCCCCATACTGTTGTTCAGACACTTCAGTCTTATTAGCCAACAGTCTCAAATTATGTCTCAGCTTACCTGCAGAGAGAAACAGCTAAATGATCTCAGGTTTTTAATATTCTTTTGTAACTGTATTTCAAAGCGGCGCTAAACAAATCAGTCAGAGAGCATCAGCCAAGCAGTCCACCCACGTTCACAACCTTTCTTTACCTAATGATAATTACAGATTGTACTACAGACAGCCTTTAATAAACAGCATCAAGTTTAGAAGGAAGACATCTGTAGGGACCCTTCTGTTGCCATGGAAATATCTTCAGGCCAAGCTGTCTTTAGCTCCACACATTACCTCCATATTAACCTATTATTATGCTTTTCTTTGGGTATTAATACAAGTTATGGACTAACTCATCCCAATCAGATTATTATAAATGATATTACATCCGACTTTGAGGGATTCCAAAGAACAAGGAGTCACAAATTCTACAGACAAGGGTAAATTCCTGGACTTTCAGATGAAGTGAATATTTGCGTGATGTTGCACAGATTTTATTCCATGAGGTCCTGAACGTTTTCAGTTTCCACCAATAACTGGGGTAAATCAGGGCTCCCAGCGAGGAACCGAGCCCCACAACCACCTCTGCACTTTCTGAAGGCTAGTGAGCAGTTCACAACTAAATTTTTTTCGTATAATCGTAAAAGTCCGGACGAAACTTAAGTCGTGCCAGCTCAAAATATTATATAGACGACTACTTTTTGATACTATCTGATTAATGCGGTAATAACCATGAATGCAATAAACAACAGTAACAAATGGTGTAGAACGCTATAGCGATAGGCACAACAAATGTGTACAACAGACCTTCCTGTGGAGGACCTTTCACTTTGGAGGACCCCAAAACATTTTGCAACTATGTACACATAACATTGCTGAAATGTAGTGATCTCGAAGGGTAGAAGGTATTAAGCAACTTGCAAACAGCATATAGCATAACAGTGAGATCTTTAACACCCACACAGAATAAACAGGATCTCAGTTTTTAAGATCTCATCCAAAACACACCCACACAGCCAAGTGCATGGTATTCAGTTTACTTATTTCATATAAATGAAAAAAGAAATTAACCTCTGCTAAGGCATGAACCGCTGGTCTCCAGAAGGGTGAGGGATCCAAGCTTGAAAATTAGATTTTTCATAATTAACTATGACACTTTGACTGCTTCTCTAAAATTAAATAGGACATAATTGAAAATGTTCCTTACTCTGACAATATTTCATATTGTCAATAACTTTTAAACAGAAAATCAATCAGAAGAGTTTTCCCTACTGGCCTGTATTGTGACACTGAATTTTTTTCAACAAGTATTTGATGACAGACTTTTGATGATGATCATTGAGACTGCTGTCCAAAGAAGTACAGGCAATGTCTTAAGCAGAAACTGAATGACATAATTTGAAACCCACAAAAAATAGACACGAAGAGAATGCCAGGAAACATAAAGCTATGGCTGCTGGTGCTTATCTAATATGAATTGCATCTGGTGAAAAGGCTTTTAGTTGCTCACATAAAGAAAATAGTAACAAAATTATGTTCTATAAAAGTATATTCTGTATTTTTCTAATACCCTATAACTGCAAAATAAAAAGAAAAAAAAATTATCAGACTGTCCAGAGTGTGAACAGTGATTTAGGATCTATTTTTCTACTGCTGAGTCAAACAAAAATCCACAGAAATCCTCCCAGGGACCCCAGGAAAATCTGTGATTATTGCTCAGAAGTAACGTTAAGTTCAGTCAACAACTTAGAACATCTAAAGCTGATATTTCCCTGTTCTTCCTTACAACTTTATTTCAATCTTTATTTTGTTTCTGCTTGATCTTATTCCCTCCAACAAAAAAAATAAATTACTCTTTTAATAAGCATAGGGACGTGGTTTTACACAAACTGTAAAATCAGAAATACCTGAAAACAGGGCTGCAGGATGAAAATCTCCACACAGTAACAAGTGGCCCAGCGACCATCAGTACCAAGTAAGGAAATGACTTGTCACCTTGGTCTTTCTAGAGCAGCATTTACACTACACCCCCACCCCAAGGTCAGTGTGAACTGACATCAAACCCTGATGTTACGAGAAGCAGCAATCCCAACTCCCTCCTACCCCCAACTCGCCTCCTCCCTCATGCTGCTGCAGGGACTCACACAGCAGCACCAAGGAACTAGCAGGTTGAAAATAACCTCTTCCCCCCCACCCCCCTCTCAAAGGAGTAATTTTTATTGCGTATCAGTTCCTCAATCTGATGCTCTAGAAACGCTTCTGTTGGTGATGGGGAAGGAGTTTGGGTCAACCACGTGCAGCTAAGAAGACAAGGTGGGAGGATGCTGCGTGGTGGCAGCAGTACTGGTTTATGCCATGGGATGGTGATGATGAAATGAAGCGGAGGTCTGAGGGTGACGCAAAAGGGTAAGGACAGTGACATCTGCCTAGGTGGCTGTAGGCCTGTACAATCAACTCATGTTCAGTGGTGTCACCTTCTGTCAGTGATCCCACTGGGATCTGTGGGACCACGCATGGATGACGTGTTGTGCCACTGTCCCTAAAGTGTTTTTCTGTGTGTTTAATTTGCATGATCACACACTATCACTTGTACAAAGCTCTCCATTCGTTCAGCGCTCATGATAAATGGCCATCAGTGAATAAGACAACAGGTCGTACTTGTTATTCTGCTGTCACTGATGACTGCTTGCCGCTCTGTTTTGCTTGGAAGATGCCACTCAGCCACTTTAAGTAATATTAAAGCTTTCTCATTTATGTCATAGAAGGCACAATCTGAGTTCAAGGTTTACCGAATTCCCCACTGCTGTACAGACCCATCAGCCAGGCCTCGACCCTGTGTCATGCTGAGACCCTGCAGCGTAGAGGACTCTGAATTCGTGAGCTCCACTTCTGTTCCCGGCAGGGCACAGGAAATCTGTGCCACTTCTCCTCTAGAAATCCACCCCCCACATTACAGAGCCACAGGAGTGAGGCTCCACGGATGTGAAAAACGTGCCCACCAAACTAAAGGGATCCAAAGCAGATGGGGCAATAATGCCAATGATAAACCGCGGGTGGAAGGAGGACAATGGAGACACGCACCAAGCATCCTCCCCTCTACACTTCAGAAGCAGAAGAACTTAAAGACAAACATATGAATAACAATGGAAAATCAATCGCATGGCTTAATTTAAGCTGCATTACAGACAAACGATCCCCAATGAACAGCAGGCACAATAAGCAGGTCAGAAAAAGCAGTATTATTTTTTAATTAAAAGAGAAAAAAACGAAGATCTCCGCAGATCCTAAGTTCAATACAGTTCCAATTAAGAACAGTAAGGTAACAACAAACAATCTAGCAGCATTTAGCTGTACAGCAAATGATCTCTGGTAGCATTACTGGCTTTGCAAACAATGCGTTTGCCAAGAACAACACACCTATTTGAAGAAATAACCAATAATCACACTAGCACTTTCCATATATAAAACATGTAATTGTGTGATTTATGAGATCTTTTTACGTTTCAAAGTAGACATAGAAAAGAACATTTTTTTAAAATATACTTTCCACCTAATCAAACCCTGAATCAATGAAAAAGTGGAAATAGGTAGCAGCCAAAACACGATGTGCACAAAGAAAGTACCATTTCCTACTCAAGAGTGCTTCGCAGAGCAGCACAGTGCTGAGAAAGAACTTGCCACTTGACATACAGCAGTTGCATAACTGAGAAGACCGATGCTAATTAAATCAAGAGATTGCCACGAAAGGTCATGTTATTTAATATGTGGGGTTTGGGCCTTTAAAGAACACTCAACATGTGGCACTTCCATTTTTTTTAAGTCGCATTTCAGAGACTTTTCTTATATTCATTATATCAAAACTCCTTCTATGAAGACTTGCAGAATGAACTTGCAATACCGAGTGACAAGGCAGTAACACATAATGCACATGGGAAAACTAGCCCTTACTGTGCATAAACAATGGTGATCTGTAAACTGGCTGCACATGTAAGTGTAGCTCTTCTGGTGGTAATGGGCTATATTACAACAGTTCTCCTGGGGAAACAAGACATTTCCTTAAAGAAGATGCCAGATGGAGTAAGATATGTAACACATACGGTTAAACGCTACATGGAAGATAGACATAGGCAAAGTGGTAAAGACCTTCTCTCTTTCAAGAATGAACTTCACCTACATTGAGGACTTCTATTAAATTGCCTCTCTGTTTTGGGCAGGGGCTGGGGGGTTTAAGATAACATTTTTGTTTTAAGTCAACCACAACCTAAAGAATGAAAACTCATTTTAAGTCTGTATCTTAAATATATAATGAGTGACAACACAAATGTCTCAATAGACCTTGAAGCTACTGTGAAAACTTGTCTGAGAACATCAGCTCAACCGTCTTTGGGCACGTTATCAAACATGAGGAATATGCAGGGAGGGAGCAAAACGGAAAACATCACGAAAACATCACCACACAACTGAACAAACCCAACATGCACCCCTTAGCTCTGATTCCCCCTGTGGGACTCCTCTCCTCTGGGTTTCAGATGCGTATTTGACACTTTAATCTGTGCTGGTCATCCATGCACCCATTCTACCCAGTGGAGAAAAATCAGGGGGCTGGAAGATAATTTGTCTCGACTGTCCTACAGACGAAGGATGGTGAGCTCAGACACTGCTATTTAACATTTACATACCTAACTTACTAAAGAAGAATTCTGCACCTGTTATTTAAAAAGGTGTGTTAGCACTGAAAAAAGTACAAAAAAAGGCTTCGTGGTTGGTCTGAGAAATGAACATTCAAGGATATCTAAAGCAGATAATATGCTTTGATTTCGGAAAATGATGACTGAAGTCCTGTGATAAACATCAAAATCCTGCTTGACATGGAAACTGTTCCTCACAACATAAGAACAAGTGCAATTGGTAGACAACAGCTATAAAATAATTGAAAATAAGTAGTCTTTCATGTAACACCTACAATTACCACCACATCACCCAGGTATTCTTGAGACCAGAAGCATAAATGAGTTAAAAGGTGGATTGAACAGTTTCACTGGGAAGAGTCCATTAGTGGCTATTAAACACAATGGTCCAAGTATAGCAATGGGCTTAAAATCACCTAAGAACTGCTGACTGATCGAAGTTATGTCCAAGGAAGGATCACGTGACATGGACCATTTTCATCTTCCCTGCTTTCCTCACTGGTCAGAGACCCTTCTGGAGTGTGTGGCCAAATGAGCCTTTGGCTCGACTCGCCACAGTGGTTACGGTGGTTCTGAATAAATCAGCCTGCTACCACTACCACCTTACTCCACGCAACTGGACTTAAACTTTAATGCACAGTATGTTTCACCACATGCCCACATAACAAATGTGTCAGGTCGTTTTTTTGTTAAATGTCAACTTAGCTCCTTTGTGGATATTACCACTCAAAATGTCATGCCACGCACACAGTCGCATGCCATTTGGATACAAACCTGACGAATAGGTTTTGAAGCATCTACACAACTACATTGTCACGTTCCCAACAACAAAACCACGAAAGAGAAAGTTTCATAAACAAAGTATGAAATTTGTAGTGGCTGAGGATTCAGCAATTACCACACAGCAACAGTAATTCTGGAGACCAAGGTACACCCTCAGGCTCATCATTTGTCCCACTACCTTCCAATGAGGCTATCCGATACCCTGCCGTTGAAGCTATCCAAGGCATTAACAAGCCTAACATTCTACAGAGCATTTATTCCGGGCTGAAGTATTAAAAGACAAGAACTGTACTTGGATTTAAGAACTGTAGTGAAATACACAGGGTTGATGATTAGATTTTGAGCACATTTTTATTTTCAGACTGAGGAAACACAACACGGGGGTCAGTACAACATGGTAAAGATGAGACCGTACATATTAGATGTAAAGCTAATTTTTCCTATTCGAGATACAAAGTTCATTTGAACATCATCTAGTGCAGCACTCAGCTCACCCCCCAAAAAGAGCAACAAAACAAATACCCGTATTTTGCAAAAGGCACAGGTTCTTGTTCTTATCAGGGCACAACGGAAACAGTTGTTTTCCATCTATGAATTCTTTACTGACTTACAGGCTGGTTAGCCCAGATAAACTATCCTCCATACATTCTTCCCTGACAACTGAACTCAGATAAGGTTCTCCAGCTAAAAACTGACCAGATTAAGATGTTCAGGGCACTCGTGACAAGAGTGCTTTCCTTGGCCCAGCAGAGCCCAACCTTTTTTTTCTTTCCCCTCTGAGCTTATGAGAATGATGAGAAGTTCTTTTACTTCCTCAAGGTCAGGCTTGAAGTGGTGGGTAGCAGTGAACTAAATGATTTACTTGGGAGGAGACATACTCTGAATTCAAAATTAGACTGAGCCTTTAACTGAAGCTGGACCATAATGAATATGTTTATCTGTACCTCATGTGAAGAGGGTGTTTTTTTTTGAAAGCTTCAGTTTAGGCACTTTCTAGAGTAAATCGGTAAGTGGATTTTACGAAATGTCTATAGAAACAGACCAAAATGCTACAGGTGAAATACTGAGAGCAAGAAACACATAATGGGAACACCTTTATGCACACTGAAGCTTACACTGAAAACCCTGGATGCTGCAAATGCTTCAAAAGCCTTTATGCTGTATGAAACAGTAACAATGTCCAACCAGTAGCAGTATTACCTATATTGATCATTATTTTAAAAGCTGATCTGATCAACTGCCTCCTGCTATTAGCCAATGACCTTCGGTTTTAAGCCACTCCACTGGCACTAGGCTCTATCCAAGTTATAACATCGCAGTTTCATGTTTGATGCATCACTTCCAGGTTATGAAGCTCTTCATACAAAACGGGGAGCTTCTTCATTTCAAGTTCCTGTCTTAGGGTACATATTAAGAACACATTAACACTGTATTATTAATCATTAATAATGCCTCCCAAAAAATCCTATGGCTGTAGATGAAACAGGATTATGTCATAGAATGTATCTCAATCTGCACAGATTGAGCTGTGCAGTCTCCTGTTCTTCCTGCAGACAGCAGTAACTGCTGGTTTGTTACACTCAGAAGAGAGGGAATATATTGTGCGGAGTTTGTTTTTCCTCCAGGTCTGTAAGGAAAGGGATCAGTCTTTATGTTTCTTCAGTGTAAACTTGCAAATCACCTGCTATGGGGCTTTTCTGTCAGGTTTTATAGGAGTGAACAGAAGCCCGAAGGACAAACTGTTCCCACTTACAGAGTCTCACTAACTCATGGATGAACGCAACCCATCTATAGAATATACTGAAGAAGGAAACATCACGTATATCAAGCTTCCCTCCTTGAAATTACTATCTTTGAAACTATGTGAAACAACAGACCTCACTGCTGAGGATGCCTTGGCTCCCGGAAATGTCTAGGGATAATCAGCAGGGCGTCAAAATAAATAATGATACCCTCACACCATTGTTTTTGCTCAGTCATGCCAGGACGATCTTATTCTTTCGTGTGAGATAATGATGCAATAAATCTTAACAGACCTGTGCCACCACACTCTTTTTTTATTATTTTTATTTTTGCATGACATGCTCCCAAGATTTCTAGCATGCAGATACATCGCCCTCATAAAGAAAGGCCTTGATCCTGCACATCCTTGTGTGGCTCAAAAGGCTGATGTGCTCCATTACCAGGCACAGTGCAGGCTACACAGTGATGCTATAAAGGATGAGCCTCAGACATAGCTCTCCACGGTGTCTGAAAACTGCCGTTCTTTTGCACGCGTGATCCCTCAATGCTCAGAAAAACCGCCTTAAAAACAAAACAAAAAAACCCCACAGCAGATTCCGTCAGAAAAACAGGGTTGCAGGGAAATCTCTGTATCATCCTAATCAGGGCAGGCTGTGCTGTTGTGTGGCTCTGTTACTTCACGTAACGTCACTTACCCATCCTTTGCTGGAGTGAAGCAGCCTGCCTCGTTCAGTCATTTAGCACCTGCAAACTGCACAGCGAAGCCTAAATCGCATGTTTCATCCACGTGGCATGACTAAGAGCACGACTCAGGAGTTAGGGTAGCACACATCCAAGCATTTATTGCCACTCTTCCCCTTCCCTGCACGCCTCTTCTGCTTTGAGTCTGCTTTGGCATATGCTTGATCCCTCAAAAAGCCAAAATTATTGCCTCTTTTTTTTGCCCCCAGGCAACTTTTATGACAGACTGGCAATCTGAACCAGCTCACTGAGTGATCCCATGGGTATCAGCATCAACTCAGGGATGGCAGTTGAGGAGTCAGGGAAAGGAGAGGGCGGGAAGAGTAAAGGAATGGGACAACCTCTTCCAACGCCTGACCTAGCCTCCACTACAACTAATGGTAAGATTATTACTACAAGGAGTATTAAATCTTGCTGTTCCAGTAGTGCAAGTCTAGAGAAGCCACCACACACTTTTGTTCAGCCAGTTTGCTAAAGCAACACTTTACCCTGCCAGAAGAAGCAGAGGTCACGATTTAAAACATCAGCAGACAGGTGGAAGAATCTTGCTAGCTGCTGCCCTGAGCTATGCGTGTCTGCAAGAGAAGGAGCAAGGAAATCAAGAGAAGGCAGAGGAGCACAAGCAGAGGATGACACCAAGCTGGGCAGTGCGGTTGCCATGCCTGAGGGGAAGGATGCCATCCAAAGGGACATGGACAAGCTCAAGAAGTGGGCTCATATGAACCTCATGAGGTTCCACAAGGCCAAGTGCAAGGTCCTGCAACTGGGTTGAGGCAACCCCCAATATCAATACAGACTGGGGGATGAAGGGATTGAGAGCAGCCTTGCCAGGAAGGACTCAGGGGTACTGCCGGATGAAAAGCTGGACATGAGCCGGCAATGTGCACTTGCAGACAAGAAAGCCAACCGTATCCTGGGCTGTATCAAAAGAAGCATGGCCAGCAGGTCAAGGGAGGTGATTCTGCCCCTCTACTCTGCTCTGGTGAAACTCTACCTGCAGTACTGCACCCAGCTCTGAAGTCCTCAGCACAGGAAGACATGGACCTGTTGGAGCAAGTCTGGATAACAGCCACAAAAATGGTCAGAGAGCTGGAGCACTTCTCCTATGAAGGAAGGCTGACAGAGTTGGGGTTGTTCAGTGGGAGACCATATTGTGGCCTTTCAGTACCTAAAGGGGGCCTACAGGAAAGATGGGGACAAATGTTTTAGCAGGGCCTGCTGTGATAGGACAAGGGGTAATGGCTTTAAGCTAAAAGAGGGAAGATTTAGACTAGATATAAGGAAGAAATTTTTTACAATGAGGGTGGTGAAACACTGGCACAGGTTGCCCAGAGAGGTGGTAGGTGCCCCATCCCTGGAAACATTCAAGGTCAGGTTGGACGGGGCTCGGAGGAACCTGATCTAGTTGAAGATGTCCTTGCTTACTGCAGAGGGGATTGGACTAGATGATCTTTAAAGGTCCCTTCCAACCCAAATTGTTCTATGATTCTAAGCCATCTGCACAAGGGCAGGGGCATGGTGGAGCACGGCGGAGCTGTCTGGCCATGCTGGGGCCCAGCAGCAGCCTAGCTGCAGCACCACAGAGTTCAGCGAGAGCTGATGTATTCAGAGATCCTCCCTACTAACACCATTTGAATGCTTCCAATGACAGAGGTGGCTCATACCTTAACTGCACAGACCCCAAGGTTGGGAGTACTGCTCTGAACACAGCTCACGGTTCAAGCTGAACACTGCTTTAAGGGGACTGGAGGTAAAGCAATGCAAGTACTTGGCACTGCTATTTCATCCTCAATGCACGAAAAAGACAAAAATTCAGCATTTCAGATAAAGCTTCACTGACTTGGTTTTTTTTTCCTCCTTTTTAAAATCCAGAATGTTTTTCAGAGCTACAGACCAAATGCAAATAGCACACATCCAACTTCCACAACACCTGGCTAATCAGGGTTTCGAAATAAATATTTGTAAGAAACACCACAGTTAAATAGCACACATCCAACTTCCACAACACCTAGCTAATCAGGGTTTCAAAATAAATATTAGTAAGAAACGCCACAGTTAAAGTTCTTCTTCTCAGTGTTTTCACGTTGTGTTAGAAGAGACAAGGAAGACCAAAGCAAACGTACTAGTTGGTGATTTAAAGAGAAGACTTGAAACAGTTATTAGGGAAGACAGATTTGTGAAACCCTCATCTGGCTTTCACAGCTGCTGGAGGAACGATCCCTGCAGGGCTCAGGTCAGGCTGTGGCTGCGGGCTCGGTGCTCGTACCCATCACTGCACCACAGGCAAGCACTTCCCAGGTCAGCAGATGGGCACAGCAGGCTCTGGTACGGGGCGGTGGGAAGCTCCGACAGAGATTCCCTGCGCAGGATTTCATGCGGAGATGGCGAAGGTCGATTATCAAAAATGTAACATTTTCATTTTTCACAGGGCATATTTTTCTCTTAAAATCCCCACTCGGTAGTTACTCATTACCCGTTTCCTCCTGTTAGAGAAATTACTTGGTTGGCATGGCAACATATTCCCACCCTGAGTTTCTATCCCTGAGCCTCCTTTCAGCTCCCAAAGACTGCAAACATCACTGCTCCCTCTTCACCTTTTCACGCCATTACCGTCCATACCCTTCTCCTTCACACAGGGGCTTTTAATTAAATTGCATCTGGCACCCATAGGCCCACACAGGCATCTCATTCTCTGGCAAATGCCTTCTGCAGGACTGAGCTGTAGCTCAGGAACACACACTCAATGTAAAGAGGAACTCCTAAACATATAGGAAAAGTAGTCAGGGCTCAGTTACTGACCTATGTCATGCATCTTTTACATGAAGAAAATTACCTGTTCAGAAGAAAAAGGTTTTTCCCTTTCAAAATGAGTAAGGCAAATCCATCTACCGATCCTACCTGCAAATTTTGCAACAGAAAGTTATTTTAGCATAGCATGCATTTAAAGTACATTTGCTGATGTGATCTGCACTCAACATTAACTACTGGATAACAATAAAAAACATGTATCTTTTTAGAGATTATATGGTTCTATAAATCGTTTGAATGGCATCAAGGAACACACTAAAAAAAATCACTGTACACAACGAACAATACACCCTGCCTCCTACACATTTCACAACGTCCCTCCATTTGATACGAATAAAATTAGTCCACGAAGAATATTTAAAATTCACTTCTTCACAAAAAAAATCTTTTGTTGTAGGATGGATTAGAAACAGATTAGTTTAACAGTAGAGTTACAACAAAATTAAGAAGCAGCATCATATCTGACACGTAATTACTCTGCCTTAAAAAGCCAGGAAATTTAATCTAGTTGATTTCTTCCAATTATTTTAAGGACTTTTATACCCCTCTAATGGTTCTAAGGATTATAGTAGCAGTTTTTATAGATTTAGGATTCCTGCATGCTACCCTGGCCCCAAGTTGGTGCAGTGAGTCAGTAACAGAACTCCTTCTGTTCTTAAAAACTAAACAGGTATTTACATTCCCTGCAGGATGCTGAATATTCAGTACCTTTCAAGAACAAGCCCACAGCATGCTTTCCTCTCTGGACCAGATTTTTCATGCTCTGCCTATGTGACTTGGATTTACTTTATTTTGAGCACCGTTTGTTTCTTTTTAACTTGGGGTTTTTAGACAGGAACTTGCAAATATCAATTTACAGGAAGCTGTGTTTCTCTGTAATCCATGTAAAGCTACTAAAGCCAGCTATTTTATTGTTCAGCCTTTGATAAATGCTTGATCCTTTTCTGACAACAGTTAAGGTCCCCATCTAGACAGTTAAAGTGGGATGAAACTCAAGGAGTACTCCTGGGTAGGCTAGAAGCCTTTATGGAATTTTACAACAGGAAAAAATTAATGCTTGTGTCATTATAACACACTAACACACGTATATATTTTATGCTAACAGCTGTCTTAAATTGCCAGTTTATCCCACCAATACTCCAAATGGTTATTCAGGAAAAAAAAATTCAGTGCATTTCATGTTCCAGACAAGTCTTTCAGCCTAAATCCATTCATGAAAACTAACACGTGTAGCAACAAAGGAAACAAACTCAAGCTTCAATGAGCCAAAGAAACTGTTTTCCAAGAGCAGAGGTAAGCAATACTTTTCTTTCCACTCTGGATTTTAGTTTATCCAGTAAAAAATGAATACTATTCAGAAGCCAAACGGCTTCTATTCTATTTCTGTCTGCTTTCTGTAGGCATGTGCTACGAGTTGCCATTGTATAGCTAAGAAGGACCTTTCACCCAATCCACTGTGGTCACTCTGGTGTTCTTATAAAGTCCCGTATGGACAAAACCAAAATGACAACTGTTTGCGTGGAAGGAAGAATGGGTTGGAGCTGTGGTAATCAGTGGTAGCTTAACCTTTAAGTAATGGAGGTTGAAACCCTGAGGAGAGTGAGGAAAGACAGACAGTAACAGATACCTAGTCAGATCGATCTAGACCCTCACCTATCGGAGAGCAGAAGCTTTCAGGGAACTAAGTGGAATCCCATAGGAGGTAGCTCAAAAAGGGCCAAAGAGCACAGAAAAACTGGAAAATCTTGAAGGACAACAAAGTGCAAGACTAGTGCATCCCACTACTCAGAAAAGCAAGAAGTATCAGGAGACCAGTTTGGCGGAGGTGGAACATGATGGAGCTCCAGTGCAAAAAGGCAGTATAGCAGGAGGAACAAGCAGGGACAGCATACAAAGTATGAACACAGAAATATCACAGAGGCACGCAAGGATGGCAGGCAAGTTATTGACAGCTAACACCAATAAAGCCGAGGTACTCCATTGCCTTTTCTGCATCAGCCTTCACCAGCATGGCCTTCATGCTTAGAGACAGGATTCAAGGACCAGAACCACCAGTCACGAAGAAGGACCAAGTCCCAGGGATTACCTGAGAGGACTCAACCCACGCAAGCCCATGGGGTCCACCTGGCTGCATCCACAGATGCTGAGAGCGATGGTGGTGTCCTCGCAGCACCCTTCTCTACCATGCTTGAAAGGTTCTTGAAACCACGAGAGATCCCCAACAGTCCAAAAGGGCTATCTGGAGCACTATATACCAGTACAGTCCATAGAAAAGTCATGAAGCGAGTCCTCTGGGAACAGACTTCTGGTCAACGTGAAGGAGGAGAAGGTGCCTGGGAAAAGTCAGCATGGATTCATCCATGGTGAAGCATTTGACATGGCTAATGGTACCCAATCCTATCTTTCCTTCTTCAGTCAACAGTTGTCCCTCCTCACCAAGAATTGCCTGTTCCCCAGTGCAAAACAAGAGTTAGTTATTAATCTTTTATCAGTTTACACCTCCCTGTTCACACACAGTTGTTCAGTATTGGAAGAGCAAAACCACCAGAGAAATCCAGCAAAAGGGACAAGGAAACATTCAGAGCCACCAATCACGAGTACTAGAGAACTATCGAGCCAGAATACAACCAGGCTGTATCCAAAACATCTATTTGGGAGAAAACTACCAAAGAAAGAGGTAAATGCTGTGGAAGGGCACCTGCAGAATTAAAAACATAACCAAGCATACCTGTAATCCAGACAGGACACAGTGGTGATGCTGCTATCTTCCAAGGACAAACTGACATGACTGCTAGGGAATTTTCAGTAACTCAGCTACAGAAATGACAGAAGGTCCACGCACACCATCACAGATGAAGATCAAAGCCAAAATCAGTGCCTTGGCATGAATATTGATCTCCACTGTAAATTATGAAAGTAGGAAATGGGCTACAAACATTGCCGCAAGAGCCTATGGAGGTGGGACATGGGTGGCACTGGTGTCAACCCCAAGGAACAAGGGGAGTGGAGGCATTCAGGAGGAGACAGGGCTGAGAAGCCTTTCCGTGAGCAAGCCTCGCTTGGGAAGACCTGCCATCCTCCCTCCGTTGCGTCCCCAGTGCCTTTCCTCCTCCAGCCCCTTGCTCTCTGCTCATCCCAAAGAATTGAAGCTCCATCTCAGGGGTGGCCCATGCGGAGCTGCCATGGGCCTCACCGTCCTCGTCTGCCTGAGCTCTGTGCTTGGGAAATGGCAAGCACAGGCAGGGGAGGATGAACACCACCTTTCGTTGCTCTTGGCTTTTTTGCCTGTGGTTCCTATGATTTTCTGGTGTGTTTAAGCGATGCAAGCAAGCAATAACAACATTTGTAAAAGGATGTCTATGAAAGCAGATGCTCCTAAATAACAGTTTATTAAATACTCAGCCTCCCAGCATGAAACAATGGGGAAGGGGGTGAAGAAAAAGAATAATAATAATAAAAAAAAAAAAAAAATCAAGAAAACAGGATCCTTAAAGTAATCTATGTAAGGGTTCATCTCCACAGGGAGAAAAAAGGATAAAAGCCAATAATGCTAAAAAATACACAGCTCTTTCAGTACTTCCCAGCAGGATACAGAACAAGAGTAAAATATACCTTAAAAAGACTATTTATAAGGCAACTTCAAATAGAAGAGTTAAGAGAACATCAACAAACAAGTGAAAACTAGAAGTAATCCCTTCTCATAACAAACAACAAAGATTAAAATAGTTTTGGTACTATCATAACATAGTGGCATTTGTCTCATGCTGCTGAAGTGTTCTGCGATACTGTAAATTATTTATATTGGCTTATGCTTATTCTTCTTAAGCTAGCCAATATATAATAAAAATATAACAACGCACACTTACACAATATTTCTCACTTTAAGTATCTCAGTATCCTTAAAGAAATAAAGTATAGCAATTATCCAAGTAAGAACCAGGAATACAGAAAGATTTCACTTCACCCTGAGCCAAAACAAAGGGAAAGGATGAGAGCCCAGACATTTCCATTTCTCTCATACCCACGTGCCCTGTTGATCAAAACACACACCACCATAACAAAGTGACTACTCTAATGAGCATTACAAAAAAAAAAAAAAATCAATTAAATTCACCAGTGAGTAAGACAAGATGAAACGTAATGATTAACTTTTCTCTTCGCTAAATGATTTAAAGATTTTGTGGTCCACAATTATTTCACTGAGACATTTAAATTGAAAACATTTTAAACAAGGAACTCTGAACCATGAAGAAGTTACCGTGCATCAGCAGGTCTGCTGATCTATACATGTAATCACATGTGGAGGTAAATGTGAGGTAATTCAAGGTAGTTTTCTTGTTAATAAGAGGCAGATTACCTAGCTCACCTTCATCAGTTTCTCCATATGAACAGAGGCGCTACGTTCGCTTGGAACCTACTGAATTTCACTCCAGCTGCAATCTGAATTAAACTTGAGATGTCCTACCAGGTAAGACCCCAGATCAGAAGCATAACTGCTTTTTAGGTGCCAATAATTGTTTTGCATGAAGTCTCACACTACTGTATCCTAGAATTGCACTGCACTGCAACCCGAAACAACAGAGGGCCCTGCTGAGTTTCAATGCAGAAGTGCAACAGGATTTTAGACTACAGTGCTGTATACCAGCCGATATACAGCATGCTCTGCCCTCCCGTGACTATAGCGTTAATACCTTTCTGGCAGGATGCAAAGAGCGAAAATCCGTACCTCACTGGTTCCTCGATTAGGATCGCAAACTGGACCAAAATTACAGTTAAGCTGTGGATATTGGATTCCCAAAAGAAATAGGACATGGAGCACACACAAGAATCATTGGAACTGGGGTTGTCATGGGGAATGACCTAAGTGTAAATATTTGGATGGTTGAAAATTTTTCTTACACTTTTTTAAAAATTTTCAACTATTTTTTAATGCAGTAAAGGAAATTCTGACCTTTCACATCTCTATAAAACAAATAATTTTCCACCCAAAATGTGGATTTAGAAATTCACGGTAACCGACAGATGAACAGCTTGTGTGTACCATGCTTGTTTTTCTTTATGGCTAGAGTTTCTCAGCTCAATAAATCTTCCATGAGATTCCCATCTTAACCTCTGGTAGCAGAGCAAGCTGAGAGGTCATACATCATCCAAAAAGCAGGCTGGCTTCAAGGTGAGCTCACAGAATAATTGACTGGGGATAGAAGGCAACCAAACTATAACCTCATGACGCACTTCAGTACTATGCTCAAATCAAAGGGTTGACTTTCCTTCTCCCAAAGCCAACATTATTTTTTCAGTCCATATAAACACACAAAACTTATCAGTTCGCATATTTAACATACAATATATTGCGTAGCTATGATTTTTCTATAGAATTGTAACAAGATTAAGTTATGCTAATTTCTGGGTAACATCCCACATTCTCTTTGAAACTCCTTCCAGTCTTGCAGATAAAATATCCACATCCTCATAAAATCTAATTTTTTAGTAAGTGAAATCATCTTCATGCTGCCCTTCTATCATTATAGGTATGGGAAACCTCTTTCTGGCATGGCACCGTTAGCTAAACATGAGTTGTTTGGAGCCAAGATCTTTCTCTGCTTCACTCCTTTTAGACTTGCTATTATGTTCCTAATACACACGACCATTATTATCTGAAGATGCCTATTAAAACAGTGCCTAAACACAATTTCTGATTAATTAAACCAAGATATCCAGGGACCGCCCTTTATTTGTATAGTGCCTAGCGCAATGAAGTCCTCATCCACCATGGAAAATCTCCCTATTCCTACCACACACACCACAAATGATACCAGACAGAATAAGAACTACATCCCCTGCAGTGCTCCGTAACAGTCAACTTCACTGCCTAGGAAAGGAAAGGAATGGCAGCCTGCAGTCAGTAAATTAAGTCTCGGAGGATCTGGGATCCTTCTCTTAGTGAGAATTTCAGACAGCATCATACATCTTACAACCCCACCTGCATTTTTCTATCTGTAAACTTGGCTAACTTGGCAAAAAGACTGCCTGGCAAGTGTGTCAGTGAGTGTGCTGAGTGAGCTGTTTAAGCTATCATTTCCTATTAGTCTTAAATCTATTACCTTTCTATTGCACTTTTGTATCTGATCCCTGGTGAAAAAAATCTCAAATAAATAACCCACACCTACACCCATGGTGCAAAAACCCCTTAGCTCTCTATTCTATATGAGGGCTGACTTCAAAAGGAGTAAGGTACACGTGCAACACTGTAAATACTCAGTATTTGGGAAGGCAGCAGTGCGGAGACATGCCCAAGGTTGGGATTTTGCGTCCCAGAAGCAGTAAAGGTGTCTCAGGATGTAGTTTCAGATACAGTCAACCAGCTCTAACTGCAGGCCTTTGTCAAAAGCAGCACCTGTGATCTTCTACCCAGCCTTCCCCTCTCCATAAGATAGAAGATATCCATGATTTCCTAACAGCGTGACTGCAGGATGTGTACAGCCATTCCCCTTCTCCTATCGGGCTGGGTCTTCTTGGATCAGCAATCTGTTGACCCAACTCTCCCCCATGTCATTCAGTCATTGGCAATGAACACAGCATGAATGCCAGGTTGAGAGCAAAGTTGTAGGAGCTGGCTACCTTTTATTCTGCATGCAACCCTCCACTTAACATGAAACAGCACCCACAGTATCTATCAGCTTGTGGTGCTTCACTTGGCTTAATTAATCCAGCTGATGTAGCTCTGCGATATGTCTCACACCCTTCTGGGTTGCAAGCTTATCCTTTGGCAGTGCTCGGGGAATACAGCTGTATCTCCTCAGGTACGTCTCGCATGGCTTTGCATCACGCCCTGTAGGTTATGTCCACACTGGTCTTTGGGAACAGATCTTGATCTCTTTCTGAAGAACACCATGTATCTATGGCACTGTAAAGCAACTAATGCTGTATTTCTAACAGCTCAATAACACTCCTTGAGTATCATCTATCGCAAGACAAAGAAAACTAACAGAAAGTAAGAAGGGTTAGTTTCTTTGCAGAAAGGGTTAGTTTCTTTGTTCTTCTACACATGCACTGATACATGTGTACTGTCCGTATGCCATTTGTCTCCCCAAACCAATCATGCTAAACATTAAGTAATTCAGAAAAAAATTTATAATTAAATTATTTGATTGAAGTAGAAACTCATAAATCACAACAAACACTAGAAGTGCTCTTTCTTCTAATAATACGAAGAATGTACATAAGCTGAACGAATCAACATAAAACAGTTCCCCGTATAGTCAAAGAGCAAGCTTTACTACTGAGACTTCTCAACTGAATTTCAACAGGCATTTTTGAAAATCTTTGAAAATAAAACATATTTTTGTCACTATTACTCAGACTGAGGTAGAACATGTTTATGTATATAACAACATAAGCATGGATGGCATTCAGACACAAGACGACAAGATAATTTGGCTGGAGACGAAAGACACAGAGAACAATATTGGCCTATTAAGGGGTTTTGTCATTTTAGTCATGCTTTTCACAATTCAACCATGATAAGGCACGGGAATAGAGACAGATCAAGCAGAATTAGGACGTGAATTCAGAGTAAGATATATAACCTTCAGATAATGATTTAAGGGGACAAAATGCAGGCATGGGAACAGGTGAGATTGCAGATCTTGAAATAAAAAGGCTGATGAAAATTAGAGGTTCTTTATCCTCTGCATTTGAAGATTAATTGTGGGACATAAGTCCCACATTTATAGCTGCTTGTAATAAAAGCTTATGGCCAGACTCCACAAATACTTGAGCAAGCGTAACTTCATATGTCTAAGTTAGACACATTTACCAGTTTTTAGAAACTGGGCCACATCCTGCAATGACCAGTAAGACTTTAAGACTTCACACTGAAGCAGTCAACACTATCCATCCTAACTTCTTGATAGTAGCCATCAGCTAACAAATTCACTTCCCCGTCTGCATTACCATTTAAATTAATCCAATCCCTGTACATTTATACAATGAGAAATATTACTTTTCAAAATAGGTTTTGGCACAGCCAAAGAATGAAGATTTGTTTTCCTGATGAAGTACCCCACCTTCCCCTACATGGGGAGAGACCACCTTCTTCATGTCCTTCTCTGAAGCTCGTTACTGACATAGAAAGATTTTACTGCAGACCAAAAGATCTAAAGCTGTAGGTCACTGGAGGATATTAAATGATAAGCAAATTCACATTTCTAAAGTAATTCTACCAATTTATTAGCAATGCTAGCTCCTGTTCCACAGTAGGGGAGATAATAACGAAGCCTTGTTAAAGGGCAATGCGATATCTTTTATGTAATGTCTTTTTTTCATTTGTGATAAAGTCATTAAAGCAGCACTGTGTCTTCTTGAAGCCTCAAACAATAGTCTGCATTAAATCTCCTGTGCAAAATTAAGGACAGTAGTTCACTGGAAAAATAAGCATCTGTTCTTGCTAATGCTGACGGCCTTCTAAAAATCATTAAACTATTCCAAATTGGCGACGATAAAACAAAGCAGAACTGTTTTAGCTTTTCCCAAAGCAAAGAGAAAATCCATTTTCCTTGTAAATATTTCTTTGTTCCAAATTTGCCCATATAGTGACCTGTATCTCATAAGGCGTGTCTCCCTTACGGGCTGCCTAAATCCCATTCTCCCACAATCATCTAGCTTGACCTCAGTGCCTTTTAAACCCAGGCTGGTAAGGGTTTGTCTTCGCCGCATTGACACAGGCTGTTGCTCCTGAGCCGTGCCCACCTCTCCACCAGTCCCAGGCTGAAAGGAGCTGGTACATGGGGCATAGCCGAAACGCAGGCATGAGCTCCGATTTCTTTTTGGCCTCTGCTACAGACTGGGTCAGTCTGCAGTGGGAGTAGTTTGGACAGCTTCGTTCTCCCAGGGCTACCCTAAAATTTGAGTTGGACTACACTTTCTTCGTTCACTTACTCCTTCTGCTGTATTGCATTTTAAATCCACCTTTGCTTGCTCTAGACATGTAACACTTCTGCAGCGTTAGGACTGAGATGCTATTTAAGCATAATTCTTAAAAACTTTTCAGAGGTATCAGCCCCGGTTTGGACACGGAGCACCCAAACACAGCACAAGATACAGACAAATCAAGAAACAAAACAAACCATCTCCTAACAAGAAAGTTAAAGATCCTGGAGGTCATGCACTGATGGTAGAGAAGAACTTTACATTATACTTAACCGCTCCTGCATAAAGACAGAGGATTCCAATAGGAAAACCAAAAGCTACAAGGGAATATAGAATGGATTGATTGCCTGGCTTGGGATCCAAACACAGCAAAAAATGTTCAATTAGCTCTGTCCTGGTTTTCATCTACATCACGGGTGAAGTCTACAACTACCACCACTACCACATGTAGTCAAGACACAACACCTGGTGAAGACCAGGTTACCCAGAGCAGCACAGGGAAGATGAATTTCCGATGAAATGCACACAGCCAGATGGTGCCTATTTCACTGTAGCTGTATGCCACAAAAAGGTAAGTGAAGAACCAACTTGAGCCTAAAAGCTGATGCTGTTTGTATAAAATCTTTTTTTTTTCCTCCTATTTTGCTTCCATTTTGGTGGCATAGGTGTAAAAGGAAGGGGAATGTTACTTCTTTCTGTGCTTCTTAATTCTATGTTGTCAAGTTACTGCAGTGATCATTGTTCGCTTTACCAAGGTTGCTAATCGGTGGTATTTTCTACTGCTCGAGTCAATCGGTTGGTGGGTTACTGGTTCACAAACTATAAGGAGACACGTGAATCTTAAAAAAAAAAAAAAAAAAAAAAAGAGGCTTTTAAAGTTCTAGGACAAACACATATTGTTTAATCATTAAACTCATCAAATTATGAAATAAATTGAAACCTTGGAGTAAAAATGGACCCATTCATCATGTCATCTGCTGGAGCAGTCCACCAAGCCAGCAAGCCAGCATCATACACAACATCATTATGACAACTCCCATTTGAAGCAGCGATGTAGGCATTTCGCTCACCTCCTTGAGGTCCTGGGAGCCAAACTCAGAATTACAGGGGTTCCTTCTGGTCCCTGCTCTTTGCCAGTAATTCAGTGCTGGCACCAAGCAACTCCTGAGAAAATCTCCACACCTCTGCCTCACCTACAGCAGTAACGCACAGGACACCATGGGAACATGAAGGTGATGAGGTGCACTGGCACCTGAGCGGGATTTGACCCAGAACCAGTCTGTTGTCCCTCCAAGCACACACGCTTGCCTCCACGCAACAACTGCCCAAGAGTGCGATTAGATTCTCTTCTACTGGCTGCTCTCTCATCAGGCCAACACTGTAGGAGCCAGGACAGTGGGGAGGACGGGCTGTCCACTGCACGCATGCACAGCCAAACCATATCCACATTCCCCCAGCAAGGTCCTCTCTGTGAATCCCACCCTGGAGGTCATGAACCACAAAGGAGAGCTAATCAAGGCACAATTACTGAGAAAACACCTTTTCTGGCTGACACATTCACATGCCCTGCAGGGAAAAGTTCCATATCCCTACAAGAAGTATGCACATATCCTTGGAACCCACAATTAATTTAATTTCAATACAGTTTTGCAGTAACTGCCTCATAAACACCCATCACCATTAACACAGAGGACCTGCCAAGACTGGGCTGCTTACCTATCACGTGTGGCAGCCTCTCACACTGCAACAGCAACCTGAGGAGCAACCCGCCTCGCTGCACCACACATTGTACAGCCTGGCCCCAAAAGGGCAGAGAGAGATCATCACACAGCACCATGAGGGAATTTTTCTGTTGCCACTGGAAAGGGCTGGAAGCCAATGTTAGATAAATTCAGATTAAAAATCAGGTGCATGCTTTCACAACAACAACAGGTAACTACTAGCATAGCTGTGGGAGGTTCTTCTTTAAAATCAAGAAGATGTTTATTTGAAATACGAGCTCAGACTTAAACCAGAGACAATTCAAAGTGGTCCTCTAGCCCTTCTCAGGTAAAAGACCAGATGATATTATCCCAGCTTCTCCAAAGCCTCATTAGTGAGGCATGGCAACTCAGTGCTTTCTGGTCTGATCCCTCAGTGCTCACCACCCTGGTCGAGGGCCACTGGTGCTCCAGACTCTGTTGGTTTCACTCCTCCACAACTGACACAACCTTCAGGATCCCCTAACCACAGATGAAAATTTCTTTTCATAACCCTTGAGCCATGTCTCACTTTTGCCCTTGCAGCAAAGCTAGAGTCAATAGCTGATACCAAGCAAGAACAGCAGAAAACCCAACTGTCTTCCTACAGGTTTTGAAAAAGTTTGCCTAGTCTCCTGGTCTTATCTGGTGTTCAGCATCCTAAGTTATGAAGCTTTGGCCGCTACCTTCAGAGGAATCAAAATGCCATCTTACATCACAAATTTTCAAAGCAGAAATCACATCTCCCTGTATATGCATACGCATATGGAGTTGCAACTTTAGGGACTTTGGGCATGAAAATAACACACACAGACATCACAATTTCAAATTCATACTACTTGGATCACACTTTAGTTCCCCGTTCGTACTTCCCAGTTATGATATTCATCTTCCCAAACAGCTCCACGTGCTGCTTTTGGTAATCACATCCTTCAAACACTTGTCCCTGTTATGTCTACCAACATCTACATATTCAAAACAGTCTCTGAAGCACATGCTAAACATCTGTTTCAACCACCTTTCTCTTTAGAGTTTAAGCTGTTCGCTGGAAAATTGCCATCCTAACGGCTAGCTCCTCTGTTAGTGAACTAGAGAATTCATTTTGTATTTATTGATTGTTCCCTAATGAAGAGTCATAAAGGTGCCAGAGTCTCTTGACCAGATACTACTTAATTAGTACCAAAGCGCATAAAATCCCAAATCAAATGGAGCTCTTTGTCCAACAGCTCAGTCACTGGAAAAGAAAAAGATGACATCACTTTCTGCTTACACAGAAGTCCATAAAATTTTATTAAAAAAACCCTAAGGAAATTAAAAAACTATATAAATTGTTCATTTCCTTCCAGTTCCGAAGACACCAAACAGGTCTTCCAGAAACAAAGCGCACTTTGCTAAGGGAGGTATTCTTCATAAAGGACCCAGCAACATGCATAGAATTTATTTTAAACTAGACAAAGGCAAATACCAATAAGACATTTGTCCTCTGAACAATATAATGTTTTACATTACATACAAAGACATAATGCAAAGCATCCAGAAAGTATTAAAAATTACCTCTAATGGATCTGTCTTTTCATCATTGTAGAGCATCAATAGTCCAACTTTTATGTTCCCTCAAACTAAGCTGTATTAGAGTATTTTTTGAGGGTACTTGCCCTCAAGAAGGCAGAGAGATGAACAAGAACTCCATTAAATGGAAAGGGTTTTTTTTTCTCTCAAAGCCTCAAAAACATCCTGAATAACTGATACCTCCTTGCAAGTCTTTCAAATTAAGTCATCCTGAAAGTTAATTCCCTCTTTTCCATATCATTTAAATTCTCAATTAAATAATTGAGAAAATAGCAGGAAGGAAAAAAGTCAACTAACAGAAGGAGGCAAAAGCCCACCACTACGTGGCAATAGCACTGCTGCTTCTGTTAGGCACTCTGCTTTTGGAAGGCATCTGTCTTCAGAGCAGTAAAGTAGCTTAAATTCTTTGGGATAACATAAGATGCACACAAGGAAATAAAGATTCACAATAACACAGAATCCATTAAATACAGGTGCCCTCATAGTAATTTACAATCCCTGATGTAATTATTACCACATATGTGAGGAAAAACCCCTTAATACATCCAAAACCACAATCTTTTCCTAAAAACTACCACTCCAACGCCAAACACTTGTTCTGCAAAAAATTCAAAATCCTACTCAGGATCTCTGCCCTATATTCAGCAGCCAACGTGATACAAGCTTCAACCACCCGAAGCTTTTAGCCTTCTTACCATAAGGATAAATGAGTGTATTCCTCAAGAAAGAGAGCAGGTTTGTCCAGAGAGAAAATGGAGTAGGACAAGCACATAAAGGACGAAACAACCACAGTAAGGCAAATATCCCAGGAAGGCAGAATAGCAAAGACATGAATGGGCTTCTCAGGCATATGAATTTGGCTTCTGTACCATAATCCATTATTCTTTCCTGGTTTGTTTGTTTGTTTGTTTGTTTTTTTAAACCACACCTTTTTTTTCATAATTGTAAAATTACACCAACAGCATCTCGGGTATCCCATATCATTTCACTAAGTCTTCCACAGAGTTTTGTTTTGTGCTTCCAAGCACATGAGACTAGATGCTCACCGGTACATCTCCCCGAGAAAATTAGCTCCAAAACAGTAGAAAAGAAGAAAAGAACCGTAGAAAAGTATGTAGAAAAGAAAATGACAATACAACAAGAGGGACAGCTAGCCACAGAGAAGCTTGGGAAGGGTCACCAGCGCTGCAGAGTGTGGTCGCACAGAAACCTCTGCTTACCCCTTGCTCGGATTCCAGCAGCTCTGTTTTGACTCTGACTGCCGGCATCCCATCAAGCATTAACATTCTGTTCTCAAAGGCGCTGATGTCCTAAGGCAAAAAAAGGAAAAGGTTAATCAAAAAAATGATGAAAAACACTTGGTTTAATTCACTGGTTTAGTTCTACAATATTGTAGAAATAAGTAAGTTTCTTTTAGCAGAAATAAGGTTAACAAAGCTGTACTATTAATTTCAAGGAGTAGCTACCAAGTTACTACTTCAGTTAAAACAATAAATTATACTTCCAGTTAAAAGAGAACTAAGTCTTTGTAAGCAACACGGGAAAATCATCTCCAATTACTATTTTTTAATTTGAAATTAATCACGCAGGTGCACACGTATAAATTCCTCACTTTGGAACTGGAAAGGAGAGCACTGATGTCAAATAGCTTCAGGTTTTTGGCAGCATACTCAGGTATATTTGATTTCAATCAAAACATTTGTACTTCTGTATTACCTACAGAAAGCATACACTTGAATTCAGAGAAGTTATAGTGAAGGTCTGTACACACACACACTATAAATTAACACACATCAACAACTCCTCAGATTTCGTATCATTCATTATCTTGTAAAGTTATTAGCATTTGTTTTCAGTAGAATGTAGTTAGGAGAGTTTAGGTTAACAGGTTGCCCAGAGGGGCTGTGAACTCTCTGTCCTTGGAGACACTCAGAAACTGTCTGGGCATGGTCCAATGTGGTCTAGGCGGCCCTGCTCGAGCAGGGGAGTTGGACAAGATGACCTCCAGAGGTCCCTTCCAACTCAGTCATTCTGCGATTCTGTGTGATATGTCAATGAAAATCTCCACGCACTCACCTCTGACACAAAAATAAAAAAGCATGTTAAAAAACATAAATTGTCCTTGGGGTAACGGGCAAGATATGCTGAGAGCTCCAACCTGAAGCGAGATTTGCAGAACTGTGCTTCCCTGAATCGACATCCCTGCTCCGAATGTCTCATCCCACTGTTGCTGGAGTAGTTGACGTAGAGAAGCAAAACAACCTCTTGTGCCTTCAGTTCAAACACTACCTCAACCCTAGTCAATTTTCTATTCCAGATGAGGCTCAAGGCTGGCGTTTGAAAGCTAGCCCCCTCAGCTGCCATTTAGCTTGGACAACACAGAGAGAATAAAAGAGATTTTATCCCCCACC
>NW_009648244.1:258597-258829 GCF_000708025.1 Charadrius vociferus | reverse complement strand
TTTACAAATCCAGACAACTTAGGCAGCGGTACAGAAATACGAAGATATCACAGCTATTTTTCAAATAGCGAAAACTATGGCGCGTAGTGCTTATAAGTGACTCGTTCATAGTCACTGACTTATCTGCTGCCCCATCTGGGAGGCAGCACTCGAGACTGGAAACTCACCTCTGCTCTAACCGTTACCTCATAGTCCTCAATAACTGCACTGTAATGGAAAGAAAACTCTTTCC
>NW_009648244.1:255811-258556 GCF_000708025.1 Charadrius vociferus | reverse complement strand
CATTATGAACAAGGAGTACATTCATAGCCCTGCTTCTTATAGTGGCTGCTTCAGGGGAATTTTAAGAAAAACGGTCTATCCTAATGGAGCTTCCAAAATACATTTTAAAAACTCAAATGACTAAGTATTTTCTTTTTTTCCAATTAATGCACCTCATCCCAGGATCTTCATTTTCACAGACATAAATAGCGCAGCGACTATTTGTTTTTGTATACTCCTTTACTTTATTGTAATTTAAATAACAAGCTGAAAAGCAGGGAAACTGATATGCCCATGCTCCAACACGGGGCCAGAAGCAGAGCCAATGACCCGCTTAAAATCGCCGTCACCCTCCCTTTGAACCCCGTGTCTTACAGCACACACACAGCTGCGGTTTAATACTACAGGGCAGGCAGGAACTTGACAGTAAAGCAGATAAGCAAAAGCAACAGCAAATGCAATCTGTATTTTTTTTTTCTTAAAAAGCAGATTTAGATAGTTCATAAAAAGCTCTAAAAGCTTAAGTTATAAAATTTCAGACCGAACAAGTAATTTTCAGCCGAATGCCTCCACACCCAAACACATGTGAATGAAGACAAGTTAAGCTGTTGAGATGTCCCAGTCCATGCTATGCTACTGCTGTGTATCTACTGTATTTTATGCGTGACACAACAGGAAAAAGAAAAAAAAAAAAAATAAATGCTCTTCCTATGTCTTCTCAGCAATTTATTTTGTGCACCTTGATCTTTATTCAGTTCTGGAGGCATGAGGCAGGCAAAGAGCCGGAGGGACTCCGATGCCACGAAAACAGCTGGCTGAAATTGTTCCAGGCTTTGCATCCCTCTTTCCAGCGAGGGCGGTGCACTGTTTACTTATCAGAAGGGGATGTCAGGCTTCCTCGATGAGCTCCAGCGGTTTGGATGTGGTTTGGGGTGGAGCAAGGTCAGGAGCCAGCCTGTCATTCCTGGCTCCCCCAGTGCCTATTCTGCAGGAGGAGACGTCCCTCTCCCTTCTCGATTTATAGGCGGCACAGTTGAGTTTTACAGCAAGACCAGGAATATACCATCATCAAGCATCCCTTAGGCTGTTTAGCTCGTAGACAAAGAAGGATGAGCTGATATTGCTTGGTGTCCCCGAGGAGGTCTGGCCCGCCTGAACGAAGGGACGAGGCTGGCTCCTGCAGGAGGCGCAAGGCAGGAGGAGGAGGGGGGGGGAAGACAAAGCACCACCGAGGAAAGGCAGGTTTAATGAACTGTTAGAATCTGATTAGAGGCTAATGTCCCTTTTAGTGCTTTGTACCAATTTACAGCTGATATACTTGAACCATTTTTCCCCACCGGCTGTGATAAACTCATTAGTTCTCAAAATGCAAGCTAACCAGAGCCTTTGAAGTTTAAAACTGATAAATCATGAAAACCTGACTAGTTCATGTACCATTTAACACATTTACATTTAACTAAATTTTCATAGCACTCGCTTCCCCTTTTGTTCTCTAAAATCATATTTCTTAAAAGCAGCACTCCCGTCTGCAAAGTGAATGCAGTGAACAGCTCTGGCTTTTGGGTCATTTATAATTCAGAGTAGCAATAATCACAGAAGTAGATTCTTTCCAAACTATTTGATCTCTTCTGCGTTTATAAGTGGAAGTATGTTGTGTGGCACATCCTGGGGGAGGCATTGGCTGGTAATAGCCGAGTAGAACCAGTCTGTGTGCTATACATGTGGATGACATGTTTAACCCAATAGTCACCCAGACAGCTGATCTTTCCAAACAGCGCTCTCCTGTCATAACTAGTATTTGTGCCACAGTATGTTCAGAGATATTCAGCAAATTGCACGTAATTGCCAAGCTTTGCATATGGTGGGCAGTCATCTAAGGCAAAGTGGCTTGAGCCATCCTCACGGGGGCCGGGGGTGTGAATTGAGTTCCCCCGGGAGCCTCTCCGGTCGGCCAGGCAGATGGAGCATCCACACCTGAGTGAGGCCAGGCTGCTCCAGCGCCCCATGTTAATTGATGACACTCAGGAGACCCACCAGCAGAGACTGCGATATGATGTATGGAGTCAATGAATTTTTCAGGCCGCAGTGCCGTCCTGGCTCACTCAACTCTTTTCATCAACTGTGGCAGCAAACTTCCAGCTCCCAACGTTGCCCAGGTGAAGCTGACCTTGAATTCGTATGACAGCTCTTCCTTCTCTATTCTCCTACATCCTACCTCAACCCACCTGGTGGAATGCAGTCACCCACCTAAGTAAAATGCATAGCAGATGTATGTCCTAAATTGGGCATATAATCAAGCCAAACACTTATGACCTTACCAAAACATCTGTTCTCTTAGATCAATAAACTAACTCATCCTAAAAGTGATCAACCTCTCTTTCTCAGTGCCACCCGTTGGAGCCTTCCACTTATCACTTTTGGACATTTATTCCCTTGAAAGATTAATTAAAAACACAAATCATACCCAGGTCCGTATGAGCAACTGTGATTAGAGCAGTTGTTACAGAAGACGGATAAGCTTTGGGGCTTACAAGCTTTTCTTCTGAGGTGCTACGGCAATCAGTCTAATAACAAGACTCTCCCCGCTCCTAAAAGCCCTACACTTTCAGTACAGCACCGCTGCAACTAAAACTGGGATTTTCTTCATGCAGATGACTTTTTGTTGCAAGTTTTAATCAAATTATCTTTGGCTACTTTAGAGGAAGAGAAAACAAAACAAAAATTCGTATCTCATCCTGGTACACACCTCCCCTCCCCCTCCCCCCC
>NW_009648244.1:229667-255785 GCF_000708025.1 Charadrius vociferus | reverse complement strand
CCCCCCAGCATCCTGTAGTGCTTATTTAATTATGAATTACACCATTATGAAATTTGGCTCCATCCATGCGAAGGGCTGTGGGTTTTGTAGCCAAGTTTTTAATTTGGCTGAACCATACATTTGAGAATCACGCTGCAAACTTTTAACAACAGGGGAGCTGTTGCCACAACCAACCTCCTGTCCTGAGACACCACCAAAGACCCCTAAACCACCTCCATAATTTCTTCTAAGCACAAGATGACAGAAACTGCACATCCCCATCCCACACCATAGTTGTCTCTCCCACTCTCCAAGATTTTCACATATAGCTGTTCAGTATCAAAGCATCAGAAATAAAACGATGACCTGCCAGACCTGGCCAGAGGCTCAACCCCATGAAACCTCAGGAAGAAAGTGGTGAGCTCAGGCTTCAGAGCACCCAGAACCCAGATCTCACTTTTCCTACATGGATTGACACTTACAATCCTTTGCAAGACAGCATTGTTTCATCTCATGAATGAAAGAGATATACAGAAGCAAGGGGGATGATGCTAGTTACTGCTGTCACTAATGAAGGTAATGGGCTTACTTAGTCATGCTGAAGAGCTGCACACTGGCAAAACAGAGCCACTGATGGTTCTAAACTTTTCCATGAGACACAGAAAATGTTCAGCTGACAATTCAATGCTTCATAACTCTGGTGGGTTGACCTTAGTTAGCTTCCAGACGCCCACCCAGCAGCTCTCACACTCCTCCTCCTCAGCAGGACAAGGGGAGAAAATAGGATGGAAAAGCTCATGGGTCAAGATAAAGACATGGAGATCACTTATGAGGTACCATCATGGGCAAAACAGAGTTAATTTAACTTACTGCCAATTAAACCACAGCTGGATGGTGAGAAACAAAGATAAATGAACAAAACACCTCCCCCAACCCCTCCCTTCTTCCCAGGCCCAACTTCATTCCTTCCTTTACTTTTCTGTACAAACTTAACTTCTAACATGACACGCTTTCATCTTTGAGACATGAAGTATCAGTTGGGGGAAGAGCAGTCTCAAATTCAATATTCAAGCTACAGTAAAAAGTTTCAGGTTTAAGGGGAGTATGTTTGAATAGCTGAGTCGAGAACAGCCCTTAAGCAGTCCTTCTGTCTCCAAGCTATGACTTATAATTTTCCCTGCCTCATCTTCTAGTTACTTCTACACAAGTTTTCTGCACATGCAGTAATTTCTTAATTCATCATTATATTCTTAGTTTATGGTTCCAAAATTTTGAGTCATTTTTATGAAAACAGTGTTCTTGATAGCTCAGAAACACAAACTTTTAAGCTTTCCTTTTTTATACAGATTATCTTAAAAACATCTCTGAACTAACCGTGAAGTAGCCTATGTCACTTATACACACTAGCAATGAGATTACCTTGTTGATTTTTCTGAACATGAATACCTAAAATCATATTATTCTAATTACTTACTTACATTACTATACTGAAGTTATCCATCAGACAAAGCAACAGACAGTGTAATACCTCAGGGCAAAAAGTCTGAATTGATCCACTCAAGGAAAAGCTTTTGAAGATATGACGGATCCTTCTAAGGATATGACTAGATAGGATTTCCAAAGTTTGAAATTGTTTTTTCTCTTTGTTTCAAGGCATAATAGAAGAATGAAAGATTACCATCTCTTTTCAAATGTAACTATCTCCATAGGGAGAGGAAGTCAAGGAGAAAGTCTTCTTTCCAAACTCTCACAGGAAAGAATCATTCAATTGTCTACTACCCCAAACTCCTGAAGACTTTCATTTCCAAAGAAGTCCTTTATATACCATACAATGAGGTTTGTTAGTCACTTAAATGTATTTATCTCTAGGGTGAAGCATAGCAGTTAACATTGCCACAGTATGTATAAGAGCAGTTCATTCCAAGAAGTGAAGGAAACAACTATCCGATAGAAAATAAAAGTTAATTTATGTGGCTAGAAGATTATGATTCAACCGGGAGATCTGCCAGGGAATTGGGGTTAACAGCCCATGTCTTGCCATAAGATCTTCATCATATGTAATTATGTCTATAGCTGTGAGAAATGTTCATAATGAAAGCAGAGATTCTGATAGTTCTGCATTTTACTCCGAACTTGAATTGCCAGTCAAATTCACCAGAAAAGGACCATTTGCATTTATTGATGCTTCAAGGAAAATCAAAACAATTTCTTAAGAAGAAAAGTAGAGTGAAGCCTTACACTTCATACTGTTTTCATGTGAAACTAGGTGGGGTTGATTTGAGTTCATGCCAATGCCAAATGAAATTCCTTTAGTGAGAAGAGAATGCAGAGTTTGCAGAAGCCTGGCTGAATAATACAGACACACAAGCTGTGGTTTATGTCTTCTCTTAAAAAAAAAAAAAAAAACCACCAAACTTAAAACACTACAGCAATAGACTTCTGGAAATATGCTAGGACAGCAGCTCAGCACACAAGCGTGAGAAATAATTAACTAACGCTAACAACAAGGTTATTTCTCATTGATCTACATAACCTCTCTCTGGTCTGCTTGTTAGCCCTGAACAGAGCTCAGGGTGAACCCCAATGCAGTGCATGAAATTCCATACATCACCTCGCCCCATAGGAGGCTGTGGGAGGAGGGCAGTCTAGGTATACATGTATATATATACTACGGACATGCATCTGCATGGCAACCAGTCATCACGGAGGCATCATAGCTCTAAGCTTTCCAGGAAGGCCTCTGAGTGTGGTCTCTTATTACAACCGTGCATGCCAGGTAGAGCCCAGACTTCAACAGCAGCTGTGACTTGATGCCGTCAATGCCTGAGAAGCACGTGCAATAGTTGGCCTTCAGCTCGTGTTGTCCTGCTGAGATCCTCATCTGATGTACCAGACCATGTCCGGCTGTATCCCGCTGCTGCTAGTACAAAGATGTACACATGCAACACAAGCTGCTTGAATTTCTATTTCGGTGCCTAGATCGCTTAGGAAATAAAAAAAAAAAAAACAACCACCAACTAATTTTGTAGATAGCACGTTTCCAAAAAGTTGTTACGTAGCCAAATCCCTAAGGATGTAGCTATGTTTTAGTTTGCTATACATTTTTACAAATCTGTCTCCAGGAAAAAAGTTCAAGTCCAGACAACATTCAGTGAAGAGAACCAAGATCTCCTGTTTTGCTTTTAAAGTCTTCTTGGTTTGTTTGGGCTTAAATCAGTTTTACGCAATAAAAATAGAACCAAAAAGATGTGGTCAGCTTCCAGGTGACAGAGGAGCGTCAAGTGCGTTGGCAACTAGAGGCCAATCTGCCGTTTTTCAGACTCAGCAGACAACCCTGTCACCTTAGACTGCTTAAAATCCTTTTACATCAGCTCTGCTCTCCTACCAGTTTTAGCTGTCTCTACGAAGAATTCCTATTCTCTACGAAGATCATTCCTATAGTATGTAATTGAGACACAGCATGTTACAAGTAACAGTAATTACACCAGACCCATACATTTAAGTTTTATCAACATTAATGGCTTTTAATGGCTTCCTTGTTTTCCTTCTAATACAACATTCAAAGAATATTTGATAAGATTTTTGTGAATGCCAATGGATTCATTAAGTATTTGTGGATTTTCTTTATCTTACGCTTAAAAGTCCTGCTTAACAAAAAAACCCAAAAAAACCCTCCCCAAAAACAACAGAAAAAGTGAAAGCCAAAAAAGAGCCATCATTTAGGAGAGACATATACTTAAGAACGGGTAAGTTTGGAAAAAGCATGCACTGCATTTATCTTTACACTAGAAATAATTAAAAAACCTAAAGAACACAAAAAACAAACCTTTTCATAACACTTCATGATGCATAATAGTAAAATAAACTCTTGATAGTTTCCTCTGGGTTTTTAAAGCACAGACAAGTAGTGAAAACTGCTATCAAGTGGAAATTCATAACTTTTTCACCAAAAATACATAACAACTAGTAACTGCCATTTTTTCTTGACCACAGTTACAAGTCAAGTGGTTTTAAGAAACTACTACTTAATTTCCAAAGGAATTTTCTGCTATTTTATGTCAACTGTCCTCAAGTTTGGAGAAGAATTTGAAGAATAAAAGGCTTAAAATTGAAAACAAACATATCCTCCCCCCCAGTTTACAATGGGAAATATAAAAGAATTTTCATACTCCTACATATATTGTATCGATAAAATTTACTAAAACATATACTACTGAAAGGTTACCTTTACTATTAGGTGGGTTGTTGCCTCAACTATTAAACTTGAGAAAAAACTTACATGAACGGCTGATGAAAACAGTTTCAGGTCAGGTTTTCATTCAAGAGGTCCCCTGTCTTTTGCCTTTACCGAAAATTAAAAACAAAAGTTTAGCTAATAAAAAAGTAAGTCTCAGGTCACAACATGTTTTTAATTAACTTCTGGTGCTAGAAGGAGTATGTGACATCAACAGAGTGTCAGGGGAATAATTCTGCCATCTGACAAAATTGTCCTGTATCTGTTAATTGACTAATTTGTGACTGTTTTGTATTTACTGAACAAATGAGCGTTGAATGGCATTGCCCAGGAGCTTACCAGCAAATACACAGTGACTGAAATTTTACTCTGAATTCTGCTCTAGTAGGAAAATGAGCTGCTGAAAGCATGGGGAGCTGGTTGGCACACTTTCCCCCCACCTGCCAACGTGCGAAGTCTGCTTCCACGAACACAGATACAATATGGGCCCTGCACGCTGGAGAATAAAGACAGCGTTTAGCATGTAGCAGTAGCCATGGTTTAGTCCAAAATGGTTGTCCGAGATGTCGTGTGGCAAGCCAAATGGTCAAACATAGCTGCTCCTTGCCAAGAAGACGAGAAGCCGTCTACAAGGTCTGCCTGGCTCCATCACTCCCTGCAGCCCAAAGGGACCGTCACCTCCTCAAAGCGACACCGTCTTCAGCTCCGCCATCGCAAAGCCCCAGAGGGAGCGGTGAAGCAATCGCATGGGAGGTTTCACAGGCCTGGACATCTCACTTCTTCCGTAAATTATGCTAGCCCTTTCCATCCTGGGTTTCAAAGAAAGCAAACATGCTACCAACAATACTGTAACGCCCCGCTGGAGGACAACTGGCTGGCAGATCATCCCCAACCTTCAGCTCAGGGAGAAAACTGTTGGACCTCCAGGTGCTGTGTTCCCTCCCCTAGGATAAAACATAGTGATAAACTGATTGCCAGCACCAAAAGCTGACTTCTTATAAATCACAGACATTACAAACTCTATCCTCTGAATATGAGCAATATAAGGTAATGCTGTCATTAAATACTCCTAGCTGCCTTCAGCAGCTGGGTCACAGAAATGCTAAGGAGCTGATATTACTCTTTGCCATCAGACATGTTTCTCACTTACCTGAGAGCTCCAAAATATAGGCAAAACTAAAAAGAAACCAGGATAAGCCAGCTTTCCCCCTTTGGGTTAAAAATGTAACAACTGCCAAAATTTAGGAAAGTCAGTTAAGCCTCATTTTTATCTCAGATATACTTTGTTCACAAGAACTTTTTAATTTTTTATTCTTTTTTTTTTTAACTATTAAAGACAGGACAGTATATGGCACCCATAAGAGAACCCCTTGTTCCCAGAAGTCAGTCACTCGTTTCCAGCTCAGCTCGTTGCACTGCCAGCTACAGGGACAGAGCAAATTCACTGCAGCCTGGACAGGAGGAGGAGGAGGAGGAAGAGACCATGCTTGTGTGCAGCTGCACCCTCCAACTCCAGGTATCGTAGGATGCACCCGCAAGGAGCGCAGCCACTTCTCGCAGGACCTCAGAAACCATCTGCCACAGTCCACGTACAAAGTCAGAGATATGGTAGGCAATAAGCGATGAAACCAAAAATGTTCTTTCAATGGCCCAGTTCCAGCTGCTAGGAAGAGCTGGAACAGCAACCTTTGCCCCAGCAGCTCCACCGGGGCAGAAACGCAGCCAGAGTGCCCGTATTTGCAAAACTGCACGTCAAGATCGTTTGATTCATGCCCATGCCAAAATAACAAAGGAATAATTAAATAAAGCTGAATGATTGCATACTCAGATGAGAAAGTCAGACTATTTGCCAGAAGCTACGCATTACTCCATCACCTTTCCCTGCACTTTTCACACAGCACCTCATGTGCGTGTGGAGGAATAGTAATTGCTTTATACACTGCTCGCCGTGAAGCAAACAAACTGCTTATTCTGACATTTCAAAAGAAAGGCTGTATGCGCTGATGAAACCCCCAAACTGCAAATGTTTAACATCCTGTCGCAACCCGATCTCTGTTCTATTTAACATCAGGTTGAGGTTTCCCGGTCCCCACAGGCTTCAGTGCAAACTCCCGGGAAAATATTAATATTACAGCTGGCACGTCGTACTCGGTACATTTCAAAAAAAAAAAAAAAAGAAAAAAAGAGGGACAAACTCTGACTTCTGTACACTTAGTGAATGAATTATAAAGCACCTCAATTCATGAATGAGAATTCGTAAGCATCCACCAAATGTGTGAAAACAATAAATGTCTAACATAAAGCGTCGTGCTCAGACTATTCACATCAACTTCTAGACAAAAGTTGATATCTGATTGCTCACATGGGGTGTTTTCTTACCCAAGACAAGAGGACCAAAATGCTTATGTACAAAACCATCAAATTAGATTCAACAAGCAATAAATTATTGCGGAACTAGGGTCCACTTTAAAGGCAATTCTAATTAAGCGTTAAGAATTTCTAATTAGCAAGTTTCAAATGTCACCAACACGCATTTCCCACAGACTTTCAGAGAAGTTGTGATTCCTCAAACACATTTTAGAAAAAAGTGTACGGTACATGACCAAAATTACTGCCAATAATTAAAATAACTGCATAACTTCAAGATTAAAGAGTATTTTAAGTAACTATGGGTATAGCCATAAAAATGACAGAAAAACATCAGAAAAAGGTATACAAGTAGCACACAGAGCACTACATTAACAGATGCTTTGAACTTTCATTATAGCATCTTTAAATTTCAGAGATGTCAAATTTGCTATATACAGCCAAACTGGGCTTATAAATTAAATTTAAGGTTATAAACAAAAATACATGAGTGTGTGTCTAGGGGAAAGACAAGATAAATGAATAACTAATCTATAACGTACCATTTGACAGCATGAGACATCATATCATCCTGGAAAAATTGGGGAAACAACGAATGCTATACAGCCAATGTTTTCTTTCTTAGAATGTCAGGATAATTCAGGTAGGAAGGCATCTCAGGAGGCCTCCAGTCCAACCTCCTGCTCAAAGCAGGTGCAGCTCGGAGGTCAGACCAGGTTGCTCAAGCTTATGTCCAGTCAGGTCTTAACAACCTTGAAGGATGGAAATAGCACAAAATCTCTGGGCAACCTGCTCAACTGGGAGACAGCCCCCATGGGGGAGAAAAAAGGGTTTTCCTCACATTCAGCCTGAACCTCTCCTGTTTTCAATGCACTGTCTCTCATTGTCCCACCACACATGCCTATGAACTGACCAAGACCCCCTAAGCCCACATATCCTGTCAGTCTTTGCCCATCCAGCCTACTGTAACTCAGACACAAGAACACTGTTGGAGACACTGCTGAAAGCCCTTCAGAAGCTGAGGTGAATCGTGTTCACTTCTCTCCCCTCAACCACTACTACAGTCACTTTACACTGCAGATGGCAATCAGATGGGTCAGACATGCTTTATCCTGGGTGATTTATGCTGACCATTCCCAGTCACCGTCTCCTCCTTCCTGGTGCCCAGAAGTCTGTTCCCAGAGGACTCACACTATGATTTTTTCCATGGACCCAAAGGAGGCTGACTGGTCTGCAGTGCCCCAGATCACCCTTCTGGACTTCTCTGAAGAGGAATGCACCATTTGCTTTCTTCTAGTTATCAGGGATCTCCCATGGTCTCCAGCACCTTTCAAGCATGGTAGAAAAGAGTGCCACAAGTACAGCAGCCAGCTGGCTCAGCACCCATGGATGCAGTCAGGTTGAGTCCCACGGGCTTGTGTGAGTTGAGTCCTCTCAGGTAATCCCTGGGACTTGGTCCACGTTTGTGACTGGTGGTTCTGTTCCTTGAACCTTGTCTGTAAGCACAGAAGTCTGTGAGAAGGCCACGCAGGTGAAGGCTGAGGCAGAGAAGGCAACGGAGTACCTCAGCCTTACCGGTGTTTGCTGTAAATAATCCACCTACCCCATTCAGTCACCGATTTGCATTTTCCTTGTCCAGCCTTTTACTGCTGAGGTAGTGATAGAAGCTCTTCTTGTTGTCTTTGGTATTTCCTGCAAGTCTGAACCCCAGCTGAGCTTTGGCTTTCCTGACACCATCCCTGCGTGCCTGCATGGTATTTCTGTGTTCATCCTTTGTAGCCTGTTGCTGCTTCATACATACTGCTACATACTGCCTTTTTGCACTGGAAACCATGGGTTTTGCACTGGAAACCATGACTTCCCCACTTGGTGAAGCTGGTGTCCTGACAAGTCCACTTGCCTGGTGAGCTGGAAATTGGTTAAAAAGCAATTGGACTCTTCTATAGATTTATTTATCAAGAGCTACCAAGCACAAAAATACATATACAACCACTGGCTATGGAAGTATTTGTGCCCTAGACATTTTGCAAACGTGGAAGATTTATTGGGGCAATATCATTGCTCACACACAACCTTGCTACATCCTTTCCCTAAGCATCCATCTGTTACTGACTGTTGTTAGAGGAAGGTAGACAGTCCTCTGCTCTGACAGAAAATGGCCACATTTATATTCCTATGTCTTTTCTTTAAGTATAATACATGCCAAACCCATGAAAGTTAAATCATGGGATTCCAGTCTCAAGACTCGCACTCAAGAATGAATTGACATTCTTCTGCAAAGTACCTGGTACGGATCACTGCCAAAAAGTGATCCACCTGAAGCAATGTGGGCCACTGTGTCTTCTTCTGCAGCATTTCACTCCCTTTTACCAGAGGTAAATGAGATGGTCAGCCCACAGCATCTACAGTTTAGCATGGACTTCAAATTATTCCTTGAGGGCCCTCTTCTTTTGTTTCCCTCAGTCATTATTTGATCGCTGAAAATGCAGCAATACAGTCTGTCTGTACATACTACCATCTCTGCGTGACTTCATGAATAGTAAAAACCACACCGAACGATAGTGTCTGGCAAAGCACCAGAACATTATATGTTACTGCTATTCTCAATGAAATACATAGAAGTATTACACCAAGCTATACAATAAAATCCTACATTCCTACCTACCGTTGAACTCTACCCTGCATCAGAGGTGCCCTATGCAAAAGCATTTGGCAGAATGGTGCGAGACTGCTAAATGTGCCCCTGCTGGGTCTTTAAATCCTCATTAGTGTTCTTTAAGTCAGTGCACCTGATTATACATCACACAGCAGGAAGATCTAACAAAGTATTGTTATTTGTATTATCTTTTTATAACCTAGCATCACGCTCCCATTAAAAATGTATAGTGACCTTACCCATGTCAAGGCTTTCAAGAAATAATGCACTGAGATAATTGGTTGTTTGGCATCATACATAGCCTTTATAGTGTGTGTCAAGCCCTGAGTCATAGTAATATATTTAACGTTGCTCATTAAGACATAATAAGAAATTGTGCCTGTATAAATCACATTTATTCCCAACACGTGGCTTAGTTACACTGTGTAAAATGATGAAAATGATTTTCTGTCCACACTAGCTATGTCTCACATAGAATAAAATGCTTTTATTAGATTTACTTTGCACCACAAGAACTGGATGGGTTAAGCTGCTCATATTTTTAAGCAATGATTTCTCCACAAGCATAGAGTGTTATGTGTACTGCATCTTTCTGAAGAGATCTGGACCACTAACATTACTAATGTGACAAACTGCCTCCATCATCATTCTGGATGCTGAAATTCAATAAACATTACTAAAATATTCTAACCACTAGAATCACAGCCACAGTGGTTTCAAGAGCAGTGTTTATCAGACACTGAATGATGCTGGACACAAATCTGGGGAGTAATTTCCTCAATCAATGTAGATGATTCACAAGAATGCTTTTCATGTTGAAAACTCCTGTCAAGTCACCAGTTCACACATAAAATATAAAAGAACTCTAAAAATTCTTTCAGGAAAATACACCTTTTACTTAAAAATCATTCCTCACAGGACCTCCGCTTAAAGAATCTATGTCAGGTACCCAGCTCATGTTTTGTGATGAAAAGCACCACAGCTGTGCCACATCGGTGCTTTTTCTTCAGAAAATCTCCTGAGCTCAGCACAATCAACACAGAGCCTCAATCCAACTTTTGTATGTGTGTGTATGCCTTATATATGTGGAGGTATACTTTATTATTGTCTGAAGACATTAACAAATTCTGCACTTCAAGAATTATAGAAAAAAAAGCACAGAAATTCTATCATCTGTTTGGTGCCAGGAATAAAAAATTATTCACTCCTAAGCGAAAATTGTGACAGTCTATCATCATTTATTCTTAAGTTTAAAATAGTCTTCAAAACATTCAGGTAGGTTTTTGGGGGTTGTTTTTGTTGTTTTGCTGGTTTTTAAAGTAATTAATCCACTTACCTGAAAAATGACAGAGCTCTGAATTTATTTTCAACCTTAAAGAATACTCGCAAGATCAGCAGATTATGTTTATTATTCTAAAACACAAAATTAAGTATTAACCGGAAAACACAAAAACTGGGAAGGAAAAAAAAAAAAAAAAGACGTCATACTGCTGATCAACTGTGCCAAGCTACTAGAGTGATTCAAGAGATCACTGTTAATGCTGTTATATCTAATTCACAAGCCCCGTAGAACCCTACTCAGGCAAAGCAAGCCTTGTAAAATAGGTTACCAAATAATCCTTCACATTTTTACCATCATCAGCTGCCATACAACTGCTCTACGGTCAGATATAAAGGTTTAAGCCTGGATTGAATTATTTTTTTTTTTAAATGTTGCAAGGCAGATGCTAGTTAAGTACTCCACATGCTCACCATGTTGAGTGGCCTACAAAGAGGTTAGTAACAAGCGATGGTGCAGGGAGAAATCTTGGCTGGCTACCCGGAATGTCCCCCAGGGTTCAAAGCAGTCCAAGGCGATATGGAATGGAAATGCCGAGCTTCACTCCTCACTAGCAAGGAGTACGGGTTCATCACTTTAAGTGTAATAAACATTCTTGAGCTGCCATCTCAGAAAGAAGTAGAGGCAGACACTTCCATGCCACAACAACTCAACAAGCAGTAGATGTTTACTCTTTTCTCCCTTTAAAACTTGTAAAATTTTCCAACCGAAAGCTTCAGGATTTTTAACTAAATGAACATCTATTTAAAAAAAAACAACCACTGCCACACTAGCCGACACTTAGGTTCCTTTACAAATGCAACGTTCTCTCAGCCACACATGGAAAAACACTTTTTTTCTGACTTACTAGATATGCATGTAGGCAAAGACTTTTAGGTCACTCATGTTTGGATTAGAAATGAGAGACACCTCTCTGAGATGCATGTACCCGAATCCCAAAGTAGAGGAGCTGCGGAGAAGCAGGGCGTGAGGAAGCTGTCCTAACCAGGAGGCTCCTTTGGACACCATGACTCTTCAGGATCCTCTTGGGTGTCCTTAAGGTCTGGTGCTACGTAGTGCATCAGAAAGTCTGGAGGTTCAAGTGAACTTTTCCCCTCGCTTGCCTTGCTCATATCTTATTTAGGATTTTAGTGTTGTTTGTGGAACAGTTACAGGCACTTTAAATCACATTGGCCTGGTGTGATCTTTTATTTATTTACTCTAAAGACTGCCACATGGGAGAGTTCAGAGTCACCGTGGTGGAAGAATTTCCATGTTTTAAAACACTTTCTGATGAAAACAACTCCTTTTGTCCTTATAAAACATTCCTCAGTCTCTGGTCCTACCAGGCAGCAATGTGGACCAACCCCAGCAAATACAAGCAAACGAAGTACTAATTTGGTGCCCTCCTTTGCATACTGCAGCAACTGTTACAGATACACACTTATGACTAGACAAAAATGGCTTACTAGAATCACAGAATCCTTATGGTTGGAAGGGACCTTTAATATCATCAAGTACAACCGTTAGCCCAGCCCTGCCAAGTTGCCAGTAAATCATGTCCCCCAGCGCTATATCTACCCATCTTTTAAATACCTCAAGGGATGGTGACTCCACCACTTCCCTGGGCAGCCTGTTCCAATACTGGACAACCCCTTCTGTGAAGAACTTTTTCCTCATATCCAATCTAACCCTCCCCTGGCACAACTTGGGGCCATTTTCTCTAATCCTATCACTTGTTATTTGAGAGAAGAAACCAACCCCCACCTTCCTACAACCTCCTTTCAGGTAGTTGTAGAGAGCAATAAGGTCTCCCCTGAGTGTTCCTTCCTCCTGATTAAACAACCCCAGTTCCCTCAGCCACTCCTCATTTGACTTGTGCTCTAGACCCTTCAACAACTTTGCTGCCCTTCTCTGAACACACTCCAGTATATCTATGTCTTTCTTGTAGTGAGGGGCCCAAAACTGAACACAGAATTCAAGGTGCGGCTTCACCAGTGCCGAGTACAGGGGGACAATCACTTCCCTAGCCCTGCTCACCACACTATCCCTGATATAAGCCAGGATGCTGTTGGCCGCCTTTGCCACCTGGGCACACTGCTGGCTCATATTCAGCCTACTGTCAGCCACTACCCCCAGGTCCTCTTCCGCCGGGCAGCTGGGCTTTCCAGCCACTCTTCCCCAAGCCTGTAATGCTGCATGGGGTAGTTGTGACCCAAGTGCAGGACCCTGGCCTTGGCCCATCGATCCAGCCTGTCTAGATCCCTCTGTAGGACCATCCTACCCTCAAGCCAGTTGACACTCCTGCCCAACTTGGTGTCATCTGCAAACTTCCTGAGGGTGCACTCTATTACTTCGTCCAGACCCTTGATAAAGATATTAAACAGAACTAGCCCCAGTACTGAGCCCTGGGGAACACCACTTGTGACCGGCTGCCAACTGGATTTAACTGCATACACCACCACGCTTTGGGCTCGGCCATCGAGAAACCCAGCCAGGGAAAGAAACTGTTTAAAAGAAAAATCTAACTTTGTACATCAACTGATAAATAACCCGTATCCAGAGTAAATCTGACAGAACTAACCCCAGCCTGCATCTTGGAATTGAGTGGACCAAAGCATTTTTAGTAGATCGACTAGTGACTAGTCCATCACTACTGAAATCACTGGAAACATTTTTAATTTTTTTCCATAAACAAAAACCAGAAACTAACCCTGCTTATGGAATGCTACATTTATGAAATTATCCCTTTTTCCAATAGCCTTGTTTCATATTAGGCAAATAAATGCCTATGTTTCTGTGCAGCACTGTATGATGAATTACTTGCCCAGACTTTTCTAAAAGAAGTAGCAATTGACATCAGGTTAATACAAAAGGATTCTTAAACTGCATATAGCTCACAGAAACCAGAAACTAAGGACATCATTCACTCTTTTGGAAACCTGCTATACCCAACAGTAAATCTTCCCCTTAAGGCAAAAGTAGCAAGTAGCCTTGATCATAACAAACTGTTGCTACAGATCAAAGAGTAATGGCACATTTATATTCAGAGTAAAGTAATAGCCAAACTCTTGCTTGAAGCCAAATACACGGTTGAGAAGCACACAATAGGAACTGGGTGTTGTTATTACCATCTACATTTAACTACTCTACTTTTCTAGTGTTTCTTTGTCCATTTTCTATGCTGAAAAGATATCATCAGCTGAGGTAGAAAAAAACACCCACACCGACCAAAGTGGGTGAACTGGTTTGAGTAAATTAAAGCCTGAAACCTCTTAATCTTAATAGTAAAACTTCTTTCCAACATACACCCACTTGGAAATTATGAAGGTTCTAAAACTTTTGAAATTACTATTATTACCACTATAGAAATAAATAGTAGGTGAGCTCAGTTTATAAATGCTTTCCATATATTTAAATACGTAGCAGTTAGGATAATTACCCAGCCTCTTACAAGCCTCTTTTATCAAGCCATGAATTATCAGCAGATAGTATATTTTTACTGCGTAAAAGCCATATTTTCACAGAGATGCATGTTGCTTGCCGTTCCTGAAGAGCTTTAAAAGTCCTGAGTAAGATAGTATGATAGTTAAAGGCATCCAGATCATTCAAAAGTAAGGTTTGGCTCCTTGTACATGAATCCAGGATATTATGAACTCTCTGGCTCTCTTTCTGCATATAAAAAAAGATTACCCTTGCTTTCTGCAGAGATTATTAAGGCAATTCACTTGTTTTACATTCTGCGATAAAATAAACTCCACTGTCATGCCGCCTGGAGCTCCTGTATCTCATCCATTATGTAAATCTCCAAAGAGTAGTTCAGCAAACATCATCTCAGTTCCACTGCACTTAATAAGACGACCTACACATCTAAGTTAATTTTCATCTTCCTAAGACCAACAGAAACTCCTGACTTCTTAATTTGCAAGAGAGATTCTCACTGCCATCTCTCTTCACAACCACCAAAGCCCAAGCTCATACAGTTTTAAAGGAAACTCAGACTTAACTCCAAATGTTTCGGTTTTGGGGCTTGCATCATCCCATCTAAAAACAGGAAAAACAAAGCCAAGGAAAAAACAATGTTTTGAATCTTACTATTTCTAGGACATCTTTTTTGGTTTGGTTTGTTGTGGGGTGGGTGTTTTTTTTTGCTTATACAAAAACTGAAAACATTTCTATGTTACTCAGGAATTTATGCAGAAATGCAGAACATGTTTACCTACAACGTTCGAAAACCAAGGCTTCTGTTTTCACTTGAGCTATGCCCACATGTCCATCACACTTGGCAATCACAACTGTAGCAGACTGCTATCAAACTGAACTGAAACAACAACAAAAAACCCTAAGTAAGTAGCAAAGTTCAAAAGAAGGTGACAGCCTCAAAGGAGAAAACTTGCCCTTTCCTGGCTCATCACCGAACCTCTGCACAAGAAAGACTGAATGAATCACCAGGAGTACGCATGAAGCGCCATGTGGGAAGCGTAAGAGCAGGTCAAGATTTAGATCAATACCAGGAGCTTATCTGCTCTTTTAGACACATGTCCTTGGGTATATGAAATACTGTATCCAGTGGAATCATTATTCAGGTCTGTTAGCAGTCGATATCATTATTAAAATAACTGCCTTCTCCTTACGTGCTAGCTACTGAGTTCTAACACGTTCTTCTATGCCTTCATATAGGAAGTGACAAATTGCCACTGTTTGACACTATTCTCTCCACGGCATGTCAAAAAATACTAAAATCCAAATGCATTTATTTGTAGCCCTAAATGTTTATTGTCAGATATGTAGGAAAAGGAAAACAGGAAAGCGTATGTAGTATTTCAATTTCTCGTTCAATGTATCTTAATCAGCACCACTGTGCAGGCCACGAACCAGGGGTTTCTCCCTTCTCATTGAGAAGTAACAAATAAAGTTAGCTGTGCTGCTTCGTGATACTGAAAATTAATACCTCCCACAAACAGAAGTATCCTTTTTTTCCATGCAAACACTTACATCTTGACAACTAATGACCAGAAACAGGTCATTAAGAAACAAGCAGAAGTTGTAAGTCCTGTAAATCTCTGGTTTAAACTTGTTTCATTCGATGGATCATGCCCAACAGAACTGAACAGTATTCAGCTTCTTGGAAACCAAAAACCTGAGAGTATGAATTTAAACATCTTTCTCCCCATTAGGCGCTTTGGAAACTCGTGTCATACTTCTGAAAATACACACATCAAAATGGTCTTGTCAAACAGCTTTGAAATTAAATGCCTTGTGCTTCCCTCTCTGGAGTAGTATAAATTTAGTCATTATTAGAATTAGTATAATTGTTCTCTAAGTGCTCTAGGAATAAAAGGTGAAATGAGCTTGGCGACTGCTCTTTCATTCCCACGAGAACGTGCCGCAGCAGAGAAGTCAGGCTGCAAGAGCAGGGATGCTCAAGGGATGCTTTGAAAACCCAAGGGCTGGAGAACGAGTCCAGCAAAGTGGAGCCTGGTGTGTTCACCATAACTTGCAGGCAGAGGTGATGCTTGTTCTTACAGGGAGGATATAGAAACCCCATGGAAAGAACTACCCTCTGGAGACACTTACTGCTGTCTGTTGACTCATGGAAGATGGAAGACTTCAGTAAAATGACTGAAGTAGAAAGCAGCGGATCCAGACCTTTGAGATCTAGCTCCCTAGACTGTCCTGTCACTTACAACTAGTCCTCACCAGGGGTATCAAGGCTGAAAGAGGAACTGAAGAAGCTGGTTCAAAACCACCACTAAACAAAGAGGGACGGGGCACTATCTAAACTGGGAGGTCTGTGAGCATTTACCCAGCAGAACAGTGAGTCTACATCTCACTCAGCAAGCAGCGCTGTGCAACAGGAGGGGATCTTCTCAGTTGTGCTGAAGATGTCCACAGCCGATGTCTTTCATCAACCCCTAAGAAATCAGAACACGTTAGGTAAGATTTTGAAGCACGCCTCCCAGGTTGGTTTCTTCCAAAAGCCACCTGGCTTGCGCAGCCCAAGGCCACACTACAAGGCAAACCAAAGCATGCCAGGCCAGGACATTCATGGAAGCATTTCCTGATCTAAGCTAAAGCAGTAATAGACTCTGCTCGCTTCCCAGCGCTGGTCTGGACTGCTCCAGCCAGCTTCCTCCAAAACCAAAACCATCCTGTGGACTTGAGGGACTGATCATCCCAGGCTTTTCTAGTAACAGTGTGGACAAACCTCTACCACTGGTCCTACCAAGCCCTCCAAGCCTTCCTTGTCACACCCCAGCACACGGCCTCACGCCCGAGCCCACAACATGCAACTGATACTTTCATGCTATGTAAACACCACACTGATAGGCCTCCAATTATCTCCAACAACTACAATAACGTGCAAGAAGAGCACTGCAAAGGCATGGGAGGAAACTCAAACCCTCAAAGGCAGCAGCACACCTGGAACAGGCACAGCATGGACGGAGCTTACCCTGGCCAGTGGGCATGCAGAGACGTGGCATCACTCGCACCACAGCCACAGTCTGCTCCCTGAAGTGGATGCCATCAGCAAGGCAGATACAGCAGGTCCTACATTTAGGTTTGGCAATCCTGAGATACTGAGCACAGCTGCAGCCAGAACTGAGGAAATGCTGCCATCAAAATTTCTCACCTAGATCTTTGGGCTGCTTCCATCATTTTATATCATATAGTCTACAACATGCATTTTGGAGACTACAAGAGGCAGCGACATCCATTTCTGTTCCTCCTGAGAAACAGGAACTCAGCTTGTAGCGCATCTCCTCTCCCTCCCAGCACGGGAACACTGACATACCATGCACTTCAAATACCAGAAATGGGAACCAAGAGCATCCGTGGCTGCATTATAAGGCAATTTTCATAGAATCACAGAATGGTTTAGGTTGGAAAGGACCTTGAAGATCATCAAGGTCCAACCCCCCTGCCATGGGCAGGGACACCTCCCACTAGACCAGGCTGCCCAAGGCCACATCCAGCCTGGCCTTGAACACCTCCTGGGATGGGGCCTCAACAACCTCTCTGGGCAACCTGTTCCAGTGCCTTACACCCCTCAAAGTGAAAAACTTCTTCCTAATGTTTAATCTAAACCTGCCCTCTTCCAGTTTATATCCATTCCCCCTCATCCTATCCCTACATGCCCTAGTAAAAAGTCCTTCCCCAGCTCTCCTGTAGGCCCCCTTTAGGTACTGGAAGGCCGCAATAAGATCTCCCCGGAGCCTTCTCTTCTCCAGGCTGAACAGCCCCAACTCTCTCAGCCTCTCCTCATAGGAGAGGTGCTCCAGCCTGTTGTCATTTTATGCTCACAGGCTGGTTTTTGCTTTCTCTGTTCTCAGCTCTGGCTAAACTTTTCAATGGGAAGTTTTTTTGGTTTTCACTCCCAAAATGAATTTTAAAAAAGAAACAAAAAACCCTAAAACACAAAAAAAAAACCCCAAACTTTAAAAACTAAACCAACAGTTACAGGAGGACATTCATCACAGGAAGAATTTAAGCTCTGTATGACTTACATTAATCAAAGTTAAGTAATCACACACCAAGCCTTACAATCAACAGCAGTAAGTAATACAAATGAGAGATGCTAACACATTCACGAACTAAAATTGTAAGGACATACCTATTAACTTTGGAAAGTAGTTTAACAGACACTCTGCTGCACTGAGTTAGGTCAATAGATGCTGAAGAAGATCCTTAAACACGGCTTTTATGTACATTCACAATTTACTAACCACAGACTCATCATCACAAATGATCTAGGCAACACCAGCAAGGTCTAGCTTTGTTGGAAATGGCATTTAGTAATTTAAACGACATGCCCTGTGAAAAGAACTCTGGTATTAGAAATATACCTCATTTTGGTCACATTTTATCAATTCTAGGCTTATTACTCTCCCGAGAGACAGACAACGTGGGCCTCCTTCCTCCCCCACACATCATCTCACATGAAGGTTGCTGCCATGCTTTTTTAATGAGATTCTCCATTCTTCCTGCTTCAAAAAAATGCCTAATAAATATGATTTTAATTCAAGAACTACCGCGAAGTCAATGCACCTGAAACATCCCAGAGCAGCTCCAAGCCAAGCAGAAATCTGTGCAGCCACCGGGATGCAAACCCTGCACACCACTGCTCAGCCAGAGACACTTCTGATTCTTAGCAAAGCCTCTTGGGCAGCTCTCTGCTGACTACTTAAAAATATAACCTTATTTATTATATATAAAGGTCTCTTTATTTATTGATTTTAAAGCAAAGCCTGAGGCTTTTGCAGTAGACCAGACTTAGAGAGGAAAAGTCTAACCCACTTCTGTGCCTACTTCCATTGCTTTTCTGAAGTTCGAGGGTGCAGAAAGACCACAGCTACCTTCAGCCACTGAAATAACACTTCTAAAATATATTGTATTTTTGATTTATGAAACTTAAAAGCAACCTCTGTAGATGTCTGCCCCCTGATCCACACTGGACAAACGAAATAGAAGGACAAAGCCCCCCAAATCACAATCCAACTTGATTTAAACAAGGTCAGATCACAAGTCAAGCACTAAATATGACTTGGTCCTAACTCCGATGAACTGATTTTGTGTGTGTGTGTATGTGTGTGCGCGCGCACTTTCGATACCCGCCCCAAGCCAGCTGCTGAACAGCACTATGTAAACACACCAAAATAGTTGGGAAATGAGTGGAATGGAGCCAAGACTTGGGACCCATAAACGAGAAACCATTTAGGCTATGAAAGCAACTGCCCAGCAGAAATGAAGAAAGAAGTGGTATAGAACAAGTTTTGTGCTGCTGTTCGTAAGAAAAGCCTAATAGGAACGCCGAAATCTTCTCAGAAATCATTCATTAATTTCAGAAAGGCAAAGGGAAGAGGAACGAGGTCATATGCAACGCAAACGCCTCAAGCTGAAGGGGTTCATTGCAGGCACCTGAAGTGCCTTTTTCTCCTTGGAAAAGAGCAGTGTTGGAAATGCCCCCAGCAATTTTTCAGCCATGGGGATCAGTTCCAAGTCCACCTCACTCCACTCCCAGCTGGGCTCAGTCAGCGGCGAGCAAACCTGGGGGCTACATCGCTCCCCATGCACGCTCCTCCAGCAGCCCGTCAGCCACACCAGCACCCGATGGGAAAGAATGAGAGGAAGAGACAGCACAGTATGCAGCAGAAACAGAAAAAGACAGAAAATCTCTGCTGCTCCTGCCTTTCCTGAATATCAGGTTTGGGAAAAAGTTCTCCTCCCTCTCTAGAGTTTCAGCGTAAGTTTTACATTTTTAAGTGACAGTTAAGTAAAAGCAGATCTGTCCTATGAATATGACTGGGCTCCAGACAACGAACTGCCTGCTATCTATTTACACTGTGAAATATTCATTAAATATCAACCACCACCAATCAACTGTTAAGGGACCCGTCTTGATAAATGCTAGACAACCGATGAAACCAAAAGAACTTCACAGTCTCCCTGCCTTGCTGAATGGGGCCATCAGTCATTTTTAAGTGGTCGTTTGTTACATTGTTTTATCCAAGATATTTATAATCATAATGAATTGAGACAAAACATCAAACTACAGCCTCTTTGCATGAGAGTAATCTAAACTGAAAAGCGCATGACAGAAAGGATAGATTGATGGCCAGTGCAAAATAACTCCCTTGAGATTAACATATTTTATCCTGTTGATGTTTCTAGTAATAATTATACTCTAAGAATCCACTGAATGATGTTAGATGTGAAAGACTACTTAAGAGCAGTCATTTTCTCTCTAGGAAAACTGCATTTGTTTGTAATAGATAGGGAGGGGACAGCTGATGACAAAAAAAACAAACACCGCTACTAATATTCTGACTCTGCAAATAAAAACATAAAACTTCCTTGAAACACCCTCAAACACATTAAAAAAAAATAATCATTTCTATCATGACTAGACTTTAAAATAATGAAAAAAGTAAAAATTGAAAGTCCAATGAGTCCAAACTCCATCCAAAACCAGGGTAGCTCCAAAGTTAGATCAGACGGCTCCAGGGGCTTGCCCAGTCTGCACTGGAGCATGGGGTTGTTCCTCCCCAGGTACAGGACTTTCCCCTCTGCTGGACTCGATGAGGTCCCTGCCAGCCCATTTCTCCAGCCTGCCGAGGTCACCCTCGATGGCAGCCCTGCCATCACTGCATCAGCCGGGTACCACTGCGCAGCACTGCACACGTAGCCAGCAGCTCAGAGGACCTGCACGCTCCTACGCCCTGCTCTGCACAGGAGTCAGGGGAGGTAAGGAAAGGGTACATCAGCGGTTGGGAGACTCCTGAGATGGGATGAGATCTGGAGAGCTCAGGAAACACCCCCTCATATTGAGTCCCTCCCTATAAATAGCCAAGCCAAGGTTTGCTCTTGTGGGTTTTTTTTGTTTGGTTTGGTTGTTTTGGGGTGTTTTGGTTTTTTTTTAAGAGAGGACATACAGGTTAAATTTGTGAGACAGCAGTACTTCTTCAGCTTATTACATAGACCTCTTTAGAAAATAAACAGTCATCTCCTAACACCACTGAATTCAATACAACTCTGTGTTGTTTATCTTTTTTTTGAGCACTAAATAACTTAGAACATCATTAAGCCTGATCAAATGAACTGCCCAGTAGCATTTCTGCAGGCTGTCTGTGAAACCACAGTGCGAGTGGGAGACTGTACCCAAGACTGCTTGTTAAGTACGATGCAGACCTGCCTTTTCAATCTCAGCAATATCTTCTCCCCTTTAATTTTGCTCTCTGACCCTCTTTCAGTCCTGCCCACTTTGTGTTTTAAAGTCTTGATCTTTATTTTGCCCAGGACTTCTTGAGCAATAGTTCCTCCCTGTCAGTTACCCATTTCCTTACCCACTCCTATACTGGTCTCCCATCTCCATACATCCACATTCGATCACTGTAGACTGAAAAACATAAACCTTAAATGTCAGATTCAACAGAGAACTGAACTTCTGGATTTAGTCACCATTATTATGGAAAATGTAGAACCATCGTAAACTGCGTATGTTTAATATACACGTATGCCAACAGGCTTATTTTGCATATTTCTCATTTTTCCGGGAAAGATTAATCTGACCTTATTTTACGAGACAGAAGAATTTATGTCCATATTTCCTCCGTTAATTGCATATATACTTAGATGTCAGTTATTTATATAAAACCACATTTACATATATTATGATATGGTCCGAGGCAGACTAACCAAGACCAAAAATATACCAATATAACGTATAGATGATGCAACTCAAGTTATTTATGCCCCCAATGATACACCAACATACTCATGTTAGCCATGGAAGGCTTTCAAAACTTGGTTAGCAAAGCAGCAATAAAGTGAAAGGCTGAGGCAGGGTGTTGGGTGAAATCCAATCTCCTTTCTCTTGGAGTCAGAACTTTATCAACTGATCTTAACAGTGACCACAGAGGAGCCCTCTCCACCTCTATTGCTTAAGTTTTCTGGAATAAGTCTTCCCAGAAAAGGAATTTTTAGCCTCGGACTTTGAATTCCTCCACATAGCCACATTTTTCTCTCATTCGGCGATATGATTTAATCATGGTACTTTCCTAATATAAAAGATTAACAGCTGGATTCAGAGCCCTACGCTTGCAAAGACTGCCAAACAGAAAACATGTAATGAAACAATCTCCTTCCTTATCTGCACATATTTTGTGCAGCTTCCCTACGATTACTGCAGGATGTCATCAGAAGGGCATGAGAGTGGAACTACGGCTTAATAAGAAAGAGGTCACTCTGTTCTCCTGTCCTTCCTTCTGCCATAACTCTGAGGTGAACCAGAAAGGCAAAAGCAGAGAGAGGAACAGAGATACAGAGCGAGCAGTGCTGCCTCTCTCATGCAACTACAGTCCTTCCCACAAAACTTGGGAAAAGGCCACATGAGTCCGAGTCTTCTGCATTTGCCTGATCTGGAAACCCTCCTTCCTCCGTGCAGACTCTGATTACGACAGCCCCTCTCAAGGCTCTGACAAATCCTTAAGGTTTTCTGCCCCGGTGTCACATCCCAAGCCAAATACCTAAGATGGTCCTCTAGTCTGGCCCAGTTTCTCCTCAATTCAATGCAAAACTTTACCACACTGTGGTAGTACTGCTCTGTGCTGTGTTCTGGATAGTGTGAGGAGTCCACTGTAACATAATGATATCCAGAGACAGCTTGTGGATAATTAGGTTGGTCTTTGCACCTTCTCCCACTGTCTACCAGTAAAGAGCCTCACTGAGTTTGTACCTACAGGATTTTATCGCTGCAGTTCTGGAAGATGCAGGCAAGGTTTGGATGCTATCAGTTTTCACTCTGCTATTCATAGTCAGGAGGTCTGAGCAGGGAAGTGTTTGCTCCCCCCATGATGCGAGCCCATCCCAGCTACGGACAACAGCCGCCAACATGTCAGCAATCAAACCAAAGAGAAATTCCTTAAGACTTTGTGCACTGGTTTTAGCAGGCGACAACTGCTGGTTCATATCTGGGCATACGGGTCTCTGATCCCATATAGCAATTGTGTACATTCCTGTAGAGCTACTAAAACCACTCGGTGTCTCTATTAGGGTTTAAATTTGGCTCCTGGAGGCTGGAGATGTTTTCTGGGACCTGCAGTATATAAAGCAGATGTTCTATGGATGCTTCTGAACTGAACGCTGTTTCTCTAGCTGATTTCAGGAAACTGGATTCAAGACACAGATGCTTCCCTCAAGTCTTATGCTGCTTGTGAATCCGGAGGTAGCTAGAATCACCACATCCACTACCTGTTGTAAACACTAAACAAGGCTAATACGAGAAGGAATCAAAGTAAACTCACCTGTATCTAAATCAGCTGCTCGTAAACTGTAAAACTTCTGAACTATTAAGATACTGATACAACAAAATTATCACGGAGACAAATAAGAATCTTTACCCTAGTAAACTACTTTGCTCATATGACCAGAACTATAGAGTTAAGTTTCTGGTATTCAGCTGACACTGTGAGTTTGGAAAACCTCGGGTTTTTTTGATTGTTCCTACCCCTGACTGGGATTCAGGGGCTGAAGAAGGCTCTCTAGGAAAGAGTTTTTCAACCATAACATACCCCTCCTTGACCAGCAGAGTTTCCAGAGTGCCTTGTTCTGAGCTGCTGCGTGGCGTCCCACTGGACCACACACTGCATCCCTCATTACAATTCATTTGTGCCAGTGCAAACACACAGGCACAGTCAGCTTTGTTTAAGCATCCTTGGCAGGAACTGGTTAATGTAGCATCCCAGCCAAAGCCTATAGTTCACAGTTACCAACAAGTTAGGTTGAGAGATGTCAAGGCCTACTGAATTTTATCATCTTATAAAGCATAACTATAAAGTCAGTAAAGCACACAGGTCCACTAACAGCTTCTTCCTTTTTAACTAGAGCAGAAAATGCATGTTGTGAGACAACCAACTCTCTATGGTAAGAAAACAAAGCACCAAGATACTTTCAAAGATATGGTATCCTATTTGACTTCTTAAACCAGCATTTGTCAATGTGGCATCTGAGTGCCACTCAATGTATTAAGCTTCATAGCCAGTAGCTGTAATGGAAAACGCCGCCTCTCTCATTCTCCCTTCATCCTTGCCCGTAAGAATAATGAGCACCGCTATGCATCAGCCCATTCAAACACCTGGCTTCAAAGGAATTACCTATTTCCTTAACGTACTACTAGGTTTTCCTTCGAACATTCAGCTTTGGTCAGAAACTGTTGCGTTAAACTACAGCTGTGTTAAGCTATAGTATTCCCCTGCTGAAAGACAATATGGTATATGAAGCTCAGACCGGTTATTTCATCTATTATGTTGTGTAACACAATATAAATTTTTGATGATAGCAGTAATATGTATAATGCATAGGGCTGTAAAAATGTCAACCAACTTTTATGGCTTTCCTCTTCATATGAATATTCAGTCATCCATTCGTCGCTAGATCCACTTCAATCCTGAAAAAGAAAAGATGAAATAATTTAATTGATGTATTTTCTTAGAGTTCATTAATTTCTCAAATATTATTGTATATGTAAATGAAAAACCTAACCACGGACGTCTGTTCCATAGTAAAACAGAGGTCAGAAGAACAGTAAGTTTATAAGCATTTTAAAAAAATCTGGATGAATACAACAAAAAGTATATTGGAGAAAGCCTTACGTTTCCTCTTAACTAATGATTTTAGTCAGTGGTCTCAGCATCTTTAATTTCTGAGCTGCTACTTAAGCATACTAAACCCCAGCTGTTTTAATTAGTCTTTGGGGCCCATTATATATCAGCACCCTGTATTTGTACAGGTAAACTTTCCAGCAGTTATCAAGTGTGAATATTCTTTACTGGTATTTCAAAGTGTGTTTCCCAGAAATACTATGTGAGATCTGGACAATAACACATTAAAAACCAAAATACATTTATTAGTGAACTCAGGCAATACTCCAGCCATGGGAAATAACTGTGCAACACTGTTACAAAATTTGAATACATATTTCTTGAAAGGTTTCCTATGGATACATGATTATTTTAGTTATGTTTCCATGTGAATCTGTAAAAGAAAAATTTATACAGAGATTTAAATACTATATTATACTTTTGGGAGGATCCTTCAGGTTTATGAAAATATACAAATTCAGTAATCTAACTTTTTTAAAGCCTGGGAGGGGGGGAAGCTTCAGATGTCCAAAATTCAAATAGCAGACAGTATGTCGTAAACCTCTTGCCAGAATATGTGCATATATCTGGAAACAAATGCTACATACATATGTCTCTTTTAATAATGGAAATGGTGTGAAGTCAAGAATCTAAATCTGCTGTCAGAGTTATTATAAACAATCTGCTGTTATTTTTATATCATTCAAAATAAGGTCATCCTTCAAATAGCAGTGGAGCATCACCTGCCCGCTTTTAAACCACAACCCAGTATTTCTTTACTGCTGCATACACAACAACACGGCTAACAGGTTTCCAAACACTACGCAACTTTTACACTGACAGCAAGACAAGAAGCTCCATTAAACCTATAAAATTAGTAAATATTCATACACTGTGCTACTCTTATACTGACTAAACACCACAAACTTACTTTTTTTTATTAACCTTAATTCTATTTCTAAGAAAATGTTACGTTCCAAATATTCATATGAATCATAAAAGGCTGCAAAATCATCACAAACACAGACCTAACTAAATGTAACTGAATACTGTAGGCTTAGAGAATGCCAACTATTGTAGACCACTTGCCCCATCTCCCATGCATCCTACAGACTCTCTTTCCTTTTTGTTTTTTAATCTCCCTTGACTTTATTTGGACTGTATGAAGAAGATTTTTTTTTCTTTTTTTTTTTTTTAATTGCACGCTTAAGAACGACCTTTGAGTTTCTAGCAGCTCCTTCCCCATGCTAATGTCCAAAACCAGGACAAGTGGACCGGGTTTTTGATATCCTGGACTTACATGATGTGGTTATCTGACCTGAGCAGGAAATGACTTTGTCACCAAGTTCTTTAAAATTAAATGTAACGTATTCAAAAAGCTTCATGGGGTCTCTGTCAGAGGAAGAGAGTTTGACCTGTAATTGTT
>NW_009648244.1:162128-229636 GCF_000708025.1 Charadrius vociferus | reverse complement strand
ACACGCACACAGACACACACACTCCTACAACCCAACTTAGCTTCAAGTTACGCACGAACTCTGAGGTCCTATTAGGTTACTGTGACTATGGTGACAGAGCAAACATGGGTATGTGTTGCAAAACTTCTAACACGCTGCTATCCAACTAACCATAACCGCAGCTGGTTTTGCATTATTGAATCACATGCAGTGGCCCTCATCATGAAAAAGCTACTCCATTAGCAATGATAAATAATTGGGTCTCATTAATTCTCTTCAGGTCTGCACAATTTATCGAGCACTGAATCACCCACGTCTCTGCATCACTGGGGTGCTCTTCTCCATGGAAGAGCTTCTGCTTCACCTCCTCTTCACCAAGGACAAGTGGGGCACATCACAAGCTCTGGCAGTGCCACCATCCCACAAGGCTGCTCCACCATGATACACGCGGTTTAGGGGTAGGACAGGGGTTATCCCCTAGCACTGACTGCGAGCAAGGGTGACCAAGAGCATCAATTTGGTGGCCAACGCACACTTGCCAGAAATGCCACCCATACAGACCACGGACCTCTTCATCATGACTATTTTAGGCTGCTTTTGGGGAGAAGATGAAGAGCAAACCATTCATCTGAAAATGGCATTTAACTAGTAACTCCATAAATCTGTTGCCTGATTTTCAGAAGAGCTGAAAAGCTACAGCTTCAGATGACAACAGCTTCAGATGACATGACTTTGAAATGCAAATGAAAAACAGGACCATCCACCCTTACCAACTTAGTGCATCCATTCTGCCACGTGACACCACTGTGAAACCTGCTCTGGACTTTGGTTTTCAGCAGCTTACTGTGTAATCTCAGTTTCTACTACCGGAAGTATGAAAACAGACATGAGGGTCCAAATAAGAACATCTTCCATTTTTATCAAGTGAGTTTTATACCAGAATGAAATCTACCCAAGATACCTGCACAATATTCCTGATTTGAAATCTTTAGGTCAATACGGCTTTTTAAGTAATCACAGAGCAAAGCACCTAACAAAACAGCAATTTCAACCAAAACGGAAGAAATTTAAGTAGCAAACACAGACTTATGTTTTTGTCCAGCCAAAACCTAAACATCATCTTAAAACTGCATTTTCAGACTCTAGGAGTTTATAAAGCTTATGAATGCCACCAAACGTCAGATTCTTTATCCATGGCAAGATAAAACCCAACAGAATTTACACCACCTAGTCCACTTTAGAAACACCTCTTGATCAGAATAAATGCCCTGGTCGGCATCCCCACCCACCAGCAGAGGGAAGCAGGAATCATAGGCCAGAGTAAGGAACACGGAAGGGTTTCAGGACAATCATGCTGAACGCATTTCCAGACAAACAGAGTCCACTATGTGTGCAGAGACACCCTTGTCTCTACAAATAGAACATTTTTGAACATATAAACCCACATTAATTCATTAAAAGAAAAGTCCATATTGGTATCACTTTCACATCTGTTATATGCTGCTAACTTTTAAGGAAATTTGCATTAATATAGTTACAAATTATTCCTCATGCAATTTTCCCCTTTTCTAATTTGGAGAGATATGGGAACATACATTTGGAAAAGATCAACTCATTCACAAAGTTAAGTCATTTGCTGAATCAGGATTTATTAACTTTTTTCTCTACAAAGCAATCCCATATTTGGGCATAACTGCATTTCTGAATCACCTTCTTACATCATTTCTTTTATTTTAAAAGTATACACTTTTCTTCTTGAAAGCCCTTAAATCTGCACTTTGACTTCTGCAATCCCTTGCAAAGGCCCTGAGTCACACCAAACTTCCCTGAAGAAGGAACTCGACTTCTCCCAAACTCACGAAGGCCACCCTGAACATCAGGTAAGGCAGGATCACTGATAGCACAGCTTCAGCAGCATTCAGAGATGAAGGAACGCATGTTTATCCTCCGTGTTGAGGATGGCTACCTGTACATTAACAGTGGCCACACACCTACCTTTCTTTCCTATGTTTCTGATTCCTGCAGGGAAATTTGTAAACTCCATAAAGCAGACATTCTGCAGAAGCGACGGGTAAAATATACATTAAACACAAGATACAGGTTTGCAACACACCTCGACATTCAGAATCCATAAGGGACAGGAGAGGCTGAAATTCAGTGCAGAGTTGCACTGAATCAGCATATCCAAAAATCTGAATACCTGAACTGCACTTCAAGTGCCCATGTTTCTTGCCTTGGGTCTAGCCCCAAGGATCTTTGTAAACTGAGTTCTGTACCATTGTAACTGAAACTAGCCAAAACACTTGGCCACAAAGTTGTCTGTAAAAACGTTAAAAAAATGCTTTACATTCCAACACAAGCTACTGTGCCACCAGCAGCCATCACAAGCTGCAAGATGAACCAGGTAACATAACTTAAAATACATTCAGTTTAGGTTAAGCATAACTGCTATAGATTTTATAGATCTCATACCAAAGGAGCACTTGCTACGCATGCTGTTACTCACTGAACAACTGCAATCATAGGTTTATTCTGTCCTCAGCTAAAGTTTTTGCTGGTCTTTGATTGTGATTGCTGTTCAAACAGGGCAAGTGGGGTTACTTGCTTTAAGATGCTAGCCCCCCACCAACATCTTTGTTGCTCTGACGTAGTGTCACAACGAAAATACCTCAAGCTGCTCAAAATATTTCTGAAAATTAACTTAGTGCTTCAACTTCTGGTTTTCACTGGTATTTTAATAAAAGTAAAGAGAAGCAGGAGGCAGAGAGTGGGATGCTTGTTGCTAGGTGATACCTAGCTCTCCTGAACTCCTACAGACTGAAATATTTATCCAGACTCCCACGAAGAATGACATCTAGCACAGAGAAAGAAGAGACACACGCACTTACTGAAGTACATCATGATTCAAGGTAAGCAGCAGCAGCTGTGCCACCAGCTCGGTCCCTGGGGTACCTAAGCTGAGGAGGTTGCAGTCTGGGGTGGGGTGGGGTGGGTGATGCAGCTCCCCCTGAATGTCTACCCTGATTTCAGCTGAGCCTCATGGGGCGATGCCTCCAACGCTTTTATGCCAAACCAGAACAATCTAAATGCCATTGGGCTCTTGGCATTGCAAGAAAATGCATCCTTCGCTCACCTGACTGTATATAGCTCTGTTGGTTTTCTGTTGTTTGAGGTTTTTTTCCTCAACTCATTCTACTCGGATAACAGGTTTCCATAGAAGAAAGTACGCAGCTGGCCAGATGTGGATGAGAAATTCATTAACTTAACACGCAACCTTTGTGCCATGCTCCACCCCCCTCCTCCCTTTAAAACGTTTATTCAATGATTAAACTTTCAAGGAGTGCTTACGCAGTCTTTCCATAGAGACTTAAAGGAATAAACATTATTCTTTATGGGGTCTTTTACTTGACATTAATGAATTATTTTGAATTGAACAGCTTCAAGTATAAGTCCCAGACCTTCTGGGACTTGAAGATGAATTTCAAGAACTCTTTGTTCTCTCTAGAACTTAAGGGTCTGGTTTGATAAAAATAATTATATATAAATATGGTACATTTCATAATTTCAGAGAATTATTACTCTGGGAAAGATGACGTCTTTCAGTAATATTTAAAAAAACCCTGTAACTGTATCAATGTACACAAATGAAATTAGAAAGTGTATGTGCATACTGTTATATTGTAAAGGTAAAAAAAGACTTAGTTAAAATCTGGAGAAGCAATGGAGTGCTCAAAATGCCTGGATTTAGTTAATAATCAGCGGTCAATCCAGAAGAGTGCAATAAATTGCAGGGAGCAGAGGAAAATGCAGCAAAATACTACATCCCCACTGAATTTTTATTCTAAAAGTAGTTGTTATCTTTGACACCCTCGGTTGTTTGAATGGATAGCTCTGAAACCTTGATACTCCCTTCACAACTCTAGTTTAAACAGAATGACATTGTTTTTCGTTAGATGTAAATAAAATAAAATTTTGATAAACACAGTCACACATCCCTTCAGACAGCTGCTCTGACAAAAGGAAATGTTCATGTTACAGCGCACACACTCAGCGCGAGATCTTAGTTCACCACCTTATCCTCGCACGCAGTTCAAACTCCACATTAGAGTTAAAATTTTATTTACCAGCCTGTGCACAAAGTCAAAGGAGTTAGTGGGTCTTTCCTTGTTACAAGAATTCCGGCTTTATACATATATATATTTATGCGCACACACAGGCACATCTATACACATATATGTATACAAATATAAAAACATGCACACAAACAGACACAAATTTTTGGCGAACTGATTAAATGGTTTTTTGTAAATAATTATCTTAAAGAATTTGCCAAAACCATACTTCCTAAAATATCATCAAAACAACACAGGATTTTCAGCCAAGCTGCAAAATGTAACTATGTTTCTGAACCCATAATGAACTGGAATTTTTTAAAAAGCCATCTTTTCCCCTTATCTTCAGACTTTCTCTTTCCCCTTACTTTCAGACTTGTTTCAGCAACATAGTACGTATTACTCTCCAGATAATGACTATCCAAGATTTCTACTCCTAAGGGCTTACGAGCATCTGAAAGAAATTACAAAACACTAATATTTTCAGGTTGGAATCATGTATGTTTTGTTTCTACATTTTGTTTGCACTTCAAAATAAATGTGATTCAAATTCACATTCAAAACAAATGTGATTAAGTGTACTAAAAATGAAGTCCAAGAGTGAAATCCAAAAGGAAGGTATACCACAGGAAAACTTCTCATGCTTCAAGTAGGGTAAGAGAGAAGAGACTTGCCAGCGATTCTTCCGTATCATCACAGTGGGGAAAGGGATAAACACCAACCTTCCAGCAGATCTTTCATCAAGAGACTAGATTGACCGCAGAGGTTGCACAGAACAAGACTTAACCGTACGGGTTTCATATTATTATTTTGCCCTGCTAATAAGAATTAGCATTACCAAGTGCTATCACCCACTCTTCTGGTTTAATACCTTTACTCAGACTAGGTTTACGCTCGGTCCAGAATCAGGCCAGCTCTACTTGTGGTACAGGCAGCAGTACTTATGCTCTCTTCTCAAAGTTGCAAGATAATCTTCATTTATATTCTAACCCATTCAAAAATAAACCAAGGATTTTCTTTATTTCCTGTTAAGAGGTTGCTGAATCCCAGAGACCATCACAGAAGAACAAACAGTCCTTGCACTTGGATGCAGTTATAAAGGAAGTAGCCGGAGCTTAAGGACAAAGTCACCAGTCTCCTTAGGACACTTGGTAGAGCATCAGTTTCTGTGTGGACCGTATGTCTGACATTTCTCATGGTGATAGCAACCCCCCAACTACCTAAATGAGAGTGGCTGAACACCTAAGGCCCCTTGCTACAAGTCCAAACCAACGAGCAAAAATTTCCTGCAGATTTGTGCCCAAAATCTGTTCTCGGTCAACCCAGCTGCAGTGAGCATCCTGTGATTTGGTAACAGAGCACAGATATGCGAGATTTAGCCTGCAAGAAAGTCTGAAACATGAATGTCTGAAAACAGACGAATCTTCCCTCGGATGGCAAACACTACCCTTATGCGGTTCAAAATTTCGTAGTCTCCCCGTAGTTGCCTTCAGAGGGAACACCAGGACAACGGAAAAGTCAGAGCAGAAAGAAAAAAAATTAGCACTGTTTATATGTAGTAGTTATATAAACCCTGGAATATCTCTTCCTTTTACGCTGTGCAAGATGTTGTAAAGAGTCAGAAAACAGCACTAACCATCATCCCACTGTGGATGAAATACCATGCGGCTTTCCCCTCACCACAGTGTCAAGCGCTCTGGGCCAACTTTCACAGCAAAACCACTTGAAGAATAAGCAAAACCAACATAAGGTGTGCCCATTAAACTTGTCTTAAAAGAGGGAGCAAAATCATTCCCACAAGCAGCAGAGAAAGCTAAACAAGCTGTAAGTTTATACATCACCAGAAAGCGGTTGTAAAATTGGTGTTGATGCCCCCATGTCTGGCACAGGCAGCAAGAGGCAACATCGCGTTTCACCAAGCCCCAGCCTGGAGATGGTCACCTCCTCCTAAGTGAGGAGCTATGTATGCAAATCCCACCTCACCACATCAACCCGCACAAGATATGTTAGCAAAACCCCATCAAACTGATCAAGAAACCTATTTTGCTCCTCCAAAACAGAGGTTGCAATAAGCACAAGGCAGCGTTGACCTCTCCAGCTAGCACAGCCACAGCAGCTAAGAGAGGACAGGTTCTCACAATTTACCCTGAACTTGGGAGAACCGAGCAGAGAAAACCAAGGAAACGCTGTTCCAAGTTGTGATAAACACCAAAGAAACCCAACCATCCTCTTTTCCAGGCTTGAAGTTATACTTCCAAGAAAAAAAGAAAGTCAACAGCTGAATGCACCCTGCTCTACATAACAGGTAGTTACGTTCAGCTCAGCCTTAGCTCAACCCACAATAAACTTCATCACTGCATCTGTTACAATTTGGGCCCTTTCTTTTGCTTTCCGTTAGAAATGTACCAATAAAACACTTTTTCAAGAAAACAGCATGGTATCTAGGTATGTGAAGGTGTGGGTATATATTCAGGGTCTACACTGGGGGCACTTTGTGACAACAATGGTGTTATTAATCAGTTTAAGGAGTCTATTTGGCTGGCATCCTACAAATGTGGCTGATGAGTGTCTGTTTTAATAGGAAGGTACAATCTCTAAAATTGATCAATTGACCACGAGTGTTTCCATTAATCATTTTTAATGCCTTTTCTCCTAGCCTGCCCTTTCTTGAAAGTGCAAACTAGCATTATTACTAATAATTATCCCTCAACATATTGCAGGTAGAAAGCTCAGAAAAGGGAGAAATCCTGTATCTAAGTACACAATGTTCCCATAGGGCATTGACCAGCTCAAAACCAGCTCCACTACCAGATTCAGTAGCTACAAATCTTTTAATAATAATGTGAAATCCAGAGAAAGTCACTGACACAAAACCATGCTTTTGATGTCTTTGGGATAAGCAAGAAGATAAAACTGACCCCAGTACTGTTCCTGGAGAATTTCCACTAGAAACTCTCCATCCCAGCATTTCAAACTTCCCAACACACTTGTAAAGCTCAGCGCAAGCCGTGATTAACCTTAGAAAAAGGTGCATTTGTTCGGAGATCTACCTGATACGTACCCGGTCATATTCCACCGGCCTCCCTAGCCCTTGTTGTTTCTCTCCTTGTTCTAATAGCCCTTGTATTTTTGACAGAAGACACAGTTGCTTTGGTTATTAACCCGTCTTCACTTAAATAGAGATATATTTGCCTCTCCTCATCTGATAGTTCCCCCATCACTTAAGCTTTTTTGGGGGGCAGGAGGACGTGGGGGAGTAATTCAATTTCATTCAGTATTCCAGGGGGAGAATTCATCTGCTAACCTGACCACATATTTAAGTGGAAAAACCAGAAAGTAGCCTGATTTCCAAAGGTAATTTGTACTTTCCAGTCTCCTACTGAGATGACTGCAGCAGCCTGCAGGACTCGCCATCTGCATGCAGCCAGCCAGTGCCATTTCATTCTGCAGACCAACCCACGCAAACAACTCCCTTTAACCGTGGTTCAGCAATTACTCGCATTCACAGCCCAGAAACTATAACCTGAAGAATAACTTTAGCGGATAAAGTTCTTGCCAGTTGGCGGGTTCATCTCACCTACCTACAGACACTCACACCTGCGCTACCTGCCCTTCACGGCTCTGTAGCTGTAGAAGAGAAAGAGGCAGCGCAAGGACCCCGGTCGCTGTCATTGCAGTCATTCCAACCACTGCTCCTGATCAAAAAGTATTTTAAATAAAATGGTACTTAGTTGTCTGTAAAGTGAAGCATACTGCAAGTTTTTTAAAAAAAACCCCAACTTTGTTGTTTGTTTTTGTTTTTTTTTTAAACAAGTCTTGGGTGCCTTTGTTCTCCCGATCAAAACCTCCAATTTTAAAGTCTTAAAAAGTCGTAATTTTCAATGGAGCCAGGCAGACTTGGAAAGACATCCCATTTTTAAAAGAGCTTGGAGAAAAAAGAAAAAGAAAAAAAAAAAAGTAACTTGAGGTAGTTAAATACTTGTTGAGATAGTCAAGTAGGAATGGGCAACACCGCACATGCTAAGCTTCCTGCCTACCAACGTGATACACAGAAGTTAATACAAGTATACCGCTCATCAGTTACCCGGACACCATCGTAAACAACAAAATCAGAAACTAAGGACATTAAGGAAGTCACATTGCCTGGTTTATTAAACTAGAGAGGAAAACACTCCAAAGAAACAGTCCTATATCGCATAGAGGAAAACACAATTTTAAAACCCAAGGATTTTCACCCTGGAGCTTAGCCAGGGTGGCTAGTCCTGTACTCTGTCACCCCGGTGAAACCAATCATTCCCAAATTTATGCTCCCGCCATCTCCGTTACAAGCCAGCCAGGGGACTCATCGTATTTAATTATCTTTCAGGGAAGAGGGTGCAACAAATAAATTAATAAACAGCATTAATAAATAATTTAACAACAATAGAAGCCACGAATACCAGACTAGGTTACCACTGAGGAGAACCATTTATTTTTTTTTGTTTTCAATATTCCAGGTGTAACAGAAAAACAACATAGACATGACCGTATGGACACTGTTTTGAATGGAGCACGCCTTTGGCAATGCTTGAAGACTTCTACCCAAAACACCCCAAACCATTCCTGGCTAACCACCACAATCTGTAACCCCTACAAACCGTCCTGACTCAGAAGAACATGAATGACATGAACAACTACACTCACCACTTCCCTGAGAATCAAGTTCAGCAACCCCTCGACAATCCAACCTTTTGTTCCTCTATCAATTCCCTTTGATTAGTTTTTTTGATTTGCAGGTAACACCTGCCACGGTACATGACTTAAACTGCTTAACAAAGCAGTTAAATGAAGTGGTAGTAGCAGAAATGCATTACCTGAAGATGTACCTGGGGCTATACCCATCCTCAGTTTCACACCAGGAATACACCTACCTGGTATTTTGAAATTATGAGGAAGCTCCTAAAATACATTAACTATTGAAAAATATTTCTGTAATTTCATAAAGTAAGAGACAGCAAACACAGGTTTTGCTGTTACATTACTGATTACAAGTGGCTGCCCCTCATCTACCATCAGTGTCACAGAGTTCCCCCAGCCTCTTCTCCCAACTAATCCCTTCAGTTACACCGGTTCTTCTTTCCATGTTACCCAACACAAACGTTGCAGTTGTCCAGTTCTCAAGCCTCAAGTGTCCTTCCATCTCTCTTAGGTTTACGATCACTACAGCCACCACCAGACCCTGCTCCCATTGACACTTGACCCAGGCAGAGAAATCCTCTCATCTTGAGGACGTCCTCCCGTCCCTTTCCATCTCCTTTGCTGCCACCGTGGGCTTCTAGTATACAAGTCAGCATTGCAAGGCAGCAACCCCTCCAGCTCAAGCATGGTTGTCCCCTGGGGACACGTGGGCATCAGTGCCACAATTGGCACCTCCAGCCACAAACTTCAAAGGCTGTTAACCAGACCACCCTGTTCTCACCCCAGGGGGCGAGCAGTCTCATGCCCCGCTGCCTTACATTCAGTGGCTTCAAAATAGTTCAAAATTATAATCTGAAACAAGGCCATGAAGAGTCTGTGAACCCAACACTCCTCCATGACTTGTCCCACCTACCCTCATCGCTTCTCTAACCACAGCTCTCGCTTCATCCTCTTCCCTGAGCTTCCTTCTTTTATGGACCACTCATCCACCAGCATTATTCCAACAACCACCCTCTCACAGTTTCACTGAGACTGGCTTTATTCCGATTAAAAAACCCAAATTTTGACTCCTTCCTGCTGTTTAAGCCACTGCTAACTATGAAAGATTTCAAAGTTCCTTTTTTTATACAAAAGATTATTATTTCTTCTATATCCTAAGCTGTGCTCCTGATTATTCACTATACACAAATATTCTCATGATTCTGTGATTCTCTCTTCTCCGTATTTTAAGCTTTCAATATTGTGCATTCACTTCTAGCAGCACAGGTGACTGGTGCTACCCACTCCAAGACGCCACCGAAACAGAACCTGTCTTACACAATGCTCTCCTATTGAAAAGCTTTTGTTACCAAAGATGAAGCAATTATAAAAGCATCACTCCAGGAGCAAACTTCAGTTAATAACACCACCACACACAATCAAAGTACTGACAGCAGTCCAGAGGCAAAAAACAAATATTGTGGTATGTTGCAATATAAAGATGTTCTGAGAACAGTCTTATTAAAAGCAGAGGTAGATGCAACAGTCTCTGTAATAAACATAAGGAATACTGCAAACAACCAACACTCCCACAAGTCGCAAATGTCATCATCCTAATGATAACCCCTACAGAGTTGCATCCTGTTGAGTTATCACAATTAAGATTCTGTTAAAATGCCCATTACAAATATCTATTTTTAATTAACTGTAATTCAGTCTTATAATATGAGGCAGGTTATAACTTGCTGATTTTTATAAGACAATGAATTAGAAAACAAAACAAATCTTAGTCTCTTGGGGGGGAGAAGGAAATCAAACCAATTTTAATATACATGGGAGAAAGTAATATAAGTCAATAAAAATAAAAATAATAAAGTTTGGTTACATAGACCAAGTTTTAAAAAAAAAAAAGTAACTTGAGGTAGTTAAATACTTGTTGAGATAGTCAAGTAGGAATGGGCAACACCGCACATGCTAAGCTTCCTGCCTACCAACGTGATACACAGAAGTTAATACAAGTATACCGCTCATCAGTTACCCGGACACCATCGTAAACAACAAAATCAGAAACTAAGGACATTAAGGAAGTCACATTGCCTGGTTTATTAAACTAGAGAGGAAAACACTCCAAAGAAACAGTCCTATATCGCATAGAGGAAAACACAATTTTAAAACCCAAGGATTTTCACCCTGGAGCTTAGCCAGGGTGGCTAGTCCTGTACTCTGTCACCCCGGTGAAACCAATCATTCCCAAATTTATGCTCCCGCCATCTCCGTTACAAGCCAGCCAGGGGACTCATCGTATTTAATTATCTTTCAGGGAAGAGGGTGCAACAAATAAATTAATAAACAGCATTAATAAATAATTTAACAACAATAGAAGCCACGAATACCAGACTAGGTTACCACTGAGGAGAACCATTTATTTTTTTTTGTTTTCAATATTCCAGGTGTAACAGAAAAACAACATAGACATGACCGTATGGACACTGTTTTGAATGGAGCACGCCTTTGGCAATGCTTGAAGACTTCTACCCAAAACACCCCAAACCATTCCTGGCTAACCACCACAATCTGTAACCCCTACAAACCGTCCTGACTCAGAAGAACATGAATGACATGAACAACTACACTCACCACTTGCCTGAGAATCAAGTTCAGCAACCCCTCGACAATCCAACCTTTTGTTCCTCTATCAATTCCCTTTGATTAGTTTTTTTGATTTGCAGGTAACACCTGCCACGGTACATGACTTAAACTGCTTAACAAAGCAGTTAAATGAAGTGGCAGTAGCAGAAATGTGTTACCTGAAGATGTACCTGGGGCTATACCCATCCTCAGTTTCACACCAGGAATACACCTACCTGGTATTTTGAAATTATGAGGAAGCTCCTAAAATACATTAACTATTGAAAAATATTTCTGTAATTTCATAAAGTAAGAGACAGCAAACACAGGTTTTGCTGTTACATTACTGATTACAAGTGGCTGCCCCTCATCTACCATCAGTGTCACAGAGTTCCCCCAGCCTCTTCTCCCAACTAATCCCTTCAGTTACACCGGTTCTTCTTTCCATGTTACCCAACACAAACGTTGCAGTTGTCCAGTTCTCAAGCCTCAAGCGTCTTTCCATCTCTCTTAGGTTTACGATCACTACAGCCACCACCAGACCCTGCTCCCATTGACACTTGACCCAGGCAGAGAAATCCTCTCATCTTGAGGACGTCCTCCCGTCCCTTTCCATCTCCTTTGCTGCCACCGTGGGCTTCTAGTATACAAGTCAGCATTGCAAGGCAGCAACCCCTCCAGCTCAAGCATGGTTGTCCCCTGGGGACACGTGGGCATCAGTGCCACAATTGGCACCTCCAGCCACAAACTTCAAAGGCTGTTAACCAGACCACCCTGTTCTCACCCCAGGGGGCGAGCAGTCTCATGCCCCGCTGCCTTACATTCAGTGGCTTCAAAATAGTTCAAAATTATAATCTGAAACAAGGCCATGAAGAGTCTGTGAACCCAACACTCCTCCATGACTTGTCCCACCTACCCTCATCGCTTCTCTAACCACAGCTCTCGCTTCATCCTCTTCCCTGAGCTTCCTTCTTTTATGGACCACTCATCCACCAGCATTATTCCAACAACCACCCTCTCACAGTTTCACTGAGACTGGCTTTATTCCGATTAAAAAACCCAAATTTTGACTCCTTCCTGCTGTTTAAGCCACTGCTAACTATGAAAGATTTCAAAGTTCCTTTTTTTATACAAAAGATGATTATTTCTTCTATATCCTAAGGTGTGCTCCTAATTATTCACTACACACAAATATTCTCATGATTCTGTGGTTCTCTGTTCTCCGTATTTTAAGCTTTCAATATTCTGCATTCACTTCTAGCAGCACAGGTGACTGGTGCTACCCACTCCAAGACGCCACCGAAACAGAACCTGTCTTACACAATGCTCTCCTATTGAAAAGCTTTTGTTACCAAAGATGAAGCAATTGTAAAAGCATCACTCCAGGAGCAAACTTCAGTTAATAACACCACCACACACAATCAAAGTACTGACAGCAGTCCAGAGGCAAAAAACAAATATTGTGGTATGTTGCAATATAAAGATGTTCTGAGAACAGTCTTATTAAAAGCAGAGGTAGATGCAACAGTCTCTGTAATAAACATAAGGAATACTGCAAACAACCAACACTCCCACAAGTCGCAAATGTCATCATCCTAATGATAACCCCTACAGAGTTGCATCCTGTTGAGTTATCACAATTAAGATTCTGTTAAAATGCCCATTACAAATATCTATTTTTAATTAACTGTAATTCATTGTCTTATAAAAATCAGCAAGTTATAACCTGCCTCATATTATAAGACTGAATTAGAAAACAAAACAAATCTTAGTCTCTTGGGGGGGAAAAGGAAATCAAACCAATTTTAATATACATGGGAGAAAGTAATATAAGTCAATAAAAATAAAAATAATAAAGTTTGGTTACATAGACCAAGTTTTATAGATAATAAAAAGTAAAACACTGAAAAGAAAAACCCCAGAAGTGCACACTTACAGTTTAAAAACAACAAAACAAACAAACAACAACAACAAAAAAATATCAGTGTTACAGCCCTGAAATTAATACCGGAGAAAATATGGAAGTGAAAATAACGTCTACATATTGGATCAGGCTCTTCTAGCCCTTGAAGGATCTAGTTTCCTAAATAAATAAATAAATAAATAACTATTGCATGTGGACATACGCACAAACCCACACAGGGAACCCATATCAAAGGGTTAAAATCCAACCTGCTCCCACCAGGGCTATATTCAGCACAGGCCTATTATCACCCCTCCCTGGCCCGTTAGTTCTTGGTACCCAACTGGAGGCTTACAGCTGGGAAGGGCAAACAGGGGAAGGCTTCTTGCATTGAAGGGCCATTTTCCCCAGCTGCATCACTTCTATTCTTAGTCCCGCTGATGCATTACGGTCAAATTATGTTGCTTTTCCAGCTGCATTTTCCAATCTAACATACAGAGGAAGCCCACTTTTCTCATCTCTCTCTCCCTTATCAACTGACCGAGTGACAATAACCCGAGATCGGTCCGGTGATTCATCTGCCCGTCCACTGTCATGTCCCGCTGCTCACAGCAGGCATGCTAAAATACAAGTGTCAGGCAGTCAGGAAATCTCGACAGGCCCCTAATCTTTCGGGTATCAAATATGGTAAGTCATCCCCTTGTATGGAAAAATCTCATGGACTAGGGCCAGCGGTTTAAAGGGCTCTGACACGCAGAGAAGGATTAGAACAAGCCAGCACCATTTCAAAATGAAAAAGCAGCGAGGTCCGGCTTCCTAACAAGCAAATTCACTAAAAAGCCACATGCTTAACTGGAAACATCTTAACCTGCAGTATGTCAGCAAATACAAAGCACGCTCTTTTAAACACATACTTAGGGACATGGTTTAGAGGTGGTTTTGTCAGGGTAGGTTGATGGTTGGACTTGATGATCTTAAAGGTCCCTTCCAACCTTAACAATTCTATGATTCTATGAAAGAAATAGTCTTTTTTTTTTTTTTTTCTGTGTTGTTTTTCTTATCAAGGTTTGAAAAGAGCCCACAAGGAAACATTACATTGAATGAGTTTGGAAGGAGCGTATTATCTAAATACAGAAGCACATTATACACAAACATCTTGTTACTATCCTGTAAATGCCTTCAAGATACACAAACATCTGTAGGCTGTACCAGGGATGCAAAAGTTTCACAGAAGCTGCTCTTCAGAAGTTTCCTAGAAGACCAGCACGCCAGCGACGGCAACAACAGTACCAGCTTTGTCTTCTGAGCTTTTTCACGCTCTGCACCCAGCGCTCTCAGACGAGCGCTGTCTCTCTGGGTTCAGAAAAGAAAAAGAGAATAAATTTTCAAGATAAAAGTCTGAACAGACAGTCTTAACATGCCCTCCCCACCTCTTGAGAAGGGTGATGAGGACAAGTAGCTGTGTTGAGTTCTGTTACAGGGTTGGAGCAGAAGGTGGTAAGAACGATGAAGCACCACAAACCTTTACACAGGTGATCATAAAAGCCTCTTGTAGGCATTGGAAAGCAAGACAGGGCCCTGAGCTGGAGAAGGTTTGCTACGGACCTCACCAGGAGACCACTGCCATGCTGCCTCTGTGGGGCTCAGCTTCCTGCCCATGTCATACTCTTCCCTCACCTCCCCTCTTGTCCCCCAAGACAAAAAACCTCCTCCGTAGGAGTGGGAGGCATTAACACTAAATTAAACTAATCCTAAGTCAAGCTTCAAGGAGCTGCTTCAAGGAACTAATCAACACTAGCTTGACCTCAAACTATGACCACCCCAGAGGCAAGGTCCAGCAGACCACGGCATCTTCTAAGCTGTTCCCAAACTGAAAGAAATTAGCCTGAGTGGGATGTCATAGCTAGGAAAGCATCAGTCTTCCTCCTCCGCTCCTGCTAGGAGTGTGCCAGATCAGGGTCCTATCACCTGGCCCTCCCCTGCTTTCACAGCTTCATTTTCTCTATTGCCACCTGAAGAGCCATCACTGGAGAATTCACACAAATCATAAAAAACAGGGTGGAGGAAACTTCAAGGGATCATCTAGTCTCTCCCTAGCAATTCACACCACTGTGATTACCTCAAAAATCATTACATCTTCATTATATCTATTACAGAGAAGCTTCAAGAATGGAATCACTGGACCTGCAAAGCAAAACTGCCTGTAGCACCAAGATTCATCCTGATTCACTCTGAAGACAAAACATCTGCTTTAACTTACCATCAGGACCACAAATAGAACAAAAATAGTCAGTGTATGTGGTCTGGCAGTTTGCCAAGAGCTCTGATATTTACTTTAATTGTTCCTATGGACATCTATGAAGTAAAAACATTTTTCAATGGAAAATTAGGATCAACCCCCCCGCAAATATGACTATTTCCAATAAATTCTAGGCCTTTTAAGGATGTTTTGCAGATCAACTATCACAGATGATGTCTGCAAAATGTTTTAAAGATGAAGAGCAGTATGAATTATTATCACAAAGTTTTAGCTGTCAAGAACAAAAGAGAATGTAAGAAAAATACATTTTCATTCCTCAGTATGATATGAAATAATACAGTAGTCTTTTAAATGGAAAAAGAACAGCCCATACACAATAGCAATCAGTCCTCCCATTTCTTAAAAACTGACTTTGTACACAAGCTTTATGATCTGTGCCCCCCAAAAAACAACAACGGGAGTGGCAAAAGAGTTCCTTCATGCAGAAATCCATGTTCCAGTGGCTAAATCTATTTTCTGAAAGAGGCAAGACTGCTGCTAACTGTAGTCAGATGAAGTTTCCAGATACCATTGAACTCTGTAATACTGGCACATCTAGGTCATTACAAAGGTCCCTGGAGCCAATGATCTAATCGGTTGTGATCCCTAGTGAAATACAAAAGTCAGTATTTGGTCCATGTATTTTACTTTATTTTTTTTTAATTTCAAAGCATCTCAACTCCAGGTACGTAAAGACGAAGTGTAAATCTGTACCACCAAACGGGCTATATGTTAATAAAGAACAGTAGTGAATGCACTCAAAATAATACCGTACTCACCACTTTAAATAAAAGTCTTTTTAGCACAGTAAAAGGACACATGGAAGTACAGACACCCTCAAGGTAACCACATACAGAAGGTGTTATTACTACATACAGACACTTCTAAATACCTCTGATCTCTGGGGATTTGGTTACATCTGATTAGTCACACCCAGAGAATCACCATAAATAAGACCAGGATTTTTTTTTTCTATTGCATACACAAAACCTTGCAAACTACTTTTTTTTTTTTTAATCTTAGAGTTTGATCATACAATGTTAATACCATTTTAGCTGTAAATATCCCTGTCATTATATATATACTCTAATTGGTAATGGTCAGACAGAATGCTTCACTCCTGTATTGCGCAATGGAGATGCACTGTCTGAAAAAGGTATTAATAAATCCATTACCGCAAGCATTCATCTATACGGAGCAATTAGGTAACTTGTAATTATCTTCCCTTATATGCTAGTCACATAAGAACACAATGCTGTTAAAAGCAGTAACAAACATCAATACTCACTTGCGAAAGACAAGGGCGAACTAACAGGAACAGAAAGGAAATAGCAGGAAGGGAACAAGAAGAAAAAGACTCAAATACCACTGAAAAGTGGAGAAGGGAAATGAGTATATGTTTACTGCAACTCACCCTATTGCATTTGCATTTTCCCTACTTCTCAGAAATGGAAACAGAGGAATATGAATGATAGTGAAGACCATCCAGCTTACTGCCACCACGCAAGAAATCAACAAGCCCTACAGTGTAAAAGTATGGTTATACACAGTATCTTTTAAAGAAAAAGACTAAACAACTCTGTAAAATACAGCAAATGGAAAACTACCTTTTACATTTATTTTTGCTCTGTTCATTTCTCTGTGTAAGTCTATTTTTTATGGGGTTTCTTTTCAGGGAAGTAGCAGACAAGTCCAGCAACTGACTGCTATTTTTATGACTGTGCACTCCTACTGACTTTCAAACAGGTGTATCTGTGAATTTTCGCTTGCTTGCTCACACTCCAGTGCCCCAGCTTTGCCATTTTTAGCAATTCCTTCCTCTGTGAACGAGCTCGGGTGTCGAGTTTTCTTTCACATGCCGACAGGAAGCCGTGTCACCAAAGTGGCAAACAGGGCACCAGGGAGAGATGTAAGGTAGCGGCATGACAAAGATGTGAATTTTTTATATTAATTTATATTTAAAGAGAAAAACAGAAAAATAGGACAATAGATATGACCTCTAGAAGAGAAAGGGTTAAATTTGATCTCTAGATTAAAGTGTAGAGGAGATAATGGCAAAGAAGTCTCAGAATAGGGTGGCGCATGTGGAGAACAGGACAAAGCATCAGCAAAAGGAAGCAAAATACCACGACCTTCAAAAGCCAGGGCTGCCTCTGTAAATATTCCACATGCAAGTTTTCTGTATGTGAAATACAGGGGAGGAAGGTCAATGGAAAGTTATGAAAATATGAGCTGAATGAACACCTTGACTGAAGCAGAGTGATTGAAATAAAACCCTTAAGACCGAGAGAACCAGAGGGTGTCAGAATGAAATCATTCCTCTACACCTAAAAATATCTCAAAGATTTACAGGACAGAAATATTACTACTATGAACCCCCTATGATTTGTTATATACACCAGATAAATTGTCCTTCACCTCCAGTTATTGGACCACAAAGTAGGTGGAAAACCAGCTGGACCCACTAGCCTCAAAATATATTCATCAGCTACTCAAAAGTCCTACTAGCAGCCAATTTCTATGTGCCAATACCGTAAAACAGCTTCATTAAAAACAGTATGATGGGACAGAGCACACATTCAGCTGGTTTGCAGGTAACAAAATTTGGGGAAATGGTGAGCACCCTCAAGGGCAGCGCTGCTATTCAGAGGCACCTCACCAAGTTGGAGAAATGGTTTGGCAGGAACATCATGAAATTCAGCAGAAGCAAATGGCAGGCCCTGCACTTGAGGAGGAATAACTCCACACACCAGTATATGCTGGTGACCAGCTGGAAAGCAGCTTGTCAGAGGAGGAGCTGAAGTCCTGGTGGACAAAAAGTTGACTACAAGCAAGAAGTGGACCCTCGTGGCAAAGAAAGCCAACAGCATTAGAAAGAGCATCAGGAAGAGCATCAACAGCAGGTTGAGGGAGGTGATCCTTCTTCTCGGCACTGGTGAGACATCTGGAGTGCTGGATCCAGTGTTGGGCTCCCCAATACAAGACAGACATGAACGTACCAGAGGTAGTCCAGGACAGGCCACCAAGCCAGTCAAGGACTGGAGCACACGATTCTTGTGGACAGGCTGAGAGAGCTGGAGAGAAGGCTTAGAGGGGAGAACTTACTGCTGTCTGCGAGTACCTAATATGATGCAAAGACAACAGAGCCCAACTCCTCTCAGAGGTGTGCAGAAACGGGACAGAAGGCAAAGGACACAACTGCAGCAAGTGAAATTCCGATTAAGGAAATCGGAAAAGGAAAAGGTTTTAATGATACAGGTCATCAAACACTGCAACAGCGTGCCTAGAACAGTCACAGATTCTCCACCCTTGGAGATGTTCACCACCAGATTACGCAAGGATCAGAGCAACCTCACCAAACTTTGAAGCTGGAACCAACTTTGAATTTGGCCCTGCTTTGAGCAGGGACTGGACCAAATGAATGAGCTCCAGAGGTCCCCTCCAACCTAAGTTAGTATACAATTCTGAGTCTTTTCCTTCATATATTAGGTTTCTCCGACCATTAGAACTTTGGCAACACAGTTTTTTGATAATATAGGAAGATCCCATTCCAGTGACACAAGTTTTTAAGTATTCAGGGAAAAAAGACTGAATTAGTCAGCTTCACAAAAGTTTTAGCATTCTTACAATTGGGAAGAAAAAAAACTTCCAAACCCTATTTTCCTTCTAGTCTGTTAAAAAATAAATGCAATTTTTCTTCAGAACTCCTAATCATGAATATGCATCAATGTGTGTATGTAAAAATGTATATTTATATGCATTCGCTAACAGATCTTGAAACCTCCGACATGTTTATGGCATTCTGAAGAGGTAAAAAACCCAGCAGCTTCGTATTAAAGTACAATACCACAGAAATGCAGTTCACATAGTTAATTCTTACTGTTTAGGGATACTCCAGCTTTCCCATAATACAAATTGAATTATTAAACACAGTTCTTGTGTCATGGGTTTCCTGTTTTTCCCATGTGATGGCCACTAGCATAACAACAGCTATAGCCACAGCTTACACAGACAACAGAAAAGTGAGAATACGTTTTCAGCTGAAAGACCCAGATTACTTGAGTGCCAAATCACATGCGATCACTAGCACATACTATTAGACTACATCTAAGGGACTTCAGTAGCTCAGATCAACTGCTCTGAGAAAGACTTTGTGAACTTTCAAGACGTGGAAAGCAAAATAATAATAATTCCACCAGTTGGGTTTGGGGTTTGGTTTTGTTTTTTTTTTCCCCCTCCTTCTACGCACACATGGTATGCTTATATAAGCATGTTATAATCCATCTGAGATATAAAATATCTTCCAAAAGGAAATTTCAAGTTTTGGATTTTTATGTACAAACTAAGAATACGAATCACATGATGAAACAGAAGGAGGAACAGATTTCTGTAGTTTCCTATCATCTGTGAACAAAGCACCAGGACGCATCCATGATATTAATCACCCAGGACTCCACAGATTGCATCAGCAGAATTACATATGGAATCCACGATTATTATTATTATACTTTGGTGCTGTAGACTGTGCTCAGTACTGAGGACTTAGAGGACACGTTCAGTTCCCTTTTCCCTTCAAAACTGGTGTACCTGCTCTGACAGGGGGGTTGGACTAGATGATCTCCAGAGGTCCCTTCCAACCCCTATCATTCTGTGATTCTGTAACCTCAGATAATATTGTTTCTGCCTTCTAGAAAAATAGCACAGTGTCCAGGTTGTGTCTCAGTTCCAAAACACTTAATAACATTGCACTAAAACAGTGGTTTTCAGCAACATCTGTAATAATTTTTTTTTTGCAGTGGTGTAACTGATTTCATATAAAAGCAGAGAGAAGGAACACAAAGCAGACTGTGGAAAATTCTGCCCGCATTTCAACCATAAATCATTAAGGTCATGCTTGGTTTCAGGTCGTGGGACATGTCTATCCTTGGGAAATAATCTGGAAGAGAGCGAGGGAGCTCTGCCTCGGTCCAGATCACTACACGCACGGCACCTCCGGGCATCTCTTCAGAGCCCCCACTGCCTTCAGCAACAGATGCTCACCAGCACAGCTGTCCAAGAACTATACCATCAGGTGCCCACAGCAAAAGCCCAAGGGCGAGTGACCATACCTTCCTCCCTGTGCTGTATCACACCAGGAATACTCAGCGTTCAACATTTTTGTGAAAGCAAGCAGCAGTCGACCAACTGGCAATGGTACTTAATGAATAATGAGAAAAAAATCCTAACAGTTCACACCAAATATCTAGCTCTCTGTCACATGACCATCCTTGCACTGTAACTATAATTTCAAAGAGAAACTCCGTATTATTTTTCAAATGATCAAGTCACATGCTAAAGAGACTACACAGCTTGGGGGGGAAAGGGGGAGAACGCAAAATACCCACACCACCGAGGAAAAAAAAAACCAAACACCCGACAACAAAAGCAAAGCATCATCTTTCTCAAAATATAGTCACAAGACTTGGACGTTTTAACTTTTAACCCACATTCTCCAGGGGAGGGATGGAAAGAGGGAGGATAAATACATGTTGCCTAAGAAGGCTTAACAATCCAGATTCACTGTTATAATGCTGTTTGTAAAATACAAAGCCCGTTTCACCCTCATGGATTTTGAAGTGGGAAACATGGGGGATTTAACTGAATTATTATACTGGCAAGTCATAAAAGCATTAAGAGAAGTATGGCAAGCATAGTTTTACACATTAGCTTTCACTGAAAATAAGAGAAAAAACTCCACATATTTATGACACTTTTGATTACAACTACACCGAGCCTGAGGCAGGGAAAAAGCCCCACATCATCCTAGCTCAATTTTTAATATCATAAATTTGTAGCTAATCCTTCAGCATAATGTATTAGTAATACTGCAGACCTAGTATTTCCTTTTTCTATACCCAAATATGTGACTCGACTGTGCCAGGTGCCTGTGACATCCATTTAAGCCAGGAGCATGGGTTGCTTCAGAGCCCAGCAAAGCTTTCTTTACTCACTGTCTCTGAGCATCAGGTCCCTTGTTAAAATCACTGCTGTCATGCAATTTACCCAGAAACAGGTTTTGACGATAGCAGTAACAGTTTCTAGATCTTGACATAGACTGAGATGTATCTAATAGATAAAAGCTGTACTTTAGAAAAATAACTAAGGTTTAATTATTTATTCTTGCATTCCTTAATTCATACTTAATTTAATACCCTATTTCTTTTTTAATACCCTATTTCTTTTTATCAAGTTAAAAAAAAATAAAATCAAACCACATCAAGGAGTGCAATGTCCTTCTAAGGAATAATCCAGATCCAGCTCAAACAGTCCCCAACTGTAGTCCTGTTTTTCACGCTGTACCACCTCGGAACCCCTTTGCGCACCACAGCTGCCGCTTCCTCAGCCATAAAGCAGAACAGCAACTCTACCTAGAGAAGACAGTCACATTTCTTGGTGGGGGGCACAGCTAATCAAAACAGACAAACCCATCTGAAAGCGTGGTGCCACCAGCCCTTTCCTCCCCCCCACCTGCTCTGGATTCACCCCATTGACCCTTGGTTCACGAGAGGTTCACCACCTCTGATGTTCATCTGAATACTTTGGAGAACTAACGTCACATGGGAAAAACTACAATTGACTTTTTGAAATAATTAATTTTCAGCCAGGTTAGTGAACATCATCTGCTTGCCCAGAGGACAAATCAGTACTGGAGCCAGCACATGGAAGGGAGTTCAAATGGAAGGAGAAAGGGAGATGGAGACCACTGCTGCTGGTATAGCAAAGGTGCAAGGTCTGATAAGTCTCTCTCATCAAAACCACATCTGGTGGACCAATGGGACAATACACCAACTGATGATTGTTACTGCAGAACTGAAACACCTTCCAGAATTTTTACATTCTTCAATAACAGCATGGATTCTGCACAGAATTTTTTAAATAACGTAAGAAAATACTTATACTTTTGATTGGTGTATCAAGATAGAAATATGTCAGGAATTTATCAGCAAGAGCTGATAGGATCATGTTCTGTGGCCCCATAATCATTTCATTTTTCCTGTAATTCTGGAATCGTCTCAGGACTCATCCACTGTTGACAGAGCTATACATTTTCTCATTAAACTTCAGTGGGATCAATCCTTAATGTAATTGCACTCCCGAAATAGCGAGCAAAACATAAAGAGAAGTCTCCATAAAAAGGTGATGAAGAGTCCACAGGAGTATTTTTATTTCTCAACACTCTTTCGCTTTACGTTAAAGACATGCTTCAAAAGAAAATTAAATTAACCCATGAGTGCTATTTAACTGTTAGATATGATGCCAACGGGCACTTTAACAAAGACCAGACAGTCAGAGACAAGAGGGAGGATACGCTGCAATGACTTTCAGTACTTTGCTTCCACACAAGTGAACGTGTTCAAAATCTTTACCTGCATGGTGTCTCACAGCAGGCAGTACAAAAGGCATACTTAAATTACATGTTTGTTTAGAGGCAAAAGAAAATAAAACTACAATGAAACCTCCAAGATTTGCTTGTAAGTCCAGCAAAACAGAGAAGAATCCCAGCTGCTAATCCAATGGATTACCTTCCTACGTTCGTCTAGGAATACTTAGGCATAGTCTCTACAGATGACACTTTATTTAAGGAAACTGATCCCTCCAAGGTAATTCAAAGCTACCGCTATTACCAGGCAACACCCTAACCTCAGTCATATACAGACCATTATCTTTCTTTTCTAGACAATATGCCATTTCTATTATATAGCAGACTTCTTTGCAGTACAGCACAATGTATCTTCTCCAATCCTGCTAACTTGTTTTCTACAGGCAGCAGATAATTTATACCTGAAGTGACTTTGATTTTATTTTTGCTGAGATATCCTATGCTAAGTTTCTACTCAGAACACATTTTTACAGCTGAGAATTATCAGACCCTGAAGATATGGATTTCCAGTGAAAATATGAACATATTTAACTAGAGATGGTAAAAGAAATACGGGTTTTCAGCTACTTAATATTATCAAAAACCTTTACTGTAAGCATATAAAAAGAAATGGACAGTTCAAGGTAAAACATTATCTACAATAGCTTCCATACATGTCCTATCTTTATGACTGCTGGCTGCAACCTTTTTAAGGTCCTTTCACTGATAGTGCTTATCTCAGCTTTCATTTTAAAAGCTTTTTTTTTTTTAAAAAAAAAAAAAAGGCTTCTTGCAATGAAGTACCCTTCAAACTACAGATCAAACTGCTAGATTTTTACTTTGTCCCAATGATTTTTCACCACCAGCTATTCATAATACCAACTGCCTTCTAATATCAGAACCACAAACAGAAAGGTACCACAAAGTGCAAAGTTTAGATGGGACAGCTACTCAGTTTGTGGAAGCTGAGTGTTACCTGGCACCTACAAAGAGACCTGAGATCAGAGTCAGTACACAGCAGTGTCCATATGTCCCCCACTGCAGCTCCGAGCTCACAGCCACCTGGTCCTCAAGCCCCGGCACCCAGAAGCCCACGATGGGGACTTTGCGCATGGGAGGAGAGAGACACTTCACAGCAGGATCGAAGCCTTCACCCACGCTTTTAAGAGCTGACCAGAATTAGCAAGCTGCTAATGCACCCAAAAAAAAGGCCGATATTAAACCCAAATCCCCTGCACAAGGTGCCAGATCCCCGGTTCCCACATCCGAAGTCAAACAAACATTATTCACTTGAGAAGAGCTGACAATGTTTCGTTCTTCTAGGCTAAAACAGAGCAGCAGCATCAGGGCATCGGCACCACTCTCCCTCCGTACCCATCAGGAGTTGCAGAGAGGACTAAGCTGTTCTTCCCTGGTCAGTGGGGTTCAAATCCACACTCAGCTTCTCCCAGCCAGGAACAAGAGATTTGCTCTTCCAGAAGGCATCTAGAAGCAAGCCACAGCACAACCTGTCGTGCACCCAAGGCGGTCCCACCTTCCCAGAGCCGTTTCATGCATTTGGATATTCCCTGATGAAGGTCACTGAAGTCTCTCGTTCGCGTCCAGCTCCACGCATGCCTTGTATGACCACCATCTGCAGACACCAGGTGACCTTGCCTTTCTCTGCAATTAGACCAGACTCTTCTCTGGAGCTCCCAAACCAGCCACTGGGGCAATAATTTCAGTAGTATGTAAGAATACACTGATTTCTAACAGGATTCGGGCACTCCCAAACTTTATCCCTAAAGGAAGAAGATGAACAGACCAAGCACATCAGCCATGCAATGAAGAACACAGCTGCACAAGGAGTCTCCTCCAAGTCTTCCAGTAACAGAGAGAAGAGAGGGACATGCCAAGTGGAAGTCCTTTTGGGACAGGAGAACAGCAGCAGTATAACCTCCTCCCAGGAAAGGGAAAGGATGGACAAAGGAAGGAAAAGGAGCACTAGAAGGATGAACATGAGGAAAAGAACAGAATATACAAAGTAAAAAAATGGTGGGCAAAAGGAGGAATGGGGTAAATGATGGAGAGAGAGGAAATACAAAAGAAAGGGTGTGAACTTCTACAGCTCTTTCAGTATGAAAATGTAGTCTTGCAAATCACTCATGAACTTGGCAGTACCTCCCTAATGATCACTACTGCTTGCTGTTCTGAGATGCCAACAGAGCCAAGATCTACCAAGTGCCTGTTTGCAAGTGAGTCCTCCACTTTTGTGGAGCCTTAATAAGGAACGAGCCTTTGCATCGGTACACGGTTTCACCTACTACCCACCAGGCTAAGTCTCCACACGAATAGATTTGCAAGGTAGCACAGCTCTCACACAGTTAACACTAGTAGACATGTGTTTGGCAACGCAGAATCTAGCAATAGGAACCAGCCAAAAATACGGTTTTGTTTTTATTTTTATGTTAAAAAACTGGCACTCTGCCCTCCCATTACAGCAGGCTGCACCGAGAGGAGACAAGAGGGTCCTCTGCGTCCCACCTGGGTCCCCTCACATTGTATTTGTCAGACCTCATGCAGATAGTACTGCAAAGCCAAATTCTGTATTTCTACTTAAAATATCAGTCCTGTTTTTGTGGGGCACTCTCACCATCAGGTAGCCAGATGGAATCACAGTCTGTTGAAAAGAAACAAACACAGATCAATAACTACAGTCTGAGTCATGTGCTTTAAATATTGTCAAAACACGCAGGAGGAAAAGACTGGTGGACTTCACAGTGAAAGCTCAATGCACTCCAGCACTCCCGTACAGGGAACTCACATCCACACGAGTTAACTACAGAGGGAAAAGTATCTGCAAGTAGACAAGTAAATAAATAAATAAGGACGGGGAGCATTTCACATTCTTTCAGTCATTTATATTTAATGATCTCTATATGACACAGTCTACAGTTCTCCAATAACAGAGCCGTGCAACATGTGAATGAGAACAGGAAAGCATGAACTCAGAGATCAAACCCCAACTCCTCCGGCTTTAAATTGGAAATAACAGTCCTTTCCCTATTGATTTTTTTTCTCCTCTCTCATTTGAGAAAAATTGATTTTTCTCGCCTGTGTTTGCTGAAGTACCCACACCTGCAGCTCACTGCTTGCTTTAATCTTTGTATTTGTTCATCCATACCTCCAAGTAAGCCATGTCAAATAAGCACCTGGGAGCCCCTGTCCCACTCACCAGTTGTCTAAACAAGTCTCAGAAATCCTATCCCTCCTGTGTTATTACCAAAAGATGAGGAGGCTGCTCCTGCCTTCCCAGAGGATGCTCAGAGGCCTCCCCGGTAGCTGGAGACCCACAGGACAAAGCCCAGGTCACACATTTTTACAGAAGGTCATCTCTGAGCAGCACCCACACCTGAGGAAGATGCAACAGGAGCTCACGTCCCTGCGGCAGCTCCCAAGAAAGCATCAGAGTAACAACCCCAGTCTTGCCATGCCTGAACACCCTCAGGAAACCTGGCACACAAAAAAAAAAGGAAAAGCCTGGAAGAAAAGAGTGTATTTTGGGAGGTCGAAATGAAAAGGCGGAAAGTACTCGCACAATAAAGCCCTCACCACGGCTACTGCCCGTTTCGCTCACTCGCTCAGTGATGGATTTAACAAAGGAGCCCACACCACACTTTGCCCACCTACTCAGTTCCTCCAAAGGCAACTGGACTAGCTGGAAAAAGTCCAGACAACTCCAGTCCTTTAAATCTAGCAGCTATAAAACTTGAAAATTGTAACACACCTTTAAAACTAAGAAAGAAAAAAAAAAAAGTTTGACTGGAAATTTTCCAATGAGAATTATTTGGGGATTAATCAAAATAATAATTAAAAAAGAATAATCGAGGCTAAATCTGTGTTGTTTACGAAATACTAATATTTTAGTACTGAATCCCTCCCATCCAAAAAAAGGAGCTCTTAATTCTCAAACCAGGCCAGCCTGTGCGGCAGTATTTATGATGTGCGCACATGTCCACTCTGAACACGTATGGCTTATTTCACTTTTGATCTGAACTAAGACTTGCAGATGTGAAAGGCATTAATCCACTTTGGCAGTCAATCTCTTTCGTGCTAAAAAAAAAAAACCTGCACGTAGCACACTAAAATAGTAATTTGCATGTAACAGGCAACTGAATTTTAGGGCAACTAGCTATGTTGCAAGCTTATACATTTAAAAAACAAGAATATATTCTATTCCAGTATCCTTTGAATGTTAACTGTTTGGGGTTTGACTTAAGTCTAATTATTTTAAGCCCTTCATGACTGTTGTTATTGTCTTTCCCTGGCCCTTTGGTCCAGAGGCACAAGTAACACAGGAATTATGGTGTAAACCCACAATTATACAATTCTACGGCTCATTTGTCAGACTGGCAAAAGAAAGGAGACCGAGTGATGGTGACACAATCAACAGATACACAAATTATAAAACATATCTAAAACTGTAATTATCTATTTGTGATCCACTATAAAGCAACATATCCTGCTTGTAGGCTATGAGAAAATTAAAAAGGGAAATTAAGTGACCCTCCAGGTCACTGGAGGACAAAGCCCCCAAGTGAAGGGACCTGGGACGATGGTCCTCTATATGGTTACATCCTAAATGGACAGCATCTGCATGCCACATTGCACTGTGACTCCGACAGTGACATCCTCCAGTACATGGCGAGGAGCAATTCACCTTTTACGTAGCTATCTCCTATTTGGTTGATTTTCTACACAGCAGCAATTCCCCAAGGGGAAAAAAAAAAGCACAAGTTCTGCCACAATATTATTCATTAAAAAAAGAAAGTGTCTGGCCCCATGCAGAGATGAATGATTCATCGTTGTGCCCTGAGGAATATCCAGGCCAAACGAGGATGCCAGATAAAGAGACAATCACTCCACAAAACAAGTGCAGAATAAATAAATTAAAGGAGACCTCTTCCCTTTCTGAAAAGGGGAAGAAGCATTTTTCTGTGAATCTGGGTCTGCTCTAAACTTCAGAAAATTTGGTGTGCAACCAATCTTTTGTTGAAGCAATAACTGAGAACAGAGAGTTATAACACAGGACCACAAACTCTGTGGCAAAAGAAGCAATCTTCTAGTACTCTTCACAGAATGGTAAGGGTTGGAAGGGACCTTTGGAGATCATGTAGTCCATTCCTCCTGCCAAAGCAGGTTCACCTACAGCAGGCTGGAGAGGAACACATCCAGGTGTATTTTGAGTATCTCCAGAGAAGGAGACTCTACAACCTTTCCAGGCAGCCTGTTCCAGTGCTCTCTCACCTACAAAGTAAAGAAGTTTTTCCTTATGTTTCCTTCAAGCAGTTAAGTTGAGCTTTATTCCTCGTAAGTTCTCAATGCTAAACTACCCTAATTTGGAGTTTGGTGGCCTTAAGTTTCAAATATTAACAAATGAAGAGAGACAGAAGAGCTGAACTGCCCCCTGCAGATGCGTCCCCTCTCTGAAGAGACTTTGCAACATGGAGGCCACCTCTGTACCAGCACGTTGGCTTAGGCCACCAGCGTACCCTGGTCCCCAGGGGAGCTGTGGCGCACACAAACCAGGTTGCTTTTGGACGAAGCTAAACCAGAAGCCCCTCTCCAGCTGTACACCAAATGCACTCCAACCCCAACAGGGTCACAAGAGTCCACAAAAAAAACTGCTCTCATCCTTTCCATCTGCTTCTGCAGATCATCCAGTCGTGTAGACGTAGCCTTCAGCACATAGTTAGGTGAGACAAGTCTAAATCTGGTAGTTTCAAGATTCTGCAACTGCTTCAAATCCCTTTTAAAATAAGTTCACGCTGCATGACATAAGACATATGTTTTGCTAATATTACCAAATCAGTGTTTGCTGGATATTTTACCCTTCCCTTCACTCTCCTTGACTCCTGTTGCTTCTTTGAACCATCTCCCCCTATTTTCCATGCAGGCAGAACATTTAAGTGTGTTTACAAATAATTACAAAATCATGGGAAAGAAGCTCAAAGGGTGAAGTACTGAAGCAGAAAGGTTTGACAGCTTTGCCCCTGGAAAGTAACAGTAGATGTCCTGGGAACATGTAAGGAGGACACTGCTAGACTTCACGGGCACCCTCTGATCAAAAATGCAGGCATCTGATCTCTGGTAGCTTTGGGCAGCAGCACATCTGAAGCCATCACACCAGGCTCTCCTGACCATCAAAGCAGGGATGAGAGAGGCCTCTAGAGCTGAGTACAAATCTCATGGCAATCTTCAGGCATGCCTGGTGAAAGGAGTAGCCCCATAAGGCAAAGTTCAGGTCAGGTCGTTGCAGGTAGGTGGCCCTTGCATAAGCATCAAATACCACCACAAAGAGCACCGGAGTACACTATGAAAGATACTTTTCCCATTTGCAAGATTAATACTTAAATAATAGTATTTGCTTTATGGCTACAGCGTTGTTATACCCTGGTTTCCTATATTTATTAAATCTTACTTAAAAGGACAATATCCTACATTCCTTTTATTCCTCATCTACCTTTAAAGCATCTTCTTTTTTATTTTCCATTCACCTCCTCCACTATATTTCTGAAATTTATACAGAGCAATATATAGAACGTAACTTTTAAAATACTTATTGTCAAACTCAAGCTTTTTCTTGTTATTATTTTGTGAATTTAACTACAGAAACTTATACCTTGATGGTCTGAAGATGCTCTTTGCTTTAACTCATTTTATTTTGTCCAACAGGCAGAACAAAACAGAGTATTTGGAACGTTCTGACCAAAATTATTTATAATCCATGAGAAGCTTTAAAAACAAGACTTCAGACTTGCTCCTGCCTCACCAGCTCTTATTCATCACCTCCCTGCCCTGAAGTATCTATCGTGTCCCTCAATAATGGCCAAGAATAAAAAGAACCACAACTAATGTGTGTTGAATTCCAAAAGCCAAGACATAAAATATATCAAGAGCAAGTTGTAAGCTGCTCTCATAAGATTGTTTTTTAATTTTGAAAATTAGAAGTCCTTCTTTCCCAGATAGTACCCTTCATTGCTAAAATTGTTTTTTAAAAATATGAGGCATTAAAAATATATATATTATTTATATATAATATATAAATTTCTTTTTTATAAATGTATATAAAAAAATATGAAGTCTGCATGAGACCACCTTCATGCAAAAATCTCCAAATCTACTTCATTTCCAAAGCAATCATTTCCAGAGCATTAACATTTCAAATGACTAAAGCACACAGTGAGGTGCAGAAGAGTTGAGCAGTTCAGTAGCTTCCTATAGGAAGCCTGCGGCAGATGGAAGAATGCATCACCAGCCTTCCAGCTTCTTGTCCTGAATCAAAAACACAGCTTCAGACTTCTTCCAGCTGAAAATTGAGCTGCTTTGAAATCAAAACAAACGACACTGTCTTGACAAAAACTAGGTAACACCTAAATTCAGGAAATGTTTTGGCATTAAGGAGCCAAATCTTTGCCACAGAAATTTTAGGTGATTATTTTGTAAAGAGTTTCACAACTGCACAGACCAATGCACTAAGAGGAAAGCCTCTCTTATTCTGGTGCTTTTTTCGCATGTGTGTTCCTAGATAAGAAAAAAAATATGTGAGTCTCAGAAAGGGTTACGTGAATTATTAGTATATTTAAATTGGTTGCCCCAGGCAGGAAAAAAGATCACGCAGTTATAAAACAATCTCAAGTCCGCCAACCATAAAGAAAGCAAAATGTAAAAGGTATGAGGATATTTAAACAAATGGAATTAATTCAGGTCCTTTGCTCCATAGTATCTGAGCATCTTCCAAAAGGATGTAAAGAAATACAACTAGCATCTGTCATCTTAAGCTTAGTCTCTCTCAAATGTTTCCTGGGAAAAAACACACGTGCACCACAGTGTTCAGGGGATTTGGAGTTATTTCATTCTTCTTTTTGTCCCCCACATGCATCTACACATTTGTTTATCCTTAGTCATGAGAACACGGATGATTGGAGAATGACCTCGGGGAAGAGGGATGGAGCAGCAAGATCTAGAAGAGTCTGAACATCATTAAGGAAAGAGATGATCTGTAGCAAGAAACCAAGAAAAGTCAAAAAGGAGGAGAAAAGAAGAGATACAGCACATCATATCCAAGCTGTCTTGCTGTATAAAAATTAATACACACTATATGCATTTTCAGTTTTCTAAAAGGCTAGGAAAAAAGAATGTATTCAAGGAGATCCAGCTTTTCCAAAGGTTGTAAGGTATAGTCTCCTGAACATACTCCTTTCATTTCAACCGTCTCTCACCATAAAAGCAGTTCCCCTTATTTTTTTTAGTAGTATTTTAAGGCAATCACAACCTGAGTATCTGGAAACGTAGCTCAGAGCTTCCAAATTGTTTTTCACATACTGCACAAGGAATGCTCTGCCTCCCTCCCATGTTCTTGCCATTCCCAAAATAATCCAAAATTCCCACTCTTTGGGATCTGTGAACCAGCAAAAAAGTCAGAGAAGTCTCTTCTGAACCTCACCGCCTTCAACTGCAAAACAGCCCCAAACAGGAAGACAAAACCACAACGCATTTGATAACAACCACCTGAGGGGGTCACTTAAGCTTCATTTCGCCTTTCAGGTAACGTAGGTAATTTAAAAGTAACTCAACCCTTAATTTGCTATCCTACCACGGATCCAAACACTTAAGAGAGTAGATATTTATGGTCACCAAGTAATATTAAGTTTAATCTCCCTGTTTTCAGAACAGAAGACAAAAAGGAAAGTGGGAAATATGATTTATGACAGGGTGTTAAATTGGACAGTCTTAACAGTAGGGTCACACAAGCACTGCCATCATGCTAATTCTCTCACGGTCATTTCCAGAAGGAAGCCCCTACCATTCAGCATCAGATTTTCCATGGTTGGGCTGTGCCTGGAAAGCAGCGTTTGGTTTGGAAAAGTCAAAGATTACAGCTTTCTGCCCAATTTTGAAGCACAGGAAGAGGCAAAAAGGTAACCACGTCCAGAACTGAATTCCTCTTCTCCATCTTGACTGAGCACCAAAACTCAAAGGTATTTTTTCTTCCCCTTTTCCTCCTAAAAATCACATTTCACGTAAACTTTCTCACATCATTATGCTCACATCCCAGAGCTTTCCTTACTGGTATTTGCGTCTGTCTTCCCACCACCTCCTCTTTGATTTGGCAAATGGATTGTACCTTTCTCATCCGTACAGGGTGCTCTTAAGATACCGCATATTTCTTCCCTCAGACTTCAGGGCATGTAGGAGAAGTCACTTTACCCTTCCAAAAATCAAGTCCTGTTCTGGTCTATCAGCCTGTTTAAGTTCTAGATCTCTGAGTCCAAACCCAAGCAATCCCCGAATGCCTTTTGAACCTAAATACCAAAACGGAAAGCTCCGGACAGGTAGGTGGGAGCACCCAAAAGAGAAGTTTATCAGAGAACCTGACAAATTTTGCTTAGGAAACAAAAGCCTCTCGTGGGTGTCTGCTAATTCGAAAAACCACTGGCTCGTGCTCTCACAGGCAGCTGTCACCTGCTCTGGTTGGACCAGTAGCACATGGGGACTGCAAACCTCTTCCTTCCCGCTGGAGGACGTCTAGAGATGTGACAGGGAGAGAGACATGGCACGTGGCATGCCCATCCCTCCCCACCACTTATTTCCCACACCTGCTGACACCCCCCCATCTCTCAAACAGATCCATCCTCCAGTAGTGCCGATTTCTCATCTCCCCTGATCCAAATGATTGTCACCAGGTCTTTGCACTCAACTGCACATTGCTCTACTTGTGCCACAGCAACAAGACAGCAAACCTAGGTTTCTTCACCCAGACGAGGTGCTCCACCAAATCCCTTGTGCTGGGGGTTGGACAGACATAGGCACAGAGGAGAAGGGGTCCAATCCCCAGTGCACCTCACAGGGCTCTCCCAGGCTGCTGCGAATCCTCTGGGCTCAATTTTGTCAGCTGCTGGAGTCTACAGACCAAAAAAAAAAAAACCAAAAAAACGCATTAAAAAAATAAAAACAAAATCTGCACTGTCAGCCAGGATTTTCGGAGGAGGCTGGGCTTCTCAGAAGTTAAGCATCCAACTTGAGACGTCTTAAAGTGGTTAGATTTTACGTGTGCTATTGCTCTCTTAAAGCTCGTCTTTAAGGCTGGGAAGCACATAACTGAGAAACCTAAAAGACTCTTGTGGCTTTCAGGAGGCGTGGGTGTCAATGCAAAACAGCACTCTGAACTTTAATTCTTCCGTACAGACATAACAAGACTAATTTGTTGCAATAGATTTAATGGTATCACAGCCCCCTACATATTTGCATTGCTTTGCAGTATCAAAGTTTTCCAACCCAGCAGCTTCAGATCTGTATCGCAGGGGAAGGGGAAAAAAAAAACCAAAAAACCCAACAAGCAAAACTCAGAGTTTTAGGCATTTCCCCTGTCTGGTAAATTTACAAACACAAGGCGGCAGCTAGAAACTCACTAAAAGACAAAAAACAATCCAGCTGCAAAATTCATTTCTTAGCACACAAGTTACAATGCTCAGTGATCCTCTGTTCCTAAGACAGCTAGGCACAAGGGGTTTGCTCTACAGTAAACAGAGGTCTGAGCAAATTCAGCAAGTCCAAAGCTCCCCAAGGAAATTGTGTTGCTAATAACTGTCTTTTAATGTAACATGGACTCCAGCTTGAGTAATTTCTCTTATCATAACAGCAGAGGTATCAAAGAGGAAGAGAAAGGGGCTCTTAAACGTGCTGATCCCAAGAGATTTATTACACGATATGCCAAACAAAGCCAAATAAAAAAATGTATGTAAGGGAATTCCACATTCTCTACAAAGACATCACACAAGAGGGGACTGCCGTCATCACCTCCATAACCCATCAAGACATCTTATGAAAGCAACTGCTACATTTAACCAAGTCAACATCAATCTAGACCACCCATAACTGCACATTACGCATAAATGCTGCACAAGAGCCAGGTATGATATAAAAAGGAGCTAATCTAGTTACTGGGTTACAAAACAAGGTGCAGACCAGCCAGATGCGAGCTCTTTGTTCCTCCTTCCCCAGCTGGAGAGTTCATCATCCGCCCAACCCACATGCCACGCTTGTAATTCAACCCCAGCGGTGACCAAAACACGCTCAAGTCTGCACTTTCCTGACCTCTGAGGAAGCAAGATAACATCAGTCAAGTTCAGAATTAACTGTCTGCTACGTTTCATCAAATTTCCCTCCGACGTAGGATGCCAAGAAGCAACGAGTAAGAACCAAACTATAAAAGTGCAGCAGTTCACCCTGCGCTCCCCCTGCCTGCCCTGACCCCACACTTTGCCTTCTGCACTGATTTCATGCACGGACCTTCTGCAATTCATCAGCTGAGCTTGTGGCGGGTTAGCAAAGGGCAGCAGGGACAGGCTGCCCTTTTTCTGACTCCCTGGGAGGGACGAGCAGAGCAAGGTGCAATGCCACAGGCGGAAAGAAGCACTGAGCTTTGGCAAGCAGGTACCCAGCTCTACAAGGACCAAGAGCCCAGCTCAGAGCTACAAAACAGCCTAAAAGTCGGTACTTACATGGAAGAAACAACAGGCAGGACTGAGCCTGGTACCACAAAAGTTCAGCATCCTTTTAGGCATTCACAGTAATGCACCAGAAAAAGACACCCAAGACTAGAAAGAATAGAGATTAACAGGCTGCAGAATGACAAGCCAACAAAGAAAACAAAACTTCTTTTCAAAACTGATTAATACCACCTCTTATGCAGAATAACGTAGCAGGTTAAAAGCGAAATCCATGCCTCCATCACAGTAGGGGAACAGATTTGCAGGGGAAAAGCTTGGCCAAAAATTTTTAATTTGTCTCTGACAATTTAAACCATTTCACAATAATGCGTCAACCAGAAATCCTGGCTTACATGTCTCACTTGTTATCATAGCCAAAGACCGGGAACTTCACCTCTGATGCTTTATGCATACATATAATCTACCTACACTGGAAAATACACATCACATTGGGATAGATTCAACCTTGACTGAGGTGTGTAACTTCAGAGATTTCTCTTCACTTAAACAGAAAAATGCATCCCTTACAAAAATAAAAGTTACTGTAAAACTTGGAGTTTCTTTACCAGTTACAATCTGAACTCCAGGTCAGGCTGCAAGCAAGATGTATTTGTGTGGCATTCAAATGATTAAGATGAGACATTGTTTCAACAGAGTCAAGCTAATGCAGCCTATCAGTTTCAGAAAGCATTTTAAAACAAAAACAAAACCACTTGATTTCTGCAACGGAACAAAACCACTGATAGGAGAGGTCTTTTAACCCAACAAAGTGAGCAGCAGACTGCAAGAAGCCCATCCTCTCCATTTCTGCTGAAACAAACCAAAACAATTGTGGCCTTCCTCCTTCCCCACTTCTCCCCAACATCAATTTCATATTTAAAAAATAATAATAATTAATTGGTGTTTTGGAATTATTTGACCTTTGGTCCTCTTCCATCTTACAACCACCGTGACAGATGCGGAACCAGAAATTTTTATTGTTATTGGGAGACAGAATTCATGTCTCCTTCACACGGCGTCTCCTGCTGGTATTTAAATTTTTTTCAACCTGAGTTTTCATCAGCCGTGCCTGCTATTCATAACGAAAGCCACGGTGGAATCTTTCGGGGCCACCAGCAGTTGTGGTTAACCCGCTTCTTATAAACACGGCGGCTTCCTGCCAAGGCTCCCCGGCTACATCAGGTTGAATCATGGCATCCTTCACCGTCGTGACCCCTGAACACAGTCATGCCACAACTCTGTCTAGTTCCATTAACTACATGTCGCTGTGAGATAACGCTTCCATGCCTACCTCCAAAACAGCCTCTGCCTCCTCCCTAAGCCAGCTGAGGGGCTGCCAGCACACTCCTTCAGGCTACGTACAGTTAATAGTTAGTATTTTCATGTTTCAGAAATAACAGTTTTCACCAATTGCTCACAATATGAAGTTCACGGCACACCTAAGTACACTGTGGTGGCAAATATGTAATCCTCAAGGCTGGATCCTATGCGTCATTCACTCTAACCCTGCAGATACAAGCACACAAGATAAAGCTCTTGATTAAGTGAACAATAAAGAACAAAAGCGACTTTTTTTTTTTTAACTAAGTGAAAAGAGGCGAATTAAAAAACAAGCAGAGCACGGTATCGCTCTTTGGTGATCCTGTAGTGGATGCATTTATTGCACAGCAGGACATTAAATGTGTTTTCCTATATACTGATAAATTATAAATGATGTGTGTCCTACTTCTGGTGGTACTGCTTTTCTGTGATCATCTGTTGCAGGACTGAGTCCACTAATAGGAGCCTTGGCATTTCTGACCTTTACTTGGTCAAAAAAATACCCATTTTGTTGTTTAAATCAAGGATCCTGTCTGCAGCCCCTGACGGTCACCATTTCACCTACCCACGGTTACCTGGTCAGTTCAACAACAGCATCACAGTAGCCTAACACCGAGCCACGTGCGTGTGAGGCTGAGACCACCTTCTTTGGATGACAAACGTTGAGGTGCCCCTTCAACATGCCTGACTGGGATGGTTCCAGCCCCTTCAGATCGCTCCATCTACCAGAACCTCAACAGGGTTGAAATGGTGATGCTGTCAATCAGCAAGAAAAATTTTCTGCTGCTAAGAAGAGCAAAGGAAGGAAAAATGAAATGCACCCTCCCTTCCTCACTTGCCTGCTCTGTGCCTGCACCTCCAGCTGCCTTGGTGCACTGTATCAGTGGATGAAAATAGATGGGCTTGACTATTTCGGTAGCTCTCCCAAAGAGGCCAGATGGCAGAAGCAGTAGTCTGCTCCTGCATAGAAGAGGGTGGGTTTATTATTCCCACCCGCCTCCCCCCCCCCCAAGTCTGAATGATCACTTTCATTTTGACTACAGGTGGGGGTAAAAAAAAAAAAAAAAAGAAAAAAAATCTCTTTTGAACACAAAATCTGAACACACATCTGCCCATGCCTGGCAAGTAGGAAACCTTCACAGTATCATCTGGTTCTGCATAACCTAATCCTCCCTATGAGAAAAAAGAAAACCTAATAGTTATGACTGCAGAGATAACCTCCCAAACACAACCAAGCATATAGTCAGGCAGTGAGCTACAGAAACAGTCCCAGTGCTGCCGTTGTTCCTCACTACACTGCTTCAGAGCAAAAGTGTTCCTGTCCAGAAAACCTGGGGCCAACCCCAAAACTGACAAGCAAGCCTGAATTTCACATGGCTGCTATTCTGCCATGTGAGACTCTGGAGAGGCAGACTAGCAAGAGAGATGTAAAGAGCTATGGGGCACACCAAAATCCAACAGGACAGTTAAGAAAAACCTGCAAGAGTGGAAGCACCCAAAACACCTGTGATGTACCCAGGAGCTGGAGGAGATCGAGATTCAGCCTGCTAAACAGTACAAAACACTCAAGAAGACGACCAAAGTTAAATAAACGTTCTTAAATAAACTTAAATGCGTACCAGCAAGTTCTTCATAAGAACATCTGTGTCAGTAAGCTTTGCTCCAACAAGACCATAAATCACTGGGGTTATTTTACAATCGATGCTTTACATCTGAATGCACAAATCAGTGCAGAGTGCAAATGCCTGTGATGCATCACAACTTCACAGCCCTGCCTCCAGGCAAAGCCTGAAAAGCAACCCTGCCATAGCTGCATCTCTGTACCAACCACCCCAGCTTGCAGAGCTGCATTTCGGGGAACTACAGCACCTCACTTGTACATACTGAGCCAGAGAGGAATGACCTAAGGAGGAATAACCCCATGCACCAGTACAGGTTAGGGGTTGACCTGCTGGAGAGCAGCTCTACAGAGAGGGAGGTGGGAGTCCTGATGGATAACAAGCTGACCATGAGCCAGCAATGTGCCCTTGTGGCCAAGATGACCAGTGGTATCCTGGGCTGCATTAAAAACAACGTGACTAGCAGGTCGAGGGAGGTCACCCTCCCCCTCTACTCTGCCCTGGTGAGGCCACATCTAGAGTTCTGTGTCCAGTTCTGGGCCCCCCGGTTCAAGTGGTCCAGTGGAGGGCTACAAAGATGATCAAGAGACTGGAGCACCTCTCTTATGAGGAAAGGCTGAGAGACCTAGGTCTGTTTAGCCGGGAAAAGAGAAGATTGAGAGGGGATCTCATCCACACTTATAAATATCTAAAGGGTGGGTGCCAAGAGGATGGGCCAGACTCTTTTCAGTTCAGAATTCAGAAATTCCATCTCAACGTGAGGAGGGACTTCTTTACTTTGAGGGTGACAGAGGACTGGAACAGGCTGCCCAGAGAGGTTGTGAAGTCTCCTTCTCTGGAGATATTCAAAACCCGCCTGGATACATTCCTGTCCAACCTGCTGGAGGGGGGGAGGAAGGATGACAGTAGCTGATCTCTGAAGGTTCCTTCCAACTCCTACCATTCTGTGATTCTGTGACCTAGAATTGCGTTTACAGATCAAGTGGCACAGTCAAGATGCTTTTTTGGCCCATGACCACTCCACACCTTTTCAGGATCAAATTACCAAGGAACTAAACCACCCATGTAAAATTTAAACCGGGGCGCAGGCATGGTCACAATGCATACAGAAAGCATCACTGGTCTGACAGTGGTCATCAGTGCCAATACAAGAGGAGGTTTCATAAGGTAAAAATGTTTGAACTGAATTTATGTGAGAAACCTAAATTAACCATCTCAGTACCACACAGGTCATTTTCCAAATCAGCCCTCCACTTTAGCTGCTTCAGAGACATTTCTAAAGCTGCTAAGTTTTGGAGCCTTTTTCTCATTCAAAGTCAAAATTACAAAGACACTTTCAGAAATTTTAACTCATAATTTATGTCCAGAAATAAAGACATCGGTGGCTTGAATAGACAAGTCTGCTTATTTACGACAGCTCTCCTAAAACTGTTTTTACAACAGCACATAAATGCTTAGTACAGAGGTGACACACAAGAGAGCACTGCTGAAAGGCACTTCTGGAAGGTCATAAGAGGACCAACCTGCTTTCTCCCAAATGGACATCTACTAGCAGCACCTCAAGGGTAGCGTGCTCCCTTCAGCAGATGGTACTGAGCGGTACTGAGTGTCTGTGGGCTGTCACGATGCAGGAACATAGCCTACTTTTCTGCAATTGATGGTCTGAAGTTGCAAAGGAAGAGCCTTGTGAAGAAAAGGGTGGAATTACACTAAAAGGAAGGATGGACAAAGAAAGAAAGAAAAAGAAAAGAGCATCAGCTCCAAATACTACTTTTTTTTTTTTTTGTCGTTTGTGCCTTGTTCATTTTTAACATAGAGTTATTTGTTACATACAGGTGACAGACCAACATTCAACATGAACTAGATGATCTCCGAAGGTCCCTTCCAACCCCTACCATTCTGTGATTCTGTGACATGGAGACAGCAATTTTACTATGGAGAGGAAGCTGAACATATTTACTGGACTTGGACATGCCTGGAGTCCAATCCCATCACTAATTCCCATTTCCTGTCTGATCTTTAGGTGTTTACCCTCTGAAGCTTTCCTGATGCCACTGAAAGAGAGTATAACTTATCTGGGGAGAAGCTTTCTGCCCTGCACCCCATATTTGGTAACATGGTGTTCCAAGTTTTTCATCCTTCAGCCTTCCAAAACCACCTTTTAGAGGGAATCAAGGCATTTGGAAGAGGGCTATAAGAGAAAACAGGAGCTCCTCAGGGTGAAGGACTGAGGAATGCACCACTGAAAGAAAGATCAAGAAGCCAAGGGAGTCCTAGATCCGTTGGGAGAAGCCAGGAAGTAGGAAGGAGCTGGACATGGAACTGGTCTGAAGAGCGGCTGTGATGTTCATGCCAGAAAGTCATCATCACGGGGGCACAGCAGGGTATCCTGGTTACCTGTCTCATGGCTGCATAGGTCTTCATACTCCTTCCTACCAAAAAGGACCCTTAAACTAGTCTTATCTTATAAAGCAAGTAGGACTAAGATGACTGTGGACAGCACTTTCTTTCTGTTGTTTTGCTATACAGACTAGGCGTATAACAACTTGACCATAAGCATCTCAGAGGTCCTGGCCCCCACACTAGCAAAAATTATTTCTGACATCCTGTCTCATACTGAAGGGCTACATGGAACCATGACAGAGCTAGTGACCATTCTAAGACACAGATAAGGGTCTGGGTCCACCAGCACTGAGCTGAAACTGTGGTGGAAGCCATCTGTCTGCAGAAGACTAGCGGAGTGCCGCATATGTGGAAGCTGGCGACATCAGGGCCTGACCAACTGGGGTCTGGGCCATCTTCCAAGCTTGTTGCTGTTGACTGGTGAGAGCCAAAAGAAAGGGGTCTTTTCTACCCCATATAAGCCATTTGCAGATCCCCAATAAAAACAAACCAAATAAAGCAGACAGGTTGCCACGTGACAAGGACAACTCTGTAGACAGATCACCAGAAAAGCAATAGGAAGATCCTCAAGTACAAAACCGCAAATCAGAGACAGCCCAATGCACGAATGAAAAGCAGAAGTAACCCTTAGACTCAGTACAACCCCAACATACCTGGAAGAACTTGCGGGAAGAAATCCTTTCATCCTTTAAAGCATCTGGCCCACACACAGCAGAGAGACAAACCCAATTAACCAGAGCAACCACCTCAACTTGTGCTTACAGGTAAACCTTCGCAAGAAGGGGTTCCTAAAGAGATATTTCTACTTTTAACAAAACAACCATTACTTACCCTAGTGCTTTAGGGCTACCCTGAGAGAATAGTCCTCTGCATAGCTGCTAACTGACTTCTGTGAACACTTTCACAAGTTGTAAATCTGACAGCCCAACAGCATAGGTGAAAATTTCAGCAGCAATGCATTCAGTAGCTTATTTGCAGATGAGTGCTACCCAGAGCCAGGATGACCACAGCCCAGAATGCAACAGAACTGCTCTGGTGTCTCCAGCTACGTGGGCTGTCAGAGCAGCACCGGACCACTGCAAGACTAAGGTGAAGCAAGCCTCATACATCACCTAGAAACTATTAGTACAGGAAAGTACACACAGGGATACCAGCAATTAAATACTGCAAATGTGCTGGGGAACCCCTGCTAGGGAGTGACTTCACACCAGTCATGCCCATCACCTGCTGAAACGGCTCAGTGGTGTGAATGATGCCGGTGATACAATCCCAGCCTGACATTGCAACCAGGCCACTGAATGCAGAGCTACCAGCCAGGGAAAGCGAGTAACACTTCTTCCGAGAGCACAGGGACTCTGCTGGAGATGCATCAACCTCCTAGCAAAGGAGAGAGGTCAGTGGCAAGGTTTACAAGCCTTTCACGGCAGGGGACAGAGATGCAGAAGCAGCAGCTGGGAGAACAAGCGAGAGCACTCAGGAGAGGGAAGGGAGTTCCTCAGGGAAGCAGCAAGTCAGGCTGGCCAAGCCTACATACCAAAATCTCCAGGTGCTTTCAGAAGCACCAAACACGTACCTCACGCCTTGGAGGAGCTGGAGGGAGATGACAGTAGATCTCCAGAGGTCTCATTTCTCCAGTGCTGGACACGGCACTCTGTGCAACAGGGTCCATCAATGTCAGCCTCGGCAGAGCCTGTTGGCTTGCCTCCTCCAACAGCTGTGCACTCAGATCCCCCAAAACCCCTGCGCCAGCACAGCCCTGCTTCTGGACACATGTATACTGATCCCATTACTTCAGCATAGTGCTCTATCTCCTCCTTGACACCTGAAACAGCACAGCTGAAAATTGGCGACGTTGCACAGAGGAAAAGAGATGGGTTAGGGCTTTCCTCTAGACTCCAAAAAACACCACCAAACTCGGTTATGTTTTTTCATCTGAGTCTCAGTCCATGAGTCTGCTGGTGCTCTGCCCAGAATACCAAACCCACCAACCAATCGGTACTGGATTACCTTACTGGGTCCTTCAGAGAAGCCTGAACACAAACTTAAATTATCACTTAATCAGTGCTCTAAAAATAGTTGCAGGGGGGAGGGTCCATCCACAGAGAAAAATAAGCTATTTAGAAGAACAATGTTCTGGCAATCACCTCACATTCACTGCACGTGGGAGAATAAATCTATCCTTCATGAGCTGCTCTTGGGAATAAAGGAAATTCATGAACTTGCCAGATAAACTTTTCAGAAGGAGGTGAGGAAGACTACCATTTCATGACCCTTTCCCAGTCAATACTAAAAACATTTAGAGGTGGGTGACGGGAAAACGTAAGGAAATAAACCTGATTTAGAAAGAGATGGATCAGGAGTGGGGAAGAAATCCAGAGAAAAAAAAGAAAGAAAAAAGCAAGTTAAGTATTTTGTTGAGTAACTCCACTAAATCATGGAACAGAAAGACAGGAATTCAGAGCAAAAGGAAAGAGAAGGGTGACTAAAGAGAAGATTTATACATGCATGCTCACATGCTATTACCTCAGTGACCGATTGATTTAATAACCATCCCTTGCATATTATGCAAATTAAGTTTTCAAGAAACCTTTATCCTTTAGTCAGGCCTTGTTGTGGGGATACAAACACCACAACTATAGCATTCCCTTGGTTTTATTTATTCAACACTTTCTGCATTATCCTCCTTAGCCAAGAGGAAGATAATGCAGAAAAAAAAAGACTACCTCAACTACTCAACTTGTGCTATAAACTAACGGTGGATTTCAGCTCACCTAACATTAGCTATCCTAACACTTTTAGCTAAAGCTAATGGTCCAAGGCTCCCTCTGTAGTCAAGGAAAAACACAACCACCTCCAGATGGCAATTTATCCTCTTTTAAGATCAATTTCTGTGACTGGTGGGAGGAAACACCCTTTGGAGATCTCTCTGTCTACCACTGCTGATAAAGGACATCTAGGCAACTAGGCTAAACCAGATGCCCAACTGCAGTGACTGAAGGTAGGGGAAACCACTTTGACCCTCTCAGTCTGCAAGGTGACAGAACTATTCGGCACTTGGAAGAGAATAACCTAGAGAAATCATCATTTGCACAAAATACTTAGGACTTCAGTTCCTCGGAGTTCAAAGAGGAGGATGCAGACACAGGTCAAGGACTGCTAGTGAAGGCCCGTCCTTCAAGTCAAAATTAAGTACAAACCAAAGAGGTTCGATAGTTTCCTGGCAAAGCGTGCTTGGCACTTAACGTCTTTTCTGATGTTTACAAGCACAGAGCGGGACACCTGCCACCACCAGCACACCTTCCTGCAGGCTGCACAGCAGCAACCAAGGGACTTGGCTCCAACTAATCCAACACTGATGACACAAAGCCTTCAGAGAACACTGCCAAAAACTCAAGTGTAACATGATGATGAAGCTTGGTGGAGACTGCATAAAGGACGGTACAGGAGAAATACGTACCATCAGACTCACAAAGTATTTCCACTTCTCTGCTGCATGGCAGGAGTACTTTTGAGTAGAAGAGGGGAGAACAAGGTTGATGGGCAACATAAGCTACCATGATTTGCTGCAGTACCTTTAACAAACCGCACTCAATTAATCTCCTCTGGCTTCTTTCCATCACATTTTATCAACTTAAGTGAGCATTAAAAGCTTTTTAGTACCTCGCTACGTTTGTTACTGCTGAGCAGAAGCAATTGCCAAGTAAGATATCTATCTGCCAGAGTCTGCTCATGCCTGAGTAGGTGGAGGTCATGTTCTGGAAAAGTTCGACTTTGAACTTTTCCAAGTTTCTAATTCCCAGTGAAGTTACACACAGACATAAGACAATCAAACAGCACAGAAAAATGGAAGTAAAATGCAGCAGAGCCGCCACCTACGACAGTTTTACTTCTGAAACTATCCAAATAATTTTAGGAATTTGTTTGCCCCGTTTTCAGAATCATGCATCTGAAAAACAAAGCTATCAGTTAATGTCAGTGAGAACATAAGTGATCCCTGAAATATATGCCAGCTCTCACACACCCGATGCTGCCTCCCCTCTCCCACCTGCTCCCTCCCCCAAAGTTGCATGGAAGTACCAAATCCTGTTCAGGGCTCTGTGAGGAAATTCTTTGTCTGTGATGTTTTCTCTAAAAACAGTCCACAACCAACTTTTTTACTTCCAACATAGCAGGATTCAATTTCAGTGCCCCAGCACTGATGGGAAGGAGCAAGCTTTGAAGTGCGCCTGTGCAGAGGTTGCCTCGCAGGATGCCGGGAGCTCCAGCACGCAAAGCACCAGCACCACAGAACCACAGGGACCAAACCATTACAGCACATCACAGAAAACACCTCAGCCAGCCACGGAACCTGTCCTGGGGAAGTCAGTCTTGCCTGAAGATATCCTTACACATGCAGCAATGCAGAGAAAAAAAACAAGGCAAGCATTTAACCTCTTTAATGGCATTTTCAGCCAAAAATGTGACTGGAAGAAGCCTACTTTTTACATTTCTCATTCAGCTATACATGTTATGGCCTAAGAGTTAAGCACCATGTCAGTAGCTAATGTCACTTGACAGCCTACTAAAGCTTTGTTAAGCATGAGGATTTGCATGTTATTATCAACAACGTCATAAACTTTCCAGACTTCTGCAAAAACCTCCCAGCTGCCATTAAACTGTTAACACTGTCTTTTTTTTCTTTTTTTTTTTTAAAAAAAAATATCTCAGTTGCCGACCAGACAGCATCGCATTCCGCCTTTCCCACTCCCGATACTGGTGTACCGCAGTCCTGCACTGGGAGCCCTCTCCTCCACCTGACACAGCCCCCAAAAACATCCCCTCCTGCCCACAGAGCTGCAAAGCCAGCAGGACCGATCCTGCTTTCAAGCATCCCCCCCATCTACAGAGCAGACTACAGCACCACCACAGGAAGTTTGCCAAAAGCACAGCGGCTGCAACTGGTGTAGCTGATGTGCTCTCCCACTTTCAGTGGACCTGGGGAGGGAAGTCCTTACATCAGTGCCTCCTGTCTCTCCTCACCTCTCCCCTTCTCACCCAGTCTCTGGCAACCTGAAATCATTTTCAACTTTTATTGATGGATTGGTTAGCATGTTGCTGAGGTGGGTTTTTTTTTTTTTGAGCACCCATCATTAAGCCCAACTGGAGATTAAGTCCTGATGCAGGAGGACTCGAAGTCTACAAAGACAGGCGCAGTGAAGAGACAGAGACCAGGAGATACTCATCACACAATAAGGGAAAAAGTTATCTCCTTGAAAAAGAAAAAGTTTGAGCAAAGATAATAGAATTGTATGCATGTATCCTTTAGGCTGGATACCAACCACTAAGCTGAAATAGCAGGAAAATGTATATAGCCGTAACGAACAAGGACAAGACATCCACACATACAAAAACCCAACTGTAAAGGGTTGTAAAAAGTTTTAAAAGGTAAGGGAAAAGTTTTCTTGATGCGTCTCTGGTATATTTGATGCAAGGAGCTGCTTTCTGAGTAGAAAGGAGAAACAAGAGTAGGTCAAGAAGAGCAAAGAGCCAGCAAGAGTGGTGAACCATCACTGCTATGGGCTCATTTTCTGTGCAAGCACCAGTTGTACCGAAATGACATAAACACCCAGGAAAGAACAACGTAGCTGTTGTACAGCACAGCTTAAATCAAATGAAGGATGGGTGAAACACACAGAAAAGACTGTTTATATATATATACACATACACACACACACAATATAATGCATTTTGTAGTCACTTACAACAGGGATTTGTCCACCTTCAACCTTGATTTTCCACAACACTGATGTGCTGAGATCTGGGTTGTTTTTCCAGTTGTTTTGACTTGTTTGGGGTTTTTGGGGGGTTTTTTTTGTTTGTTTGTTTGGTTGGTTGGTTTGTTTTGTGTTTTTTTTTTTCTCTTGGTGATAAGTATTCCTCTCATTGCTCTTCCATGTGGTCCCCCATTAGTCTGCCTGTGTCCACGTACTGCCAGCTACCTTGTAATTAAGACTCAGGAGTTTGTTTGTGGACCATCTATCATAAGGGGATCCTGACCTATGACTAGGGATTGTACAAATAAAACAAATTATTTGAAAAATGAATCATTTATGATGCATTTATGGACAGTATTATCAAACAGAAAAAGCAAAGCACAGCTCAACTCTGTGATGATGCAGAACCACCAGTTAACATAACTGAATAGATTTTGTGCTCTCCAAGCAGATTAAACAATTTACAGTCACTGAGTCTTTGGATAGACCCAAATGAGGAGATCAGCTTCTCTTTGAAGGGACCACCCATGTACTCTCCACGGCTTTCTGATCAGGCACTACTGGTTAGCAAAATTGAAGTGTGCTTTGGATACTGATTTAATTATAACAAACTCGTATCTAAGATCTCGGCAAACAGGTTGATCATAATATTCATACACTTTCAGAAATATTTACTGAACAGCAATAATCCATTTGGATGGACTGTAACTCTGATATAATTCACTACAAAGAAAAGAATACTTTTAAAACTTCACTTTTCTAATTTCAGTTTAAGAGAGTAATGATGCACTGAACACAAGCAGGGTGTGTTGATACGTTCGGTACCTGGAGCGAAAGATCAAAATTGTTCTTCCTTACTTCATTATAGTAGAATCACTGACAAACCACACAGTCCCCAAAGTCAGTCTCTCTGAGACTTGAGCTGCTTGTCACTGCCATGCTACAATTTGCAAGAGTTAAAACTTGAATCGCGTTTATCTGTTTGAAACCATTAGCCAGGTAAAATACATAATTCTTTAAAGTGACATGATGTGAGGTACATCTCATATCACTCACAGTCTGTAGAATGATAATGAAGGGAGCACTTTTTTGAAAAAGAGTAACAACTATCCACTTGGCATTGACATTAAACCAAGCTTTATGCCTGCAAGCAAAAAGGCAAAGGATGCAAAGCTAGTAATTTCTTTGGTTGCCTCTCAATTCACTCCCAGATGTGAGGGAGTAATTGTCTCCAGTTACTTACTTACGCACGCAAGAACTTTTAAGGATAGCCATCTATAAAGAACACTTCTCATAACTACCCTATTTATAAATATATGCACACCATTTTTCAATGTCTCAATATGAAAACTAATACCAGTAGCTGAACCGTTTCAAAAGCAGACACACATTTTCGGTACCCAACTTTAGATGCCCTGTGAGTAAATTTTCAGGCTAACTTTACAATTTCAGTAAATGAGCTGAAACAACTCTACACCTCTAGACCTCACCCAGACTGTCTCAAGCCAATCTAATACAACCTCCAGTTTTAGTACCTTTATGAGAATGCTCTTCTCCCTCAAGTATTATCACCAATATTTGAACAAGAGAAGAATGAACGCTAGGTCCATTTCCCAGATTCATACAGACAGCCCACAGCAGGGATGGAAAGAGAAAGCCCCCCATCTACACTCCCACATTCCCCAGTCTTTATCTTCCCTTGCACGCTATTGCATCATTAATTTATATCGGAGATGGGAAAGAGGGGCTAGAGGAGAAGTCAGTCACTGTTCAGTGAATTTGGAGAAGCCTGTTGCCCAATTACCTGGTTAGATTTCAAATCCCAAACAAGAAAGGAGTGTAACAAGGCCACAAAAAAAAGGAGAAAGTATACACACAGAGACTAATTAATAGGGAAGTGCTGGCAACAAGACAGAAGGAACTTCTAAGTATTATAAAGAATGCAAATGTAAGCTTGAATCAATAGTTTCTTCTACATATTATACTTGGGTAAGGTGAACAATGCTGAGTTCCTGTATTTTCCCAGTTTTGAAGTTGTTTTTTTTTTTCTTCCCATTGAAGTTACCTATTTTCTTACACAGTTAAATGAAAGCAGACAATGCACCATAGTCTGTATTTCATTACTTTGGTATCACCTGCATTTTTTAAGACAACACAGTTACATACGTGAATGGAGGCCGCTATTTACCTGCTGCACTTATTACTGATAAGTAAGCAATCTCAGTTCAAATTTTCAAGTACATCAAAGGGGGGTGGGGGTGGGGTGGATAAATCAACTTTTTTTAACTTGAAGCCCACGCACAATGATAAACCATGAGAATCATCAATTTGTATGTATACAGCCATCTATACTATACTTAGCTGAGCAGCAAGTCTTTAAAAACCTGAAGAAAAGTTATTTTTAAGTATCTAAGAAAAGAAGCTAGCAACGAAGGCCTCCCAGAGTGTGTATAAACTACAGGATTTTTCACTATTATAAATCCAAACAATATGACGAAACTATGAAGGAGTAACTTCAGCTTAGCTACAGTGACATTCAGGACACACTGACTGATACAACACACTCCCCCCCGCAAAAAGCTGCCAGTGACAGAAGTCGATATCCAGTTGTATTGGGAGTGAAACTCCACTATGCAATGTCCCTGATGCTTGCAAATTAAAGGATCTGACTTTTTTAAAGCACAGTTGTTTCAAAAAAATCCCTCAGTGGCTGTTTTAGACTCTGACATGCAGTGGTTTATTTCCTTTAATAGATACTCCTCTATCTACTGTGTAAACAGTGAGAGTTTCACTGTTTAAACTTCCAGCACATCCAAGATTAACGCTTTTTTTTTTTTTCCTTTCTTACCCATGCCACAATTTTTTGTCTATTTGTACGGTACCTCCACTCCAGCACCCGAGGACCTCTGGTTCAGTGAGCTGTGACCTCTGCAAGGATGGAGCTACTTCTGCTACCAAGTGGGAAGCTAGACAGAGCCAGGAGAAAAGGGCCAGATGCTGCAGGGATGCACAGCTCTGGGCAAAGAGCTGCTCTTACACCCAAACAGCACGGGCATAAGCCTGCAGAGGCACAGGCTCTTCAGCTGTGAATTACAAAACCCACCAATGGGTATTTTCAGTATCACCCAAGGCACAAAAGGCAGGCAGTGCCCTGGCACTGCCACCCCAGCACTTGCCATAGTTTACTCTTCTGAGAAGTGCAACTTTATTCCTTCATTCTATTATGTGAGCGCACCTGGGTCTTGCTGTCCTTGCGTCTTCTCTGTTGTTATTTGTTATTCTCCTGATTAGCCTGTTGGCAAGTGCGAATCCAACCAGTTCTCATATTCAATAGGAAGCCTCCAGACACTGTGGCCCCATACCAAAAGCTACTCTTTTGGTCCTCCATCAGTTCCTGCAGCTGCCCTTTCTTGGTTGCTCATCTCTTTCCAAGGACTTGCTCGTTCCTTACTGCTTCCCCCCTTTAGTTCAATGATTGATTCAGTTCAAGGAAGAAAAAAAAAAAAAACAACAAAAAAAAAACCCACCACACCCCACAACAACACAACTTTAGCTCAGTAAGAAGCAGAGGATCCCTCTCCCTCCTCTCCTTTCACACCTTCACCTCACCCCAGCACACACAGAGGAACACTTAAAACGATGCAATTAAGACCAAATTCCCAAGCCTTGTCCCCATTCCTAAATTTTGTCCCCCAAATCTCAACATTCTTAAGTTCGGAACTGTCACTGACTAAATGAGGTGCACCGCAGTGTATAAACTGTCTCTAGTCATCTCTCTTGGAAACAAGGCCAACTGCTATCAACCAGCTTCATTCTTGTTTTTATATGGCCACCCCAGCTGCATTTTATGTACAACATCATGTGTTACAAAGTCATTTTCTTGACAACATGCTCATTTGTACATTCTACAGCATTTCACACCACCTTTAATGCTCCAGTTCAGAAAAGCTGGCCAAGCAAACACATTTCTCATTTTGCACAGACATGCTTCTGCAGTTTGCTAACTGAAGAGGATGCCTGCCAGTATCTCAGATTTAAAATTTTTTTTTAGAGTACATTAAAACCGGGCCTTTCCACAAGACTCCATCTGCCACATGAATCCTTCCCTCTTAAACCCAGTATTTCCTATTGTCTCCATAACTTCACTATTTACATATGCCCAGTCCATTATATTGCTGTTCGGTGAATTTATTTTCAAGTCGTACAAGGTGCAGATGTGAATCCAGACCAAATGAATCCAACGCACAAGTCCAGAATAATTAGTTCCTTTCAGTCAGTGAGGAGGAGTCCAGGGGCCTTGCCTATTCCACCATCAGTTCTCTTCCTTACCCTCTCCTCTTCTCAGAGGAAGTCATTTGCCCACTGGGTCTAGTCTCCCCAGACAACCTGCAGCAATGACAGCTTCCTGACAAACATACACCAGAAGACATGAAAGAGCAGATTCCAATTTGAAGGAGAGGACATCTCCAACTTACCTCCATACTAACTTCCCTCATTTAGTATCACAGAATGGGTTGGATTGGAAAGGACCTTTTAAAATCACCTAGTCCACCACCCCTGCCATGGAGGGACATCCTCCGCTAGATCAGGTTTCTCAAAGCTCCATCCAACCTGACCTTGAATACTTCCAATGGTCATTTCAGCATCAACGCTGAGAACATCTTGTCATGGAGCTGAAAACAGAAGTCTCCATCATTCCTCTAGCAGAAATAGCTCTTTCTTTCATTGCACCAGCCTACAGAGAATTCAAGTGCTCTGTCCAGAAAGCTTTAACACCTTGTAGCTCTCATGCCTAGATAGAAAGTGGGCTGACAGTCAGAGATTCACACATACTACAGGCTGAAGGTAAGTAAGAAAGAGATACTTACTTTCTACTCGAATTGGTATTTCTCTTAATCTGTGACTAATGTCATCTCTCACTTCTTTCATCACCTTACTCACAGAAGTCAGTACAACCTAGGGTAAGAGCCAACATATCTGATGACTGACATTGATGCTGCATTGGAGCTGCTTTGGAGCCACCACAAAGCCAAGAGATGCTCTGAGTCTCCAGTATTATACAAACAACAGCTAAATAAATATCACATAACTATTTCTAAAAATCTACCTATACTTGCTAGAAACAACAAGGAGTTTAAATCTGAAAATAGTATCAATATCCTGCCAGAAAAACACTGAACATTTAAAGCTCCCCTGATGTTTCTACAGGACTGAGTTTTCACAACTACCAATTTACTGGTGACACCCTAGAAAATCAGAAGAAATTGGAAAGCAGCGACAGGTCTAAGGGTATAATTTTTCTCGACTGCTGCCTTAAACGCTGGATACATTACTTATATGGCTACTATTCTAATGACTTAAAGTAAGTGATATTCAGAAGACACTCATCATATTATGAAATTAAAGAATCCAGAATAATCCTCTCTCTTCAAATAAAAACAGTATCACACTGTCATCTCATACATTTCTGTCTTTTATTTTCGTATTCTGAGAATTCTCTCTACACCTTTACTGGAAGAAGTTATCCCTTCTTCCTTCTAAATTTAAGTGAAGAGCAGTGAATTCTCTCCAGCTTTCATCTGGAGGCATTTACCTTACAATCAATCCTTCAGTATGGAATTCAGTTTGTATTGGCACAATGGCTTCACATAAAACCAATCATCATTTTAGCCAGACTCTTACACTGCAAATCCTTGCTCCCGTTTTAACTGACTGCAGTAATCCATGTAGTTTATTTGGTTACATGAAGAACCACAGTTCATTTGACAAAATCATCTTCCTTTCCTGCTAGTATCTATGTTTGGCATCCTAAACTGCCATACTCACACGCTCATGATCCTCAAAAAATGACTCTGTATACTTGCTGTTCTGCCTTCAGCCATACAAAACTCCACCTTCTGCTTTGATTATCTGTAGACTTTAACACAAGCGAACAAACAAAAGCCCACACCACCCTAAGACTCATCCAGCACTTCCCTCTCTCAGTCTTCCTTCTGCAAACTCCAACCAAGAAACCTTTTTCCCCGATTTACTGACCTCCCCTTCAGCTCTACATATGCACTTTCTCTCTTTCCACGTGTCCCCAATTCCCTCCTCCCCTCATTAGTCTTTCTGCCATCTCACAGCCTTTGCCACTGTAATCCATAGCCGTTGCAGGTGGCAAGTCAAGAGCAAGCTGCCTTCATCTGCTAAAACCAACCACTGAAAAACAACACAGCTGAATCCTTCCTCAGCACGCACACCAGACACAAACATCCTTGTAACCTTCAGGATGTTAAGCATTATTTACAGAAGCGTTAAACAAAGCCTTTCTCCTCAGTTAAACTGGCTTGATAAGAAAAGCAGCATTGCTTGACCCATGTACAGAGGGATTCTGTGGTCTCCTATTTGCTCTTAAGTACCACAACACATACAGCCCATAGATACAGCTGTTTTATCTGCGACACACTGACCTACAGGTTTCAGTGGTCCTTACTTGCCTATACTACCAATGCCTCTGGACATTTACAACCAGCACCTGTGCTGCCACCTGCCTGCATCCCACCTCCTACTTCCAGTGTAAAATCCTCCTGCAGCCCCAGATTCAGGCAGACCTAGATTTATCCTGCCTTAGCGTAGCCACATACGGCTACCTTAGGCCACTCGCCATGAACGCCACTCTACCATAAACACCTTTAGAATCACCAAGCAAGGTACAGTTTTTAAGGAGTAGTAATATTTTGCATAAAACATGTAATACATTTTGGGGGGAAAACCCAACGGTTTGAGACACAGAAAGTCTTACTCAGGTCTAAAACAGAAGCACAGGCTTGTACGCTCGTGTTCTTTCCAAGTACATTATTTGTTCATCACAATACATCATACCTCCCTAAAAACCACACCTTGCCATCTTCTCGTGGTCATGAAACAACCAGCACCACAGCCAGCAGACAAACACACATGGGATGGGCTTTTCCCCAGGGAAATCTAGTATCTAATCTCTGCTCCGAAGATGTTCCTCTGGATTAGAACCGCTGGGGATATAGGGCTGTCACATTCCTAACCTTGGAAATGGCTAGAGGTACTTTCCTGCACTGCTGGCTTTCAAACCACCTAGTTCATTCCAGCCCAGCCATAGCCATTTTGGGGGATAAACTGGGAAAATAATCCAAGTTAAGAATAAATCAGTAAAACCCAAGAAGTTAAGGCAGTTTCTTGATCCAATCCAGTCCACTGACAGTGGAAGCAATACGAGTGATGGAAGCACAGGCACCACAGGAGATGGGTGGCAACAGGGACCACATAAGCCAGCCCTGACACCAGGAGAAGCACAAATAAAACCACAGCTGGCAGCACCTGGGTTAGACTGACTGAACCAAGACCCATTCATCACTATGAGTGCACAGAACTAATCTCTACCCACTCTGTATACAACTCGGCACTGCTAACATGTACGCAACACTCTGCTGTATGCTTTTTCTCCCATACGGATGCTCCTTTCCACCACCACCCCCAGCATTAATCTAACACCACGCTCCAGGGATAAAAGAGCTTTCATTCTAAAAACCTTAACAAGCCCAGCAAGACCAAATTGTGGTCAGCAACCTTTAAAAGTAAGTGGATATGAGAATTCCTATACAATTAAAAAAAAAAGTTACCTGGTAAATTTAATTTACTTAGGGTTATCACACAATCTATTGCATAAACATAACAATGAGCAGTTAAACCCCCCTCCATGGAGTTTAGAAACATTTACAAGACATGAATGATGATTTACAATGTCTAACTCCACCAAGAAGAAAACATTCCAGGTTGCAGTCCATCAGTTGTAAGGCACTAACGACCTGATTTTTAGGAGCATTAGTTTGTTAACTCCAACGGGAGTTGGGTTGGTTAACACAGGTGAACCCGGAGCCAGGGATCCCAGTTCAGCGCTCCTTATCCAGCAAAATTCCCACAGATTCTCTTCAGTCCTCCAGCATCCAGAATCAGCTATTACATCAAGAAACACAGAAACCCAGAGTTATTATAAAATGTCATTTCATGGACATGCAGTAACTTTCAATACGGCCTAAACTCTTCAGAGATATTAATTTAAAAGCCTGAACCAACAGCTTAGGATTTCCTCTAAGCTGCAGCTTTCTCAAGTCAATATTTGTAAATCATGTTTCATGTTTCCAAGGAAACCAAGTAGATAATACGTCTTGCAAACAGCCTCCTTCAATATACTTTTCACGACTACAGGGCACATAAAAGTTATTCTCGGTCTGACAAAGGAAAGAAGTTACACTTTTGCTTACATCTTCCAAAGAAACCATCAGCCTGCAGAAGCAACTGAAGCAACGTACGTAGCATCCACAGAAATCCCTGCTGGACTTTGCCAACTTCAGCACACGTATAATAACCCTTGTATTACTCAGCTTTTCTACATAATTTTTCCCAATGATCAATCTAAAAGTGTCCAGGGTAAACAGCATTACATTCATTTTGCACATGCAAAAATTAGGTACTTCGTAAATGACTTCCAAATTATCAGCCAGTACACCACCTATAGAGGTCTGAACATATCTCGCCACCCTCTCTAAAAATGCATTATGCATCTCATGGTAAAGTTCAAATGTTAATGAAGACAGACACCAAATCTAGGGATAGAGTAGCACATTACAATAGAATGCTGCTTACTTGATTTTTTTTCTATTATTTTTCTTATTCAACAGATATTTAAATCAATTTAAGGCATGACTAGCTTACTGCATCCTGCAGACATAAAACAAATGGGCAACGAGCAGAAAATATACTCAAAGTAATTTTGTTGATGGGATCTTTGGAAAACAAAATTATCAGCGGAGCAGCAATGACATAATACCTCTATCTGAAGAAGAGAGGAGCAAACAGTAAAGCCTGACATTAAGTAGAAATAACAAATCTATGAATTCCACTTTGATTAATGTGAAGACTTAAAACTTTAAAACAAAACACCTGCAACAGTATTTTCGTGCTCTTGCACAGTGAAGACAGATCAAAGCAATAAAGGAATCCATTTTCCTGCCTGTTAGAAGTTCTGCAAGACTTGTGTTTCCAAAAAGCCAGGTACTGCGCTTTTAAATTATATACTTAAAGAGCATTATGTGTCCAAACATCCTTGCTGAAGTACAAAGAAGAACTAAGTTTCACCAGAAGAATCCAGACTAGAAAAACACACATCGCACTCTCACATCTGCCAACATCTATCTACAAGACGCCCTCGACAGCTGTTTAATACACAAAAGGCATATCCAAAGTTCCTCAGGACGTTGCCTTTTGTTTGCTCAGAGAAACTTAACACTGGATAAGACCTGGATGCTCTTTGATGGCTCAGGGTAACAACAGAGACATCAGCCCTTTGAGAAAGCACCTCAACCTCCTCCTGACATAACAGGCATCGAACCAAACCCATATGGACCTTGGGTGTAGCAAGATTTACTGCATCCAGCACGAATCCACAATCTACGAAGATCCACCTTCAAGAACACCACACAAAATAAACCTGCAGCTTCTCAACAAGCCTAGAAGGAGCAGCCAGGATACTCTTCTGACATTACAACAGAAGACCGTTCAAACAACAAAAATGAACCCGTTACAACAGAATCACTTTACACAATGTACCGAGCATCACATCAGCCACATGAACTTCTGTGGCGAGCAGCAAAAATCAATTTCTGTCTTACAAAACATCTCAAAGTTGTCTGCAATATAAGAAATGTCATTCCAGAGCTCATGGCTGAGATATTAGTAATGGATAAGATCTTCAGTGGATAATAACTAGTGTGGCAATGAGAGAAATCCATGTTGCATGGAAAGTATATTCAGCAGCAAGTAGTTTTCAAAAGATCTTAAGTCACCACTGAGCAACAACGGGCTTTCTTTCTGCCACCATTTACTAATGAAACATACACATTTACTTTTCTTGGACCATTTGTGTTTTCCCCCCACCCCTTAATTTAGTAGCTTCTCCCCCCTGCAACCTGCCTTCATCCCAGAGAAGGGTGACTCACACGAAGTCCAACAGTGCAACTGGTAAACAGAGGGGAAAGAACAGAAAGACTCTCCCAAGATCCTGGAGCCAGAACAAACACAAGGACACTTACCAAAGGCAGCCCTCGCCCAGGGTGAAAGGAGAGGAACGGCCCAAGGGACCCTCCTGCCAGACTGCAAGTGAAGTCATTGTCACTTTGAACCTCAGATGTTCCAGTTACAGAAGAGAAGGACACAAAAGGCACCTGACAGCCTGACCTAAACGGAAGAAATGGAGTCGCTTTCCATGTGGCAACTTGTGAGGTACCACAAGTTTTCCCAAAGGTAATGCAAGACACCAACACCGAGATGCCACATGCAGCTCCAACTGTCTACTGCATCGACCCAGAAACCGAGGGGTTACTGCTTCACCGCAGCGTTTTCAGGAACCACTGCAATAAATCTTCAGCAAAAATTCAGGGCACTAGGGACCTGATAACATGCTATGTCATCTACAACATGAAAATATAACAACATTTAGAATTGTGTGCAATGGAAACTGATTCTGCATTTAAAAAAAAAAAAAAAAGCACACCACAACTTGAAGGTAAAAAAAGAAGATAAAAAGGCTAATAGACATTGCATGGAGAAAACATGAGCAACATTACTGGTGAAGAACAACAAACAATATCTAAAAATTCCACTCTAGTAAAAAATAGAATCATTATTAGCCTTTCCAGAGAAAGCATTTTAAGCTAATGACTGCAAACGCTTTAGGCTCACATTTCTTCTTTGCCGTGTGAAGAGCTGTACTCAGAAGACAAAGTCCAAAAGCTCCGTGGAGAGCTGTTCAAGAGCCTCACACACCATTGCCAGACTGTAAGGGGCTATTTCTTAATAAACTGGTCGTTCATATAAAACATAAAAATCATGAATAGTAGTAAGCCCAATGGAGGAAAGCACAAGCCTACTTCAGGCAGCCCACTGGAAGCCTAAACCAAGGCATTGCATCGTACATTGGGGAAGAGTTTGCCAGGAGGAGGAACTGGAGCAAATGCTGGGACTGTAACAAGTGACCGATGGTCGACTGGGTTTCAGAAAGGTGATATTTCCCCACAGACCAATTAGTCTTCCAGTAGCAGTGTATGAGATGTGCGCAAAATTAGCTTTACAGTGTATTTCACTTTCCTTTTTTAAAACACAGATAAGTAAACACCCATTTGGACTTGTCTCAAGAGCATAAGTTGATATTATCCTGGCAGAGAGTCTCCATCATGCCTGGATGTATTTCTAGCACTCTTTACATGGTTTACTTTCCTCTCAGGCAGCTTGAAGCACTAATAAAACCTTTCCTCTGACCACCAATTTTCAGTTTTCTGACTTGCTGAGCAGGGCTACACCACACAATGGTCCTTGTTCCCAACCTTGATCCTTCTCACAGGATCTGCACCAGTTACGTCAATTTGCAAGAAGAAAGTGACACAGCCAACAAACTTCCTTTTCCCTCTTTGAGAAGGCAGAGGGGAATTACATTTCCAATTGGTTTTGGGTTTTGGTGGGGTTTTTTTTATAGTTCTGCATCCTACATCATTTTGCCTGGCTCCACGAGAAATACGAGTAAAAATGGGAGTTAGCACACCAAAACTATACTGTGAAAAAGCTGGCCAAAAAAAAAAAAAAAAAAATTTTAAAAAAATCGTGCTTTGGCCTTTAGTTGCTATTTCAAGAAGTTAGGGAGAAAGCAGAGAAAAAGAGGCGAAAGGCCCATCTTTAGTTTGGTTTCCTTAAAAGGTAAGGTTACCCATGTTACCTATGATCATAGTTTAAAAGTCAGAATATGTAGAAATTAAGCTTTATTTACATAATTATGTCTCTGAGAAGATTAAGGAAATAGAGCAGTATATACATAAGCATGGAAGAAAGTCTCCAAAAAGGATGAAATAATTACAGGGAAGAGCTCCAGTTGGTTCAAGTACCAATAAAGACTTCAGTGATAAGATCACTGAAAGAGGACAACTTCCCAAAGTTGAGCAGAGCTCAGCAAAATCACCTGGTATTCCCACTCACTCTTTTAAAACTGCTATGATTAATGAACAGCAGTTATGGGGCAGAAAATGGAATATCCAAATAACATCATTATTAAATTTGAAATTATTCTGGAAAAGCATAGGAAGGAAGAAACAGAGTGAGCAAAAGACAGAAAGGTCAACACAAGGTAAGCACATCAAACACTGCGCCTGGGCAACCCTGCTCCGCTGGTACCTCTGGCCAACAAGCATCCTATTTCATACTTTAGATATAATACACTGAATAGACATGTTCAAAAAGGCACCTGAAAAATGGAGCGTCGGTGTCATCAGCTGAGAATAAGTGAAATATTTGAAAAAGTTATTTTCACAGGCAGCTTCACAAAATGAGTAGATGGCTACTCCCATCTTTTGGCAATGTTTAATACTCCTAGAAGCAGCAGGCTATCAGCAGCGCTCCAAAACCTGTCTGGAAATGAAATGGGTTTTTTCTGTAACATTATTATATGTTCTAATGAAAAATTCTGACTCTTATTTAAATTATTCAACAAAATTACATTCAAAATTATGAAACCGATTTACAGTCCTTCTTTCATCAATGCTCAAGCAGTACTCATTTGCTTTTGAAGTTTCAAAGAAACTACTAACCCGATAAAAATCACAGATTAGGCAAAACTAAAATGTAGTAAACTAATCAATAAGCGGGTGCACAATCGAGAATAAGCTGTTAGAAAGAAGATACAACCACCACAGACCAGTAACTAGCTTGTTCAGAAGCTGAAAAATCTACCGGGAGCAAAAGAAACTAGGAAAATGTGGTTTTCTCTTCCAGTTTTTTAATATAAAAAATATGCTGAAGGGTGATATATACTAGTTCTAAAACTCTCAAGGACATATTAAACAGAAACTGAGTTCCTCTTAATAGCCACGTATTACTTTTACTTTATTTAATATAAAAGTTAGTTTTAAACACAAATACTTTTTAATAACATTTTTAAGGTAACCTGGCACATTAAAAATAAATCAAAATATTGATAAAATAATTTCAAGGATTTTCTCTACAGTTTAATATGAGTTCCAATTTCTATCTAAGTACAGCTGACAAATAGTAAAATTAAAGCATCTAGTAAATAGGATCAGTCATATTGCAATATTAAACACACAAATATTAAAACTTAGTAAATTAGCATGAACTCCACCAACTTTTTAAATATATAGGTATGCATACAATGCATTCTCAGCTAAAAATTTCAGTACACTCTGCATAAAGACTACTTCACCTGCTGTGTATCAGCACGCTAAACATCACTTACCCAACACACATCACTGGGAAAGGAAAAATCAGCAAGAACTGCAGAAATCAAACAAGATTCAAACTGATTGTCTAAATCAGGTTTTCCTGCCCACTACTTTAAAGTCAAAATGATTTAAATCAATTCACCCTCTTCAACAGCTGCAAATTAAAACACTGTTCCATTATGTAAACTCTGAAAATGAAGACGGAGAAGGAATTGACAGGAGACTGCTTGACCACTCGCTTAAGAGACAGAGGTATAACAAGGTTAAGTGGCTGAAAGCCAAATACATGGATAAATTCAGAGTACAAATAATGCATAGAGATTAGAGTAATTATAACCACTGGAAGAGCTTACCAAAGATGACAATTGATTCCACATCGCATGAAGTTTTTTACCTTACATTTGTGTATTCACAAAAACGCTCCAGCTGCAAGAGACAACGCATGCTTCACGCAGGCCAAGGTGATACTCCACTTACTGATGGCATTATTTAAATTGAGTTAGATGATCATCAAGGTATTTTCCAATCTTCAAATCAAGGAATCTACAAATTAATCCCATGTTGAGACCTCATATTTCTTCTCACTTCACTGAGTCCTGCCCCCTGTGAGTATAACTTCATTCAACTTTACAGTATGTTCCTTCTGCTACCTGCTTAAATGCCAACAAGTCCCCCACCAACAAAAGACTTTGAACAGAACCAGTCATCGTCTGAAACCAACCTTTGGGACGGCACTGAACTCAAAACGCAGTTTCACTCTTCAGTTAAGACCTCAAACACACACTTTTCAAAGCCTTTTCAATAAGTCATTGCAGGCTTTCACTGTATTTTACACGCTGCTTCTATGAGGGGTACCCAACATGTTCTTTAGCCTACACCACAGGGAGTTAAATCCCCCTCTCAACATGGGACTTCACGTTTAGGCAGAAGATTGCTGTACAGAGAGCTAGAAAAGCCTGCATCAGGCACCAAGAGTTGATAGTTGATATCACCTCACCAAGAGGTGATAGTTTTAAAAGCAAAGCAGCCTAGAAGTACTCCTAAACCACTGAATTAAGAGCCCAGTTTCAAGCTAGAAGCCTCCCACTAGACATACAGCACCAGACAGGTCTCCAAAACCAAGATTCATATTACAAACCAGGAGAACAAACTTAATTCGGCAACTGTGGCTAAATTCGAACTCATTCATCCAGGCAGAAATCCTTAAAAGTTTTTGCAACTTATATGTTGCTTAAACGTGGCTTCATGTCTTCGCTGCTTCTACGGCACTTGCAGTGCTGTCAAGATGCTTTTAGGACACAATTCTCTTCGCTTGACACGGTTGCCAATCCTCAGGCTTCATAAAAGCTGCGGTCTAGTCATTCAACTTTTAAACTGAAAACACTGTAATGTCTGATGAACGTTGACTGGAATTACTGTTTTAGATCAAATCAAATGATTGCCGTAGCATGTCTCTCATTTCTGCTCACTCCTATAAAAATTACTTTTACAGATTCTTTGATATAGATAAAAATTTTCGGGTTTGCTGAATTAGTTTTAACATTGTGTAACACTATGAGAATATTTCCACTGACTATTTTCATATTTCTGATATTTAGCCAATATGAAAAGATGACTTTTCATGCTACCCTCACATTTCCATTTACGATATCACAGTAACATCCAAGGAGCCTGCCTGGATGCGGGACTGACCCCGGCTCGCTCTAGGGCTGCTGAAAGATGCTCCAGCATCCACGGCCAAATGCAGGGGATCATCCTCATGCACCTGCCCCGCTCTCTGGCCAGGCAGAAGCCACCACAAAAAGACAGAGGGCTTGCCTGTTAGGCACTGAACAACTTGAGAAAACATCCCTTACGCAGAGCAAGTCGCAGCTTTAAGCATATATATATAAAAATATATATAAAGCATTAAGGGCCACCGGCTTAGTTAAAGTTGCTACACTTTTTATAAAATGAAGGCAGCCTTAAAATAATCCAGGACCCAGAAAATATGGCTGGAAATAACAATTAAAGAAGCTTTTTAATGGCAAGGTGCTGTTCCATTCAGGTGATCAGCAGAAGGGTTACAGCACAAGGAAGAGTATGTCAGAGAACAGCCCTCCTCACCCAAACTGGGGCAGGGCAGCATGGCTGGCAAGAGGCAGAAGGCAGTGCAAGAGCTTAACACGCATGGATGAGAACTGATGGATGGAAATGTGCAACACTGACTGAGATCAGAATTCATCACAAGAAGAAACTGTCTCCTTTTACTTTAATTCCTCTTTTTTTCTGGCTTTGTGTGGGTTTTTTTGTTTGTTTGGTTTGTTTGTTTGGTTTTTTTTTTAAGGCAAGGAAAAAGCTGAGTCAATGAAAGCCACACATATGTGGAACTTCCATAATATTTGGGAGGGTTCTGAAAGTACAAGTATCTTTCATTTCTACTGATGGACTTCAGGCTATGCCCACAAGAGGACTTGGGTACCAAACCGCTAATATCTGGGTGCTGTCCCTACTGTAGGAAACCACAGCCTGGCTAGGGGTGCCTGTTCTCACAACACACGGGGTAAGTTACACACCAAACAATGAAAGCCACAAGAAGAACCCACAGAAACTGCTACTCTTTCCTCACCACCACCAAATCCTGCAGGGCCAGGGATGCTTCTCCCGGGATTTCAGCAGACCAGGTCTCCTCTCACCTATCTTGAAACAAGTACAGTGCATGCACCCACGTGCGAGCTAAACATCTAAGACTTCCTCTACTGTCAGCCAACAGAGATGTTTTCTGATGGTCTCCATGAGAATGATTCCGGTGCAGTGATTTTTATCACTCACCTCTGAGGCAAGGATGAGCTAGGCTCCTCTTTTTAGGAAAGGAACGTATTTTATTTCAGCTATCCGCCAGAACTGCCCATGATTGCTATGCACAGACTGAAGCCTCCCACCCCTGCCTAGCCCACATGCTTCTTTAGCATCGCAATGAAAAAGAAATATTGTCGTCTTAAATCCAGCAACACGTGAAACCTAAAGGAGAGCACATCTCCTGCAAGCACAAAATAAATCCATCTTGGATACTGGCTGGAATGCAAAGAAGAAAAAGCATACTAAATCTCATGATATTTTTCAGTTTGTGCTACATTTATGTTTGATTGTTCTATGTGACTACTGTAAACTTTATCCCAATAGAGTCACAACCAAAAATTACAAATCCATCACCTTCTCAAAAGAGAAGGTCCATAATTATTGATAGACACTCTTCAGACAAATATCAAAGACATTTTAGCAAAATGTTGATTTAGCTGAATATAGATCTGGAAAGTAAAAGTGAAAATGGCAATGCTTTCCGAAATAGCAGCCTCCAAATCTGCCTGCTAACTAGACTGAGTTTGCATGCTTTCCTTTTCAAAAGGAGAAAAAAAACCCACTTTGCTCTTTTTTTCCTTTCAAAATTCTGTAGGGCACTGTCTACACAAAAGGCTTCCTTGGTTAGATGAAACTAGTGAAAAATTAAGTCGCCTTTTAACTGTTACCGATTTACAGAAACTGGAAAGGAATATTTTTCCCCACCTTTGTTTCTAAGAGAAATCTTTTCATTTGCCACTTAAACCAAATTTTCTTGCAACTGAGAGATTCTCTGAAAAAGGAACTGGAAGAGCTCCAACTACTGTCCAACACTTAAAAGGATTTTAAAGTGTCATCAGTCTCTTTACATGCTCTTCTAGATCACTGCCAACCTATACTTGAAGACTAACTCAAAACTGGCTTATGCCAGCATTGCACACTCAAAATAAAGACAGATACAAAAGAAATATTTCTATGTTATTCTGATTTTAAGTCAAGTCCTACTCAGATTCATGTCAGATGTTACTACACAATACTCACAGCCATTATCTTTTTTTCCCTAGGAAGAACTGGCAACTGATACCATTAATCATAAATATCTCAGTGGCTACTTCGGATGACAACATGTTATCACATCTGCTGTAAAAGGTGTCCTCAATTTTAGCAGGCCATCTGAAAACCCTGGTCCCATGGAAAAAAAAGGAATAACGTCCATGGTAAATGACAACAGTCATAGTTATTCTTTGAAATTCATGTTACAAATTTCTAATATTGCATTATTCCATTTAACAAACTTTGATTGTTTCAGCTGACATTCCCAGTGACTGCTTCTGCAAAGTTTGATTTGAAAGTTTTTGAGAACATACCAGTCACTTCTGACAATTTTGGTAGTGGAAAAAAAGTAATAAAATAATTCAGAATATTTTGTTGGGAAAGATTCTCCCTTGGGAATCCACAGAAGATGACAGAAACTTCTGGGGTTAGATAGTTGCTTTTACCCCCATCAATGTCGGTCTGTCGAGGCATGAACAAAATATCCAAGAATTACAGCTCGCCCATGCTCAGGACGGCTTCCAGAGCTCACTGGTAGTATCTCCAACTCCACTAACAGACCTGACCTTATTTCCAGCCAGACTGAGCTCTCTGCACCAACCAGGCCAGACAGCATCACTGTGCTTCCCACATTGCCCTCAGGGACCTATAAGGCTCCACAAAAGAGATGCAACACCACCATGGGCAAAGCCCTTCTTGGCCAAAGCAAAGGAAAAGAAACTATTAAGGTGGTCAGCAGCAGGATCAGCATTAGCGTGCATAACCTTGTGCTCTTTGCAGCTCTGACCACTGGACCATGCCTCACACTAATTAGGAATTAGAGTCACTGCTTACCACCTTAAAGAGAGGACACCAAAGTGGTTCTCCTAGGTGACATCTGACAAAATCGAGACCAGAACTCGGGTCTCCCGACACAATACATCATCTGATTAAGTTATCCCCTTTGTGGTACCAATGTCCAAGGTCATGCATTTGATTGTTCTATGTTTAAACGACGAGAACACACTCGCCCCACAGCCAAGAATAAAGCTTGGGATTTTTGAGTCCCATCATTACACTGCTATGTAGCAAATACCGTGCCAGCCATTAGTAAAGAGCAGAGCGTACTTCATTCCCCTCCTGGAGGCTGGTTCGCAGAGAGGACAAAAGCTTGCTACTGCTAACCAGACATTCCTTAACTCAAGTGGTGCTGGTCTGCGCTGCAACTCCACAGCCTGTCAACAACCCAGCACTGCCAGCGACCCACGAAAGGATCAACACCATTGCACATGAGGGCATTTGTCTCAAGGAAAAAAAAAAAAAAATATTTATCTATGAACAAATAAACAAATCAGAAGATTATAAAAAAATACAGACATTGATTGCTAGGATTGCATTAAGAGGGTATGAAATGCCAGTGTGCTGTCTTGGCAAACTTTGTTCAGTATCACTGAGCATATAATTTTAATAGTCTTTTAATCATGGGATCTCCCTTGACACTAACATGCACAACTTTAGTTCTGATACACCTTAGCTTTTATAAACATTCCTGTGATTTTACTGAACTTTAAAAAAGAAAGAAGAAAAAAGAAATAATCAGCCAGCCAACACCTAGACAAGTCCTACCCTGTACCTGCAGCTGAAGGGGCTCCTCTGAGACATGAGCTGATGTGCGCAGATGCGGAGTGCATCAAGAAATATAGTCAGTATGAAGCATATAGTCCGTGACTACATTTCGCATTACTTCATCTATTCACTCCCAAGTTTTACCATATATTTCACTTGAGAAACAGTGGGACGGCTCATGCCACCATCCCTTCCCAAAAATGCAGGAAATGACAGAAATAGTTACAGGAGCAAGGCACACCATAATTTAAAGTTGTCTTCTCCAAATCAAAACACATCATTCTGCAGTAGACATAAATGCAAAAAATATTTGTATATTATAATTTGATTTTGGTTCAGACCAAAGTCTAGATCATGCTTTCTGATTAATACCACCAGTTTTTACACTGAACTCAAGAAAGGAAAGTCCACACAAGCTCAGTGTTACATACAGGGTAGATATACTGACTTTTTGGCAAAGCCATGTCCATTTTTCCCTCTTCCTTCTGTTTCTCAGTATTATTTTAAGAATTCTCTGCTGTCAAAAGGTAAATAAAACTAATTAAAGAATACTCTACCATTTTTGTATTATAGTTACTGCTTGGGAGCAAACACGAGAGCACTGACTCAGAATAAACTTCAAACCTACCAGTCACACCAAACTTTGCAAAAGTATGACAAAGTTCACAGATTTTAGGGCACCAAGTCTAAGCAGACCTTCTGCACAGAAAGAAGCTTCCAAACACAAATACAGCACCATTAGCACAGTTGTGAGGGTTTTTTTTTTTTTATATACACATAAAGCAAAAAAGACTGCACAACTATCCTCACATTGGTCCAATTTTACCCACTTTTGCAACAGTGCCATATATGTATATTACGTTTAGTCAGCGCTCCAGTCAAGTTTGTCAACATAGCTCTATGCCTAGCTATAAACTCAAACAATCCTTTTGACACTGAATTCTCAAATATAACTCTTGTTGCTCCCTTTTTTTTTTTTTGCATTGAGTACCAACTTAAAAAAAAAAAAGATCATTCAGTTGAAGCAAGAGGACCGTCTAAAGTTCAGTTGTTGAACACAGGGTAAGGTTACATGGAGCTTTTTCCACTGACAAACAACGTCAAAAGTGTCCTTAGGACTACAGTTCTACAGTTTCTCTTTTCTGGCATTAGCATGCACTTAATTTAAAAAAAAAAAATAATTATTTTTCACTGCATAGTAAGCATAGTCATTTCACGCTTGCACTTCAAAATTTGTCTGACACATACAGCACAGCACACCTTGCACAAAAGGAAAGGAAAAGCCATAACCTGACTGCTCAATACTCTTCTTTACATCTCACTTTAAAGCAGCATGCTCATTATGTTTTCCTCTTGGCTGGGGAAAGCGAGCATGCCTGTGTTTGCAGCTCCTCCTCTTTCAAAGACGCACAGCTGCAGCTGTAGTAAACAACCACTAGTCAGGAGCTGAGAAGGTCAAAGTCTCGGTGCTGCATACATTTCGGCTTTTCTAAAAATGAAATTTCCATTTCAAGAAATTAATTTTTGTTTCACTTCGTAGTTACATCAAGGAAAGGCAAACCACAATCACCCTCCAACAAAACAAATCAAGATACAATACTCCAAAAGCCGCACGCTTCAGTAAAAATAAGTATTTCCCCAGCTTTATTAATATACAAACACTTCATTTGCAGTCTCATATTCTACTTGATTCAAACAAAGACTTGGTCAAAACCATCCTTGTACTGACAGGACCTGTTACACAATGCATATGACACCTACTGAAGGAACGAGCAAAGATGTTGGCCATCCCAAAAAGCGTCTCCAGTGGCCATGGAAGGCTCACAGAGGTGATCCAGCAGCCTGAAGCACAGAGGCTATACCACCACAACTTTGGGAAGGCTAGCACAAGCAGGCATCATCCACCCAGTTACGAGAAAAGGCACACGCCTTCCCTTTATTTCATAAACTACCCAAAAATCTAAACAACAGGATGCCCTTCTAGCGCTGAAACCTGCATTACACAGACCTCCTGCAACCTCGCAGTGCGGCAGAGCTCCCCAAGCACCCAGGAGAGGCATCGCCCACTTTTCTCAAAAACATGGTCTGTACTTCTATTTAATTATGGTGGGTACCGTCACGCACCAACTTGGTCTTGAGTGATGCAGACGATGGTCGCTACCACGGGGCTCTGCAGCCCCCAAGCCCTTCACTGACCCCAATCTACCACCTCCCGGGGGAAGAAGGGCTGGTCCAGCCCTGCTGCATTTCAGCCTCCTCTCCTCCAAAGTAAAACTCTGCTCACGCACATTCAGGTCTGGCTCATCCCAACAGAAACAACTGGCAGAGAATTCCGCAATTAGCCTGTCCTGGAATCTTAAACTTTATTTTTTAAAAGTTGTTACACACAGTCTTCTTGGGCTCTCAGGGGTCATTCCAGCAAAGGTTTTTCTACAACAGAGTGAGGGAAGGCCTGGAAATATTGCCACTAAGTATTGCTGGGGGAAAAAAAAAAAAAAGTATTAAAAATATCTCATTTCCCATCCCCCCTTCTTTACACATCTGATATTGCCTCACTATCAGAAGCAGAAACCAAACAGTATCTCCCACATCCTGAACTCCTTCCCAGCCCCTCCAGCACACGTGCAATCACTCATCAAATGCCCCACGGCACATCTCCTCCTCAAAAAAGACTCTTTTTCCCCAACGGCTGGGGGGATAGAAGAGAAAATATGATTTTTCGCAGCCCTCTTTAAATGCTACTGACTACTCCATGAACTGAGAAAAAAAAAAAAAAGGCAAAAAAAGGAGGGGGAGGGAGGGGAAAAAAAGCTTAAAAGCTGCCTTGTAAAGCTGCCAGTATCCTAATGGAAAGATTTGCCGAAAGAAAGGTGCTCCCTCGACTGCACTACCCCCCACAACCCCCCAGTTCCAGGTACCACACACAGGAAAAAAAAGGGAGGGGGATGGAAATAACAAAAGGGGAAAAAAAAATAAAAAGGAATGAAAATACCATCACTGTTGTTCTGGATGCAGCAGGGGGGAGCACGGGGGGGCGGTGCTGGCCCGGGGAAGGGGTGCGGATGGGTGCTGCTCCCCGGCCGCAGAGGGAGTGATGTCATCCCACCAGGCTCCCGCCCGGGGACCCGCCGGC
>NW_009648244.1:161573-162078 GCF_000708025.1 Charadrius vociferus | reverse complement strand
GGTTGCCAAAGCCTCAGGCAGCACGGGAAGGGGAAAAAAATTAAAAAAATAATTAAGATGCAAAAAAAATTTTTAAAAATGGTAATAAAAAAATATCCGCATGCAATGTTTCCTTCACTATGTGCGGACGGTAGGTGACACGCCAGCTTGCAGACAGCGGTTTCAAGTTGATTACGTCCCATTAGAAAGATATTCCCCCTCCCCCAGCGCGAATAACACATTAAAAAAAAAAAAAAAAGCAGCAGAGTGGGTTTATGCAGCCTTACGTCATTAATAAAATTCTCCTATCGCCCCATCTGTGACCTATTCAGCACAGTTACTAATCCCACGCTAAGACCACTTTGCTGTTCCTGTACATTTCGGAGTTGGAGACCAACCAGAAAGCAGAAAATGGAGCCCATACGCCAGCGCTATATAAAGCAGCCGTGCAAAGTTGCCGCGAATATCTACCTGCCGTGGCGAGACAAAAAAGAGAAAAGCAGAAAAAAAAGAGGGGGGGGGGGGG
>NW_009648244.1:160868-161363 GCF_000708025.1 Charadrius vociferus | reverse complement strand
AAACAAGCCAGCTGCTCTTATCCGCCTCCCCCAAAATCCCGCACCACCCATCAGGGTGGACAGGAGCCCGAATTTCATCCCAGCGCAATTTACCCAAAAGCTTTCGGTGGGCTTCGCAGGGCGACGCTGATGCCTCTTGGGCACACGCTTTTAACGTAAATACCAGCCGTTTGCTCCCCAAGCAGACTTCTGGAAGAGCAAGTATATTTATTTTATACAAGATAATTGTTTTTGTGCAACTAATGTAGCATTACACTCTGAATTTTATTTCCCCCCCCTCAATGTAGCGTTACACTCCGCTTTGTATTCCCCCCCCCATGCAGCGTTACACTCCGGGGTTTTAGATATGTTTTAATATTTTTTTTTCTATATTAATTTTTCACTACCACCACCCCCAAAAAAGGCGCAGGGCCACCGCGGCCGGCAGCACAAAGGGCTGGGCGCTCCCAGCTCGCTGCTCTTATCGCCTTTTTTAATTTCCAAACACATCCCCCC
>NW_009648244.1:109822-158668 GCF_000708025.1 Charadrius vociferus | reverse complement strand
CAAACCTTTTTTTTTCCCTTTTCTTTTTTTTTTTTTTTTTTTTCAAACATGGACACACTACAGCTTGTCAGAAGTATGTGAGGTGGTGGGGTGTTTGTTTTCTAGTTGTGTCACAAGTATGTGAGGTGGTGGGGTGTTTGTTTTCTAGTTGGTTTGTTTTTGGGGTGTTTTTTGCATGGAGGTCCGAGTCGTGCTTCTGCAAACTGAGAGCTGCCTTTATGGGAAGATTTTTTTCACACCTAAGGACTGAACGTACTGGGTTGTAAAGGCGTTAATCACGAGGTGCAGAGAAACGGATTCTGAAATCTTAAAGTTTGTTTAAAACATAGACTTTTTATTACAAGGAAGTACTTTGAAAACCTTAGGAAACAAAAATACAAATCCTGAGAGTCGGTGTTAAACTTTGAGAAGCAAATCTCTTCCAAATTTGTTTCTGTTTCAGTGAAATATTTTGGTGGAGAGATCCTGGCCCATGCCTGACAAGTGTCAAAGCTATTAAACTGGCCTGACAGGTTGCCTAGGGATTCCGCTGCTTTGGAGAGCCTTTTGTTAATGAAAAGCTGATGTGGCTGTTTTCTGCCTCCTCCCCTATGGCTCCTGTTGCATGAAGTAAACACGGTGTGGCTAGAGTGCAGGTGAGCTTTGACCAGCCCTGGCTGCTAAGATGGTTTCTGGGCAATGTTCGGGGGAGGCAGGGGGGGATTCAATTTAAGAAAGCTTAATAGCCTTGTGAATAGTCAGGGTGCTGTGCTGAACCCTGGCAAAGGCCATGGTCAGGGCAAGTAGAAAATGGCAAGTTCTTTATGAGTCCCCACCCCTCATCCTCCTCAAATTCAAGCTCAGTTCAACAGTTCCAGAGGATTCCACTCGTAACAATAATTTGGTAAAGAAAATGCAAAGAGGGATCCCTTGCTTAGTAGGTTTCCCCATCACATGAGTGTGTTTGTAAAAGCCTCTATAGTGTGCCTATTTACACAGAAAGCCAGGCTGAGCTCAGGTAAATAATTACTGCTAAAACGCTATTACTTTCAGTAAATACAAACCAATGTTTGCTGCTCTACACAATATTTACTGAGGAAGCCAGAAGAACCAGAACCAATGTTTGTTCCCTAGAGATTTCATGCCAACTGCCTGAAATACATCTATGCATCGCTTCCATGTATTGTCCTTGTAACTGGTCCTCCACTGCCTTTTGGCATAAAAGGTTTAGGTAACGTAACTCCCTCACTTACTTATCCCTCCATCTTACCTCTATTTCCACAAGCTAAAAAAAAAAAAAAATAATAGCAAATTAGAAATGTTAAAATGGATATAAATGGAAGTCTACCTTGCAGTCTATATAAATATATGTCTCTGCAAGATATAAAGGGGATTAGGTGTGATTTGCTATTGTAATTTTGCCTCTAGTGTAATCATTTCCTTTGGAGAAAAGTGAGCATAGAGTTAAAGTACAGTCTAATGACCTGAGCAAGGTATTTCCTTATATTATTACTTGAGATACAGGGTCGGTTCCAACAACTCACCAGAAGTTACATATGCGATTCATTAGATTTCAGATTTTTACCCAAGTCAAAAGTTAACGTTGTAACACAGTGTTTTAAAAGATAAAATATGCAATCCCATAGGAAGCAGGCTACTATAGAACACTGCTGGAAACATTCCCTGGATTGATGTGTAGCTTATATTGAGATTTGTCAATAAAAATCATGAGTATTAACATTCATCCTTCTTAACCACTTGGAACAGGGAGCAACGATTTCCCTGCTCTGAGCATGCTGCAGAGAAATACTGGTTTCCACCTACTGAGGTGAAAGGATTAATGAATACTTGGCACATGAAAAATGAATAGCGATAGCGGGAAGAAGATTGCATGTAGACAGTGTGATAAGGTGCGTAACAGAGAAACATCATGTTGCACACGTTGCTGTGCCCTGAGAAGCAGACGAAGCTCATTTCCATTGAATTTCAGATAAAATATTTAAAAACATCAATATTTATTTTGTCATACTTAGAAATATTTTATTCATTTATCTAATATATCTAAGGAAATCATCTAGAAGAGGGGTTGGCTGACTGACATTCGGTGATAAAATTTGTTCTCCGTGAGCTTCATTATGTGCTATGTTGGCTGTTTACATGGTCTATTGCCTGCTACTAAGAACTATTACCCATATGCATGAATTTGCAGAGCAGTATCTAAAGCAAAAAATATGTAGCTACATTTGCAGGAGAAATGTATTACATGATTATATATCAATAGATTGATACAGAAGTAGGGATATTACACATTAGTATTTGATATATATTGCAGATTTATAGAGAAATGTAGTTCTCAATCACATGCTTTTATGGAAAACCTGTCCTATTAAATCACCATCTTGGCTCACTCCATATACCTGACCCCTCTGCTTCCATTCTCATCTGGCTTAACAAAGCTGAGCATACATTGTCTATTTGAAAATGTTCTGGCTTACATTTTAACACAGAAATACTTTGAAAACATTTAGTATTTCTAAAGATTTAGAAAGTTCTCTTTTTTCTTCATTTTTTCTTGAAGGAAGGACCTTTAATCACGTTTCCTACTAATCAGTGGGACTTTTCGCATACCATTTTTTTCAGAAATTAGAGTCTTAAATTTTGAAACAGGAACCTTAACAGTGTATTGCCATATACCATTCTAAAAATAGAAAAACATACTTTTGGAAGCCCAGGGAACAAATGGGTGCACGGAACATTGTTGGTTATTTACTTGTTCATAAGCCCAACAAGTGTGTTTACGTGCATATTTTAGACTTTTTTCCATAATCCTGCTCCACTTCTGCCATATTGCCTACAAAGCAGTACTACTAATTCACTTTTATCGAGTCCCAGATGGTTCTTTCTGGTCTTCCTGTAGCTGTTCTTCCCCCAGTGGAGTGTCCTAAAACTTACCAAAAAGAAGGTCCTATAAAATCTCTCCATAATGTTCCTCAGCCTCTCACTCCTCCTATATTTGTCCTCTACTGATAAAGAATTTTCTTCTCCATTCTTCCCCAATATCCATTGTCCTATTTGCTTTTTGTCTGAGATCCTAATCCAGCAAATGTGCAAATAAATAGTACTCTTGAAAGCAATTTAGCAACTTCTACCTTTAACTTAAGCATGTTTTAAGTCTTGGGGTTTTTGTGTTTGTTTGTTTGTTTTTTTAATTTAATCATAATGAATCAATCATTTTTCAAAATGGGGAATGGCATCACCAGCAGAGAGCACACTGGAACCTCAGAACAAAAGAAAACAGAAAATCAATAGCATATTTTAACAATGCGAGTCTGAAACACATAAAGATACATCTGAAATAAATCAGTAATGTGCTGAATATTGAGAGATTTTGTCATTTAAATTAACACCAGTTATAAAAAAAATCACTCTTAAGTTATCTATTGTTTATTCCTTTTCAGCTTGTATTCAATTTTCTAGCTCAAATAAACAACAAAAAAAATCAACCGTACTACCCAAACCAAAAACTAAATGCATTTTTATTTGGGATGCATGGTTAGACAAAAGCTTTAACAAATTACATGATATATTTTAGAAGACAGATTGTGTTCATTTGCTGAACTTAGGGAAACCTTTGGGTTGACAGATAATCAATTCAAATACCTGCAGTTGAGGGATTGTGTTACTAATTCCTTTCACAAGCCTTCCCGTTTGGATACAGGCAAATAAGCGGGTTTTCTTTGCCAAGGAATTGACCACATCAGCAGATACAGCCTTTCGGGTATGGTTGCTGTCTTGCAATCCAGCCTGTGATCATCTGCCAAGTGCTTCTTCCACTGTTCCGCTCAAACTGGTGTTACGCTCAACATGAACATGTGGGCCTTGCCCCTTTACCCAACAGCTTCCATCAAGCATGAGGTTGCCGACCTTTTTGGGCAAAGACGTCAGCTTCTGTTTCTTTGAACCTACTTAGAAAGTGTTTCAATTTGCACAGCAGTCTGCCATCAAATGCTAGGGTTTATAATCAACTTCTAGGTGGCCATTAACCAAAATGGTCAATCTAAAATGTGGAAGTACAACTGACAAGTAGCACTGTCATATTTCATGTGACTCACTCAAACATCAGCAGTAATGTTCCTCGGGTATGAACATCAGAGCTTTTGTACACCACATTTGTATTTTTTCTGTACTTTATATAAACCAATTATTCGTTTTTAGACTATCAGGAAATCTTCTTCCCTTCAGCCCACTCTCTTTAAAAAAAAATAACAAAACCAACTTAGTTCAGTGCAGAAATGGCGATGTTAGTGTACACACTGTAACCTCTCTGATACAATATATAGTGGAGAATAGTTCAGTTAAATTGCACAAAAGAGGGAAATTATCATAAAGGTGCATGTTTTTCTCCAGGGACAGAGATCAAAATACTCAATTTGCCATATTTAGACTAGCAATGTTGCCAAGACACATATTCTAGGAAAGTGGGGCCACGCTGTTTTAATGCTTCACTCCCTTGACCCGAAAGCTCTGTGCCCTTTCTCTAATCTTGGATTGAGATCATGTATTATTTTTTTTTCATGTATTTTAAACTTGTCTTCTTTTAGCAAGAGCCCTTGAAGGGTTATGATCTTATTTAAGAGGCAGAAGAACAGGAGGGACAGTTCCTTATTTAGTATAATCCAACACTGGCAAAAGTTAATAGGAAGTAGGAAATCACCAAGGAACATATTCTGGGAAAGAAGGAAATTTTGGGTTTTACATATCTCCAATGTTTGGTTAATGTTTTTGCAAGAAAAAAAATGGAGAAGAGTACTTCCTGGCTCTGAACACCATGTCAGTTTGACGCCCAGGAATGGAACGGGTTGCTCTGGATTTTTGTTTCAAAACTCTATAGTTTGTAGCTGAATTTATGGACCTAAACATCACCCTGAGAAAACTTTTTACATCATTTTAAGCTCCATGTTCAATTCCATTATCTCAGCTCCTCATATTGAATACTGTGTTGTTTGGTTGTTTAGGAGACAAAAATACCAAAGGGATCTCTTAAACAGTGCTTTATAAAGAGAGGTGTACGGTATTCTCATATGAACATTAAAGCTACAACATCTCTTTTGGTAAGATAAAGACCAAAAGGTTGGGAAAACCTTTCCAAATTTTCCCTGTAACTCCCACTGTGTTGTGTTCTCTGTGGCTCCTGGTTATTTTGCTCTCTGCTGTGTCTCTGTAAAATTGGTGATATCTAATTTGTTCCCTGTGCGTGGGTTTCATGGGCTACGAAAGAAGTTCTGCACATGAAAGACGCGGAGGAGCAGTTTCAAAGCCATTCAGAAATGGTTGAGGTTTGTGCACAGGACTGAGAAGCGTTCTCCAGGCAGGTTAGCAGAGGAACACATTCAGCTAGGCGGGGATCTGATTTCATACTTAATAGGCAGGCAAAAAACATCTGGGATATCTTCTTTGCAGATATTATCATAGCAATCTTCCACACTTTTCTTGACAGGCTTTAGGTATAACAAATGTTTTCAAGAAATTCTATTTTTTCCCACTTGTTTTTAATTCAGCAAAGTTATTTGTTCTCCATGGAGGTGTTAAATAAATTACAACAGAATAATTCTCCAAACAAATAAGCACTTAGATGCTTTTTCCTTACTCAGACAGCATTCCTCCTTTCCCATCTTCCACCCTGTCTTACAGGTGCTTTCATGTGTTACTAAGGCATTCACGTTGAGAACCTTTGGTTTGATTTCAAGGCCAAACAACTTGTCTTTTCCAGTACCAGAATCTTGGATTCAGGAGGTATTTACCTGTCCTCAAGAACTGAAAAGATTGAGAATCAGATTGGAAATGGAACACATTGACAATGGTTCTTTTCAACACTTCTCTTATTTTTGTTAGGTTGGCTTGAAATGCCTCAGTTTGCACCTGGGCATCACGGCCATATCCGTGGTCGTGGTGATTTCTGGATTGTATGCTTTCTGGATCAAAAGTTGACGGCTCACAAGCATTAAGAGGCTTCATCTGGACTCAGTTGTACATATCACATTTCAGATGAGTAAATTATTTTTTTCTTTAATTAGTTATAGGGTTTTTTAAATGGGGAATTTCACAGATTATTAAGCGTAGTTGTGCCGCTGGGTATCAATCTAACATCTGAAAAACCTAAGCATCGTATTGTAGCAGTTGCTTACTTCGTGTCTGGGCTTGTTTGTGTGGTTTTTGTTTTTTAATCTAAGAGAACGAATTCATTTGAGTGACTGCAAAGCTCAGTAAACACCAGTTATCAATTCTCTTTCTAATGACAACTGATGACATGATTTTTACAAATGGTTGAGCACTTGGCAAATGCTAACCATAGAAATCGAATGAGCTGAAAGAAACTCCAGTCTGCCCTATTGTCGCTACTGAGCTGACAGATGGGAAAAAGAGGAGGAGGTTGTGATGCTCCCCCAGAAGCCCAGGGGCACACTGCAAAATGACTGCTGAAGTTTCTTGAAAGACCGTAAGTGAGAAAGGAGCAGATTTCCAAAGAGCAGACATCATCTGCATTTTGCGTTAAAAGTTGCCCTTTCTAGCACAGCCCCTGCAAACGGGCTGAGCAAATTCTTTGTGGAGCAGCTAGCACCAGAGCTCATTCGAGCCTCAGCAGTGGAGGTAAAACTGAATTTCCACGAAGGAAGGAAGAGCTGGAGCCAGGCTACCTACTCCAGCTGCTGGGAGAAGAGGAGGGCAGGGCTACCATTACAGCTGCCCCAAGCAGGTGACCCAAATGCCAACATCTGCTGCTGCCCTGGATGCCATCACTTGCCTGGGCACCATCAGCATGGCCGGGGCGCTTTGCTACCTTGGCTGTCTGCTGCTGCGAACAGCCGCCCGCTCTGCCGGTGCCTAAGCAGCAGGGAAAATCCCCCAGTATGTGGAAAAGCTGGTCAGCCCCAGAATAAGAATTGAGAAATCGGTGGTGGCAGTCTCTTGAGATCAGATCACTCGGCCTTGCTTTTCCTTACCTATCTTTTTTTTTTTTTTCCTCTCAAGTAGTCTAATGTGTCTCCTTTGGTTTTGTAAAAAGTGACTCGAGAAGTTAAAAGCACCAAACTTCAGTAGCTTCACCCATATGTGCTGCATGCCTCAGGCTAGACAGCACATATTGGTAGCCAGACTGAGAAGAACATTTACCACATTACCTCTTAAAAACTCACTTTATTTTTCTTGTTGAGCTGGCTCCCATCCAATGTGACACTCCAGTGTGAGCCATGCAGTGACAGCAGCAGCCTCCATGGAAACACACCGGAGCATGAGGCCAGTCATGGGGTAGAGAGAAAAGGCAGCTCCGTCCTTTTCCTCAGTCTGCCATGTTTTTTTCTCTGAACAAGCTTTCTTCTAATTTTTAAAAGGTTATTAGGAGCGCCCCTCCTATGCCACCGTGTCTTTGGTCTCTCTCTTGTAGCAATGCAAGTTATGCTGAAGCTGGAAAAGCTGGAGCTGATGGCGAGGCATCACCATCTCACAGCCCCAGCATTTGGGACCTCCTCTTTTTTACACGCTGGGGCCAGGAGGGGAACCAGCCTCTGCAACTGAGACATGAATAAATGCCAGCTGCGGTGGGTGGAGGTTCGAAAGTGCACTGCAGAGTGAGGGGCTCTTGTGGAGAGCGCCCTGCCAGCAGCCTCGGCACTGCTGCGCAGAAGGTGCTGCAGACTGAACGACTCTTTTCAGCAAAAAGGAGGTAGCAAAGGGAAACAGCATCTTAGAACTTTCCTTGACAGCTTTCAGAATTTTATGTACCCCTACTCCACCCAGGAATAGGTTTATTGGGAAAAGGGTGGGTGGAGGGGAGATGTTAGGCAGGTTGCTCTCCCAGTAGAGTAACTGGGGAGAGTGTGATGGTCAGGATGCCCTTGAGGAGGAAATCCCTCATCATCATGACTATCACCATGCCTGCCTTTCCATCATACTGAAAACTTAATCCCTCATCTAATAGCAGCATGCAGAGTTGCCTAATGCCATTATGATATAATTGATGATATACTTTCCCCTTAATATTTCTCAGAAATTTTCTTTTTTTTTTTTCCCAGACTGCCTTGAAGTAAATCTCTCAGGCTGACTATCCACTGTTCCATGCAGACAGTGAATCAGGTAGCTGTTTGGCATTGTTCCAAGTGTTTGAGCGTTTCACAGATGACAGACTAAATCCAGCAAAATTTGCGAGCCTGCAGGCTAGCTGCTACTGTGCTTAACTTCTAGACACCTGGCTTTACATCCACAGACAACATGACAATACCGAGTTTCACCACACATCAATTCTAGGCTCCCAGTACTGAATTCATACCGCACAGTGTACAATACCCATTCTGTGTATGTCATGGGTAGAATCAGGTGCCTGGGATTCACCACAGCCAGAGTACTGAGCAGGAAGCCTCTTAAACTAACCAAGAATGACTGAAAACAGTTATATAGTTGAATTTCCCCCATCTCAGCACCTAAGGAGACAAAGCGTGGGCTGCACAGCAGTAGCTTTATGGGGTTGGGAGTCACAGCCTGGTACTTCCTCCTGAAGCTAAGCACCTTAACCATCTTTTCCAGGGGATGAATCAGCTCGCTTTTTTTTTTAAAGAAAAAGATGCATCAGTAGCTTGATGATAATTTATATATGACATGTACTACAATATATAATAAGCATATTTTAATGTATAATGCTTTAATATATATGTTATTATTATTATTAATAACAACAACAATAACACAGCAGGCACCTAGGTGATGTATCTCCCACCTCTCCCATCTGCCAGCACCGCTCCTTATATTAGCTGTGCTTGCCTGAGGAACTGGGATATTTCAGACTAAATGTGGACTGTAGGCATTTACATCAGGACCAACCACCCTTACACCCTTTCTAATTGAGAAAGATACTCACCTTTAGGGTCTGACTCATCTCATCCTAAAATAGGTTTCTAAATTTTACTGGCGTTGCCAGATGTTTTTGTTGTGCCAAACACTTCAGTGGGCATCAGGAGCACAGGTGGCTTCAGTGTGGACTCCAGCTTTTTTGACACTGATTTGGGTGTTCCTCATGTCTTTGCTGTCCCAAGCGCTTTGGGTATTTGTGGGTAACACCAGGTCACCTGGGATAATTCTGCTCTGAAATCTTTTAGGTGTAACAATAGATGTTTAGAAATCTGGCCACTGCTTCCTTAGTTAAATTTCCTTACAAGACTCTCTGTCCCTGGTGTCTCAGACACACAGGAAAACTAGTTGCACAGCAAGCCATTGTAAGGGAAGTCAATCATCTGGCTTCCTAAGTGATACTTTCTGACCTACTGAAATTCCTTCTCCAAGATCACCAAGGGCTTTAGGACTCCAGTTAACATCCTTAATACCTATTTTCAACGTATAAGCCCAGGTCCTGAGATGATGTCCATTTGAACATCTACATTGAGTCCCTGGGCATGTTTATCAAGCTGGGGATGTGGCCCCTGAACTCTGTGTATCTTCCTGGTATCTTTCACATAACTTTTCACCTTTTCTCCTCCTTCTTATCTGTCTCTCATTCCAAGAGAGCCTGATCATTCCAATATCTTTATAGAGTAATACATTAAAAAGAAACTTTGTTGGCTACCTCTAAAGCACTTTATATCACTTTAAATCACTTGCACTACCACAGCAATACTGCAAAGAATGCCATCTAATTTACATAAAGTCACCCAGAGGTTAATTAGTATATGGAGGTAAATTTCCAAAAGAGTGCACCAGGAAAAAAGCAGCAAAAAGCAATTCTTTCCTTAATTGGTTTTGTACACACACCTCTCATTCTATGTTTTACAAATGTACTCAGTAATTTCTGCCTTCATTTTCTGGGAAGATTGCATGTCAGGTAGAAAGGAAGTCTGTCATTGTGTCTGTCTGAGTGGTTACTTGCTGACCTTTTGTTGTGGGATAGACTATTTGCAAACATTGCCATCACATGCCATCACAATTGCATAGTAGGCACTGTAATGCTACACTTGCGTGCATCCTCTACACTGGAACAAAAAAAAAAAGTAATCCTTGGTGATATTTATATTTGAATAACTGCTGGGAAATGTTAATAAAAACATCATATTAGAATGACATAAAATAGTACATGTCCCCAGCTCTGTTCACATTGTGGAACAGAGGGAAGGTGCTCACCTGGCAAGCCCACGTGCCAGAAGAAGAGCAGGACATTTAATGTTAGTAGGCATGGGCAAAGGCGATTATTTCTCTGTTTGAAAAAAACCACTCTGAGGGACCATCAGAAACTGTGCCCAGGTGACCAAGGAAGAAGGCAGTCTCAGAGCCTTGCTGGATTCACCTCTGACTCTGGACACCCAGAATTGTGTACTGGCTCCATATCCATCTCTGGATCCTGAGACTTCAGTGGAAGTGGTTATGCTTTTCTACAAGAGCTTTAATGGACACAGCCTAGGTTAATTCAAAGACCCTACTTCTCTCGGCAATAACAGCATACACTTCCACTATCAAGACCCAGAAAACATGATGGGTTACACCACAGTGTTTTTAATGAGAGTTTTTAGCATTAGCATTTACTCAACTGGACTTCTGCCTGAGCCTGAATCTGTATAACCAAGGAATGCTTCACAATGTTGAGTTTGGCTTTTTAAATATGAGTTAAAAGCTATGTTTTCTTAGAGGCTTTGGAGCTGTTCTAACCCCAAAATGTGTCTTTCTCTGAAGCAAGTAGGAGAAATGCCTACAGCAGGGTTGAATAGCAGTAGCAGACTATAAAGACTTCAGCTTTGTATCTGTCTTTTCCACCAACCTGGTTAGACACCTGACCAAGCAATCCTGATGGTGGAGCCAAGTTCATGCTAGAAACAGAACACCTCCTGCCCCTGGATGCAGTGTCAAAACCAGGGGTACACCGTGCTGGATGGCTTCCGCGGCCTTCCTGATCACTTCTCCCCTCTCTCTGCAGTAGCAAGGTGGTGGCTCCTTTGAAGTATGAAGTGGATTTGCAGTTCTGTGAATGTTATTTCTGGTGAACATTTCTACAAAGGCTGCCCAGAAAGCAGACCTGATGCAAACATTTCCATGATGAGGGTATATACAGTGGTACAGCCTCTCCCTGGTTACATGAAAGTAGATGTTACATTTGGCAGTGGTAATAAGGCAATCAGAGCTGTTTCATTTTCCTTGGTCATGAATAAATCTGTCCTTGACAAGTAACATCCCTGTGTTCATTCAAAAGTTGTAATCTAATAAGACTACCAATAATCAACGTTGAACTTACTTATTCTATTTACGCATCCATTATTCCTTATTATTCTTGGTGCTTAAGGAAGCGTTGTTTCTCTTCCTTTAAACAGCTCTTGTCCATTGTTGGTGTTTACAATCTTCTTATTGTTGCTGAGGGTTCTCCTATTCCCTCCCTGTCATCGTTTAGCAAAGCTAAATGCATTTCGTTATTTTAATCTTTCTTGAAAAGTCAATCCCTTAATTAGAATCTATGGTTGTGGAGTTCTACCGGGTGTCTGCAGGCTAAACACCACTAAGGCTATTTTCTTACTAATTGTCTTCACAGACAGGACATTTGTTAGTGTGTTTGATGGCATTAGTTTGTTGTTTGTTTATTTTTAAAGACACTTTATCTAGGTGAGAGGCATGAGGCAAAATTCATTAAATCAGATTTTCAAAGGATCAAAGCCTACAAGGCGTAGAAAGTCATGATTTTCTTCGCTGGGATTTTAAACTGAAACATGCAAAGAAAAACCTAAAAGCCAGGGGTTTGGAGAATGAGCATGTAAAAATCTCTCTCTAAAACACAGATATTTTAAGATTATGCTGTGAAAGAAGGCTGTCAAATGTTGATCCGCGCTCTCTCCTACCAAATGCTAATGAGCATCAAAAAATGTGGAAACACTCCTTGATTCCTAACCTATCGAATACCTTTTGCTAAAGAGACATTTGGAGATTCAGTGGGGAGAACAGTAATGCCCGCCCCCCTCTCCCGCCCCCCCCAAAAAAGCCTACCTTGTCCTTTCTCACTTCTGTCTCCAGTTTTGCTCACTAATCCATGTGCATGCAAGTTTTTAGGAAGGATTTAGCTCTTCTGGCATGCAGTGGAAGAAGAATCAAAGAATCTTTACACAGACGTCACAACAACTTTTTGAAATAAGTTTTGATGGGCTTTCCAGGGTGTCATTTCTTTTCTGTGCACCTCTTAGGGATGTGTATTTTTTACACACGCAGTTGCCCTCCCCAGCACCACACATACTAGTCTAGACAATAAATGTAGTAACAACCTACCTGAGGGATGTATCTTTTTCCTTGCACATAAATCTACTGTAGCTTGAATGTTTCTTATGGTGGGATATGTCCCATTTGATTCAGTTCTATCTAAATTAATTATTTCATTGCTTATGAGCTAAAACAAAAGTTGCATTGTTTGGACACACAAGATAATGGTATTCCATCAAAGTATGCTCAGAGTGTGTTTCTGTCTATCTCCTCTGTCCACCATTTCATAATACGAAGATTATTAGGATCAGCTATGTAGTGTGGCTTCCTCTACAGAGCTCAGGCTGAATTCTGATCTCTCACTCTGCTACATTATCCAGTGATTTCTTTTGGGTTCTGCATTGTAATTTGCTGTCCACTTCCAGTCTAAAAAGTAGCCTTTTTAAGGCATTTCTTCACTTGGGAGATAAGTCCTCGCAGCTGGATTTCCTAGTCCTTGCCGTGGCCACAACTGAATTTTTTACATCAGTCCTAGACCTGATGTGGCCTTACCCCTGGTGAAAATTGTTGATACAGCACCAAAAGACCACACTAACAATTTAGCTGTGTGGCTAAACACATGCTAGTGTTTGGACCTATGCCCCAGTTACTGGCATGGGGGTATAACTTAAGAACAAGTACCTGTTGGGCCATAACATTACTGTGCCTTTGGGGGTGCCCATGTCTTTCTATATAAGCTTCAAAGCATTTCGTACCACCTGTATCACCTATACCTCCCCTGAGAGCAATCATTGCACCATGTCCACATTGTCCATCTCATTCCCCTCTTCCACCCCTCTGTTGCAGCTGCTGAGGTAGACAGGCTTTCTCTTCCCTGCTCTCCTTCTGCCCACACGACCTTTCCTGTGCCACCCACACAGTGGTTTAACTTGAGCAGCAGCAGCAGAGCTTCCTCCCTCTACAAATTTCCCCAGCACTGTGATTTAAGCATTCTTGTGGTATTTAGGAGCTGCAGCCTAAAACCCTGACAGTTCAAAAACTGTCACATTACCACATTTCGGCTAACACCAAAGACCCTGAAAGCTGAACTCAGAATCCAATAGTTCAAGGCCCCTCTGGGAGTTTCAGAAGAGGTTGGGCATCTTGCCTGGTCAGTCTGAAGCACAACAGCTCTTAGGTGAAAGACATGGGGCATTCCCTGACACTGGACTGCATCTGAGCTGGCTCAGAACTTTCCTTTGAGGGATTTGACAGCAGACCAGGATGTTTCTGAAGAGTAAACTTCTAGTGGGTTAGACAGGGCGAGACAGTAGGCAGTCTGGATCCCTGGGATTTAGGCACATGGATTTTGTCCAAGTCCCAATATAATTTTAAAGGTGTACACATTGCTACTAAAGTCAGGTTCTTAAAAAAATCTGGCAGAAAATTGCATGTGTTAATACTTGTATACCTATATACATATACCCATACACCTACTGACTGATTTTCAATGAAACCCCTATATTTACACAACTAAATGCTGTGTCTGCATCAAAAGGCCCTTGGCGTACAGCTTGCCACTGTGCATTGTGCACAGCAGCTCCATCCCAGGCCAAGGTGCCAAACACTCTGAAGTTCAGCCATCCTGGTACTGTAAATGGGGAGATTCATCCCTCCTGTGTAAATAAGAGGCAAACTAGCTTTTAGGCAGCATGGAGAGTAAAAAGCGTCTGTAGAAGGAAGACCCATCCTTCAAAAGCATGAAAAATATTTAAATTTGGCAGAGAACAAAATACTTTGAAATGATGCAACACGGAACAGTCACTGCCACCTCTACTGAAACGTGACACTGGTTCCAGGATGTTCAGGCACTCCTGCTGGGACAGATAATCTGCATTTAAATTACAAGATTCAGCCATATGTCTGGCTGGGAAATAAAAAGGTTGGAGGGATAGATACCACCTTGTGCTTCTGCTGTTGGAGTCTTTCATCCTGCTCAGTCACTCTCACGCACTGTGGTCTGTTCCAGGATAAACTCTCTTCCTATTAAATAATATCCGAATGTCTCCAGGGCCTGTTTCAGAACCCAGCAGTCTCTTTTTTTCTCAGAAACTATATATCAAATCTTTGGTGGGAGCAAGCTTTTGACTAATATTCTCCTCTGGTTATTTAACTTGTACTTATCAATTTAACCCATGCAACTTTTATTTGAGATTTAGGCTATGACATATGATTGGAGATCCATACTGTTTAATTTAGGAAAAAGTAAATCATCCTCATTTACAAAAAGGGTACACCCTACCTCACCACTAGTGTGTGTGTTTGTGCATGTGTTTTAAAATTAGAGAGCAATATTTCCCTGGCTGACTGGAAGGTCCCAAAAGAGTGGTGGTCAATGGATTTAAATCCAGCTGGCGGCCGGTCACAAGTGGTGTGCCTCAGGGCTCAGTGTTGGGACCATTTCTGTTTAACATCTTTATTGATGATCTCGATAAGGACATAGGGTGTATCATCAGCAAGTTCGCAGATGACACCAAGTTAAGCAGGAGTGTTGATTCCCAGGAGGATAGGGAAGCTCTACAGAGAGACTTAGATAGATTAGATCATTGGGCCAACATCAGTGGTATGAGTTTCAACAAGGGCAAGTGCCAGGTCCTGCACTTGGGCTACAATAACCCCATGCACTGCTACAGGCTTGGGGAAGTGTGGCTGGAAAGCTGCCTGGCAGAAAGAGACCTGGGGGTTCTAATTGACAAGCGGCTGAATATGAGCCGGCAGTGTGCCCAGGTGGCCAAGAAAGCCAACGGCATCCTGGCTTGTATTAGAAATAGCGTGGCCAGCAGAAGTAGGGAGGTGATTGTGCCCCTGTACTCAGCACTGGTGAGGCCACACCTTGAGTATTGTGTCCAGTTTTGGGCACCTCAATACAAGAGAGATATCGAGGTGCTGGAGTGAGTGCAGAGGAGGGCAACAAAGCTGGTGAATGGCCTAGCAAACACATGATATGAAGAGCGGCTGAAGGAGCTGGGACTGTTTAGTTTGAGGAGGAGGTGGCTGAGGGGAGACTTCATCACTCCCTACAACTATTTGAAAGGACACTGTAGAGAGGTTGTTGCTGGTCTCTTCTCACAGGTAATTAATGACAGAGCAAGAGGGAATGGCTTCAAGCTCCAACAGGGTAGATTTAGACTGAACATTAGGAACGAATTTTTCACAGAAGGAGTGGTCGGGCACTGGAATAGGCTGCCCAGGGAGGTGGTTGAGTCACGATCCCTGGATGTGTTTAAGAGATGTTTAGATGTGGTATTGGGGGATATGGTGTAGAGAACTTTGTAGAGTAGGGTAGATGGTTGGACTTGATGATCCCAAGGGTCTTTTCCAACCTAGACAATTCTATGATTCTATGATTCTATAAGTCCAGTAATTTTTAACATTTTTTTTGCCCAGATGGTATCGGTTAGCCTTTGCATTTATCTTTCAGTAGGAAAAACATATTTTTGTTGCACCTTCAAGTGAAAACAGCATCTTCTGTGTAGCTTCTGGATGTTTTCTGTAATGGCTTGTTTTTTATTTCTTTTAGATTGTGAGAAATTACTATTATAATATTTCCAGTAATTTAGTTGCTGGTCCTGAACAAAACCAGAATTAATTGGTGAGAAAAATCACATTTTTAGTATTATGAAGAAGAAAAAATAAAAGAGCATAAGAACAAAGATGTCTGAAATATAGAGCCTTTTCACACATTTTCAGTGTGTTACTGTTTCTGGACTTTTTTTTTTTTTTTTGACTTGCCATTGCACATGGCTCAGGTTTAAGAAACGCAGCATAACGCGGGCTTAGTGATTTGATGATGGTACCAGCGAATGGTAAAGGCACAATCTGGGTTTAGAAATCTGGTTGCTGTACTCTTTAAATCAGAAATGCTCCCAGAATTTATAGTCTTCATTGTAGGCCTTGGAGGCAGCTGGGGAGGACGCTCTGCACAGCATCAACGTGTTGTCATCCTTGTAAATGCCGCTTGCAATTTGATGGGGACATTTTAAAGCTACACATGCAGGAAGATGAGCTGAAAGCTGGCGCTCTTCAGAGGGAGAATTTGCTGGTGAGGACTTCAAAGGATGATGCCAACACGGCTCTTTCCTGGGGAATTTTCCGGAAAAGACAGTTTTGCAGGTGACCAAGACAGAGGTCAAAAGAAGCCTTGCTGTGGTCTATTTTCTATCCGTCCAAGCTGCTTGGTGTGGTTTGCCCTCTCTGCTTTTGAGTCCCTTCTGTTGCGCTGAGCTCCTGGCTGAGCCCTGGACAAATCAGTGTGGCGTGGGGAGCGTCACTGTCACTGGTGGAGGTGGGGTGGGACGACTTCCTGTGGCCCCCGGGGTTGCTGCCCAGCTTCTGCTGTCTCCAGCCACCGAGGCAGAGCTTTGAACCCAGCTCTCACCTGCACATCTCTGTCCTTTTATCACCACGTTGGGGAAAAAAAGGAAAAAGACCATTAGTTTAGACCCAGTGTGAACTGATGAAAAGGGATGTCCTTGTGAATTGATCCCAGAATTGTCACTGGCCTCTAGTAAGAACAAAGAAATACAAGAATTAGCATAATGCCTCTGAAAGTACCTGTTTTCATATACTTTTTATTATTGTTTTATTTCAGAGCAGTTTTAATTAAAAGTAAGCAGTGGCAGTAATCATATGGTATATGCTTCCTTTTGGTAGCTTTGAAAGATCTTTTTTCTTAAAAGATCCTGATAGTGAGATTGATAAATCATCTAAATGAGTGTGCATGAAAACTTGTAAAATCTAATTTGGTACAGAATTTTCCCACACATGGCATATATCCTAAGTAAGTGTTTTATAAGAAAGAGCAGAGAGTTTTATGGAGCGTGGTTTGGTATATAGTATAAATACATATAATTTTGTATATATGCCATACACAAAACACTACATGTATCTGTTTAAAGGAAGACAGCATGACAAACCTCTAGGAGCCACAAAGTCTACCTGGTACATATTAAACAATTGCCTAATGGATGTGCTGATGCCAAAAGAACCCTTTGGGTCTTTCTGAGAAGAATACATCCATAAGCTTCCATGAAATATGTCATCCCTTTCACTCATTTACACTAAGGAAATACCAACAAAACACTGTGTTTAAATAGGTTTAAGGATCTGATATAAATCAACAATAGCCAGGAAATTTAAGAAAGCCAAAGCCTGACACTCCCTTCTTCAGCACATTACACCCTATTTTTGCAAAGCGAGTTAGAAGCCTTGGGTATCCCACCTCATTTTCAGTTCTTGATTTATGTCAGACCCTATGGGAAAAGTACCAGCAATAACAACAGCTTCCACCTTAGACCTCGCACGCCAAGAGTTCAAATGAAACCACAAGAAGTCACGTGAGCTTTACATAAAATATCAGTAACTTTTTGGCCTGAGACTGAGCCCCTGCTCTACCCAGGAGCTCCCTGTGGCACCCCGAGCTGCTCGGCCAGCGCTGGTACAGACACGATGCCCTGCGGAAGGGAGGGACACTGTACACATGCTGGAGGAGCGGCCTGTAGCACATTTTCCATGCTGGCTTTGGTTCACCGGCTGGGGTGATGGCGAGGTGGCAGCACTGCCTCCTGTGTTGCTGCTGCCAAGCCCTAATGCTCCCAGTTGCCCCCCAGAGCTGGCCTATGGTCAGGGTGGTACTGCAGCACAGTCCCCTCTGCACCATCACGCTGTTGGGAGAGGACCCGGGTGCGCAGTTTTCAAGCTGCAGCATATATTTCAGTATATACGTATTGGCATATGTAATGCCAATACACTGTCAGTCTCAATCTTTCCTCTGATGCTACCCAGAAAGTTAAATCATTCTGAGACCCACTGTTTTGTTTTTTTTTTTCTTTTAGATTAAGACAAGTTGAAAATATTTCCTTCCAATGCTGGGTTAGTTGATGCAAGAGGATTAGATTAAGGCTTTTTTAATTTATCCTTTTTTTTCCCCCTCTCTCCCTATTGCAGTGATACCTGCTTGGCATCCAGCTACAGCATCTGCTTTGGACCCATGAAAAAGGAAGGAGGCATCTTCTCCAAAGCCTCCTGGGCACCTCTAACCCCAGCAGATTCCTCCTGGCCAGAAGCAGAGCTGTCACAGCCTCTGCAGCCATGGGAACATGCCAGGAAACAGAGAGATAGGTCAATCCTGAGGACTCGGGGCAAAACAAGGTTTGAGTGAAAGCCCCGGATCCCTTTGCTGCTTCACCATTCTAGTTATAACGTTGATTCATAGTGAAACAATTCAGTGAAAAGAAAAAGAAGACTTCCCTGTATGAAAATTTCTTTTTATTGTCAACTTTCTCACAGTCAGAGGAAGAAATTCCCTAGGCAATTAGAGTTTCTGACATTACAGGCACAAGGTTTGTTTTGAGAAAACAAACACATGTCAGCATTTTTTAAGTTATTTTTGCAACCTTTAGACACGTTGGCAAGGCATCGATTCAGTGGGTTTTTTTACATGAAGGCATATAGACAGGGAAGCACAGTACCAGCTGCGATTGCAATATGCCACTGGTCTGTTAATGACAAAGAGCAACAATGCGAAGGAGCCTTCAACCAGACAAAGCAGAAGGAGGAGAGAGGCATCCCCAGAATTGGGTGTGTGGCAGCTACCCAATTATTGGAGATTTCCCTGGTACGAGTATCTACAGTCATTAGCATAAAAGCAGCATTGGTTAGGGACATCTGCACAGCTGTGAGGAGCTGAGGAGTTTTGGTTTGGTTTGTTTTTTTCCAAGTCCTGCTTTCCATAGTGGCAGTGGTGTAAAAATAAAGTAAAATCAGTTTACAGGGAAATGTATAAACACAGTGTAATAATGTCTCCACTCTTGCGGCTTGCACCCTCTGTCTATTAAATATTAGCCCTGAATTTTCATAACATAACTTAACAAAGATAACAGCATTTAAAAAGAAATGTGATCACTTTAAGTTTCTATGTTAAAATTCTTCCCTCATTTATGCTAAGTAGCCCCTCTGACTTACATCTGTTTATTACAGTAAGGTGAGTTGCACTTATAGCAATCAGTGGAAAACTGAGATAGTTCTTATTAAAATAAAAATTTCAGTGCTCCTATACATTTATTTGAAGAGTGTGAAAGATCCAGCATGTGTAATATTATTTTCAGCCAGCTTGGTGAATTTGCATTGAACAGGTAAAATAGGAAACTAAAAAGCAGAGTTTGAAAAAGAGGAGAGGAGAGGAGAGGAGAGGAGAGGAGAGGAGAGGAGAGACGATAATTTAATAAATACATGCTAGAGCCAGAAGCTATCAATTTCGTATCATTTTCTCCTGAAGTGTATCTGTGACGTGCAGAGTCAATAGCAGAGGTATTTCCCAAACTTGGCCCCTGACCTTGCAGCTGGACCCTGTCCCTGCACAGCCTCCCACTGCCCCCAGCAGACTTTCAGGCAAGCCTAGATGGTTGCGCATACAGATGTGATAACTTGACCAGTGACCTAGATAAGACAACCTTCCTATCCCAGAGGGCAGACAATTTTAAGGGCACATCACTACCTCCCCTCCACAGGAGAAATCTGCCCCCAAAGGATATCTCTGCGTGGGACAGCCATGGTTTCAGATGGATGGCAGGGGCTGTCATCCAGAGGCAGCAATTCTGCACAGCAGCTCTGTGAATGTGGCAAAGAACTGGAGGGAAAATATGAAGAGAAGATGAATCTGTTCAGCACTAAACATGTTTATTTTAACTTCTCTGAAGCTTCTGAAAAATCACTGAGCAAAACTCCAGGGTATAAATCAAAGTGAGAGAGAGAAAGAAAAAGGGCAAGCGAAAGAAAGTCATTACTATGATTGGCAATGAAAGATTACTCAGGATCCATAACTGTGTTTACCTAGCTCAGCTCTAAGTTCACCATTCCAAAACCCTCAAAAGAAACCCATGTTAAAAACAAAAACCAAACCAAAATAGCCCAAACTGTTCACAGGAAAATGACTTGTGTAACAACAGGTGGAAATTTGGGGTTTGCCACCTATGCTCACGCTGCTCCATTTTCCTTACTATTAAAATCATATTTCATAGGATCTCAAGCTTCCTCTACTAAGAATTTAAATTACAGAATAAAGGCTAAAATGGTAAACTTGAAGATAGCTATCTGTTTTTTTTTTCTCTCTCTTCAGTTTCACGTGCTTCAGCTACGTCTTAGCGCAGCTCAATTTACAGTATAAGGCCGGAAAGTCAGTACTAGGCACACAGTTACAATAAGTACTGTTCTCACTTGTTCACTATAAGCTCCCTATTTCCTTCTTAAAAGTTGTTTTCAAAAGGATCTGCTTGCGTAATTGTGCAGCAGCAAGCCCTGGTAGCCTCAATCCCCAAGAATGTTTCAATGACCTCTTCCTGCCCAGTTTTTTCCATGAGAGAGAGAGAGAGAACTGTTGGGAAAAGGGGGAGCCAACAGCGTTACCAGAGGGTAAATGAGTAGACAGATGCAGAACAGAGATTAGCGTTTTAGGAAAAAAAAATTCTCTTTTTTTTCTTTTTTTTTTTTTCCTCCCTGATGTTAGGATCACTTTTAAAAAAACCACCCCCTCATTCTAACATTTCACGTCCTTTTGGTTGGCAGGGGCCTTCCAGCAACAAAGTAGACCCTAATTTCAGAGGTGAGAATATTAAAGCAGAGGAACAGGAGCGTTTCACCCGCACAATGGCTGCCGGCATCAAACCCAGACTGTGGATCCGTCCTGGCTGTGACGAGGCTGGGTAGCTTTGCAGTGACAGTGCGAGTCAACTCGGCCATTCCCACGACAGATGAGTAAATGCAAACAAAGGGTGGGAGGGAGTAGTAGCCAGAGCATCAAAAATGAAATCTCTGCTCCTGAGGGGAGCCGAGCTCGCTAATGCAAACACATACCTGTACCACACGTGTAGCAAATCAAGATTTGTTTATTTACAGTGTTAGTTTTGGTTATGGAGAACTCATCAAAAACCTAAGGGCAAAATGACCTTGAGCAGTTCACATTATTAAGAATTAATTATTACCCTCTGACAGACCCCATTTATCACCATGAAAACCAGATACATTAATTAGAGCACTTCTGGCATTGGAGCAAACCTGTTCCCTTCGTGTTAGATTTTGGTTTAGATTTTGTTCCCGGAGGGAGCACAGGAATTCTTCAATGTAACAAAAAGCAGTTTGAAGATTTTCCACTACGATGAGTTCAAAAGTATTATTTTTGGTCCCTGAATCAAGCTCCATAATAACCTCCATAATCAAAAAATTATCTTTGCTAGTGACAGACAAAATTAATAGCCAGAGTTTCAGTTTTTAACCCTGCCTATCGCCTACAGAACTGACACTGAGGACCACAGGGTAGATTATTCTACAATTAACATTGTGATGTTGCTGAGTGCAGCACATTTGCTGTAGCTTAAAAACATGCCACGCTGTGGCAATGCAGAGTAGGCAGCTTTTAAAGTTTGGATTAAATCTAAGTGAAAGTCTCCCATGACTCGTTCAACTTCTGCCATTACCTGATGTATTGTGATAACGGTGTAATGCAAGGCAGGGATTTAAAAGGACAAGAACATAAATCTTTCTTTGAGATTGATGACATTTTCCTCGTTGCCTGTGTGTCAAGAGGACAGAGGGAGCTTGTTGTGTTGCAATTTCCCACCCTACTCCTTGTTGGAGTGCAAAATGAAAACTTTACATTTGGATCAAACCCTGTGTTTGTCTCTGGGACAAAATTTCCCATCGGATTAAGACCTGCAAAATTTGGTCCCATAGGGGAGAACTCAGCAGTCCTCAGTAACATCCTGAGGAGCCCTTACCACTTTGTTAGCCACAATCAGCTGCAAAGTCCCTGCCATTGCTTTGGCCACATTTTTCCCTTGGATAGGAAAAAAAAAAAAAAAGAAAATCTGTGCAAATATGATGCCCCAGTGCTCCATACTCTTAACTATTCACCCCGACCGGTCTGCCTCTTTAAATGAAGCACAGGCTGGAACAAGCTATCTGCTTCTCAGAAAGCCGAAGGTGGATGCGTGCCAGGGATTTGTGCAGCTTCCTGGCTTTGCTGATAAAGAAGGGCCACTGCGAGGTAAACCTCTGCTCTCTCCCCAGCGCGTTTCCTCTGTGGCTGCCCAGAAACAAGGGACCGAAAAGACAAGGAAAACGTGGAGACAGTGGCACCAGAGCCAACTGCCCGCGCAGGAGGAGGCCTCCGAAGAGTTCGCGTGCGTCTACATTTAGAAACGTGAGCTTCAAGCCCGGGCATTTGCATCAGCGGGTGGAAAGTATGAGAAAGCACATCTAATACTGAAAGTTAATGATAGCATTTGACCGTGTTAACCAGTACATGACAAGGCAGGGTCATGGGAGTTAATTATTCAAGTAAGTGACTGCTAAAAGAAATGTTGAAGAAATGCTGGTAGTTTGCACTGACTGCAATGGAAAGTGACTAATCATTTCAAAGTTTAACCTTGACAGCTCTAAGCAGACCCTTCTTGCTCTTTTTCTGCTTTTGTTTTTTTAAAATCAGTATTGCCTACTGGGCAGGCAGAACATTAAAGCTTTTGCAGCAAAAAAAAACAAAACAAAACCTCAAGCTGGCTAGAAAGAAAACTGCGACATGAAGACAAGAGCTTCAGCAGAGAAGCAACCTGGTTTAGAGGGGTTCAGCTTTGGGAGAAGGGGGTTCTCGCCTCAGCCCCCCACCTCCCGCGTGATGTGGGGCCGCTCTCCTGGTCTCTCAGTGCCTGTGTATTTAGGTTATAACCTCTTTGGGGCAAACTCTGCCTTGTTTGTACAGTGCCAAGCACAATCAGGCCCTGCTCGCTGCTGATGTCCCTCGGCACTGCCATGATGGAAACACTAACGAAGAGAGACTGCTTGTACCTGCGTAGCCCCAACTGAATCCACCACTTAAAAAAATGTCATTATTTTTTTGGTGCCTGGATAATTTAAAAAAACTCCCAGGCAAAATACAATTACTGCCCTGCCATAACCGCTAAGCTTCTGCGGGACATAGCTGCATAATTTTAAGAGCCAAACATTCCAGTAGACCTCTTTGTTTCAACAATCGAATACCAGAGAGGGAGGTAATACTGGCAATGTATTTGTCTTCTTATGTATGCTGAACTGCTTTACATCTTCTAATACTGATATATGAGCCTACAATATGAAAAAAAAAAGAAAAAAAGGCAAGTATAAGCTAACATTTTATAACAACAGTACAGCATATACACAGCACTTCTCATCCCAAGTGTACTTAAATCAGACATACAGTTGCCACTTGACCTCTCAGGCAAATGCAGCTATCTCCAGACTGGGACACAGCATGTGTTTAGTAAACAATATTTGAGGTTTGGACATGGGCAGGAATCATTTTTTTCCCACTTAAAGCTCTGGTAAGGATAAAGCAAAAAATAAAAGAACATTTAATGTGTATACGCCTATTAAGATACTGAAACTAAAAGGAAGGCTGACTTGGAGAAGCTAAATATGAAGAATATATTAGAGGGTAAATATTAAATTTGAGCTGCAAGATGACAGGTCAACTAAGTGAATATTATTTTTTTCTTGAAAAAAAGAAAAAGCCTTTGAGGTTATAATCTGGTTATTTAGAAGCCTGGCTTTACCCTTATCTGAAAACCAGAACCCCCAGTGTTATTTGTGCCCATCGCTGGGGTGGTCGCTGCACTGGAATACATCCTTTGGGAATAGCTCAAAGGGAAGACTGCAGAATCGTCAGTGGTATTGCCTGGGGGAAAAAAATTAATTCCTCAAGAGTAATTCCTCCTTGATGCGTAGCATGAAATCATGGAGGTTGTGGGAGCTTCCTATTCTTCCTGCTCACATTGTAGGAGTGCTAGAAAGGTTATCTTACTGGGTTCTCAAAGAGACAAGGAAGTCCACCTGCAACACGGGTCAACATGTAGGCATGGTCAACCCTTTGTTAAACGTTGCCTTGCATCTGTTGCCAAAATGGCTCTTCAGCAACAATCCACAGTCCCCTGGGTATACACTGCAGTGATTATCCTTGTCACAAGTTCAAGTCCTGCTGCCCAGGGTATCATTGTCCCTGGAACTGCTTTCAAATGGGCAGGCATGATGTAGAAATGGGCTTTACTTCCTGCTAGTCCATCCTTGGGACCAAAGTTGCCAGCTCTGCAAACAAACACGCACAGCTGGGAGAAAGAATATTGGGGCTGAACTTGAGGACAGTGTCAGGTAGCAGCCCTTGGCCTCCTAGCAGGGACCATGAAAGCTAAACTTGAGATTCAGCAAGTACAGATGTTCATTTGGATAATCAGAGGACTTGTCAAGCTGCGTTACCACAGAGATTGCTGTCAACACTGAGTGACAGAAATATGACCCATTCTACCAGAATACATGAGAAGACAGGAGAAAGTCCAGGACCACACTCGTGACTGAATGCCATTTTCTGTGTCAATGGAGCCGTCCCAAATGTCAGGGGAGTTATCAGTGGCCAGGAGAAACGAATCTCATCCATGGCAGAAAAAGTGTACTCAATGAGCAGGGCAAGGGTGGTGGGAGGCAGCGGGCATAAGTATAAAGAGAACAGTTCATGCAACTCATACCTGAGAATAAATATGAACGAACATAAAAAAAAAAAATAATTAAAATTATCATTGCAAACAACCCAGTGGGAAGTCAGCCTACATTGAGGGTAAGCCTGTGAGATAAGCACGTAAATTAAAGATTGCAGGAAGCAGAGGTTTGGTTTTCGAGTCCCATTGCTCAAGTCAAGAACAATTTATTCTTCTGCGGTACTTGGACCGAGGCAGAGGGACGCGGTAAAGGCAGTGTGGGTGGTTCATAGTGTTCACTTTGCTTTGGCCTGGGAAGCTAAGAAGCCACAACCATTCTTGCTCGTAGACTTCTTGTTGCTCTGAGCATGAATGTCCCTTTTGTCCTGTAACAATCCCATTTTTGTGTTTAGGAAGACAGTCTTCGACCCTTTCCTGGACTAGGAACGGAAGCCAACTGAAGCAGCAGGATGCTGCCAAAAACTACTTTTGCTCTCTGTTGATGCCATTGCTGGTATCATACAAGCCAAGGTGATTTCAAGTTACTTTGCTAATTTGCCTTCATCAACCTATATCAATGGTGATAACCACTACTTATAATATGTTTTTTCAGTCTTCCCTGCACCATTCTTGCACTCATTCTCTAAGAATAATTTCAGCTCATGGCTATAGATCTTCAGCTCAACATTACATGTCCCAGAGCAGTCAGAGGGGATGAAGACAGGCTCTGCACCATCCTCTCTTGATGCCAGCCTGCTTACTTTTCCGAGTATCTTTATGGGGAAACGTTCAGTCAGTTTTGAGTTTTCCTTCCTTCTGTAAACCTACCGGTTTTAGACAGTGTGGCAGTGGTACGTACTGTCAGGTAAGTGTTGGTACTGGATGTGCCTGAGCTCCCTTTATAGTCATTAGACATGATTCAAGGGCAACAGTCACATCTTTAGTGCATTTTTAGGAATGGCAAGGTATCCACAGTTCTGTTTGCCTGTCTAGCCTCCAGCTGCCACTGTGGAACCGTCTTCTGTGGGTCAGTCCTGGGTCACATCTGCCACCTCCACATGGATATCTTGGATACCAGAAGTGATCTCAAACAGCACTAGATCCTTATCTGTGGACAAATAAATTAAGCTCCTATCTCACCTCATCTAGCTCTGTCTATACTACTGGTAAGAAACAGGTGTCTGTTTATCTCACCTACCTGGGAAAGGGCTGGCGTGCCCCCTGGGGATTCCTGTCTCTATCCATTGATTTAATAGGAATTTAGGTGAATGGATGAGGTGTGATGACTTATTTTTAGATGGCTATAGTGAGGTCAACTAAGTCCCATCCATACTGGCGCATGATTAATGTTGGAACACTAAGCACTTTGCACTTTGCTTTTAAATGTCATAATAATTTTGGTTAGATTGAATGTGTTTTAAAAAGTGTTCCTGCTTTTATCAAATTGATCCTTGTTAATTATAATCCAATAAATTTTAGAGAAGGCTTTAAAGGATAATGATTTATGCATCTATGTTCAAAAATCAGAAATATCAGACAGCAAGCCAGCAAACTCCTACTGAATTCAGAACATGCATTTCAGAAGTCATTTCAAATCCCTATGCAAGTCAAATAGAGGGAGAAGTATGTAAAAGACATATTGCTATATTGTGACAAACCATAAAGAAGCTTTCAGCTATATAGCATCTTGACAGGCTGTTCAAAATCAAGTGTTTAACCTCACTCTTTACCTTGATAATCGTATTTCCCTCTTTGCTTCACACATATATTATGCCATACTTAACACACAAAAGGAAAAAAAAAAAGGTAATATTTCCTTTACCAAGAGCCAACTTTGTCGTGACGCACCCCATCACTCTTCTTGTCTTTTATCATAAGAAAAGCATCCTGTACTTGCTTTGATAGCAAACAGATCTTTCTTAGCAGTAGTCCTGATATCTGGAGTAGGGATTTATGAGGCCAGGAGGCAAAGTGTAGTTGTGCCCCTGAAGAATAACTGCTAGTGTGTTAATCTGGAAAAAAAAAAAAAAAAAAGAAAAAAACCAAAACATATAACTTTTTTTTTTTTAAAAGTCCAATCTCTTTAAAGATAGGGGCTTTGCTTACTTCCTCTGAGCAGTCAATGTTCACGTTAGTGACACAACCTCAATGATCCATTAATGCTCATAAAACTCCATAACAGTACTCAAAAAGTATTTATAGACTCAAAGCTACAAGTCAGGGCATATTCCTATCATAAACAACACCTTTTTTGCAATGCTCATTCCACAAATTTATTTATTCATTGCTCAGTCACACCTAGCACAGTAGTCTTTCTGGACAATACCTAAATACAAGACCTGGTGATTTTCATGCTTTATCTATATCATCTACTTAGAAGATTGCCCTTTTCTGATCACTATTCAAACAGCTGCTGTAGTTACTGAATTTCTCCTGGAATATCCCACTCAGCTGCTGTGTCTCAAAAGAATTCTTCTGGTTTGCTGAGGGGCTGCATGTGAGATGCTAGAAGGAATGAGGAACGATGCAGGGAAATGTCTAAAATGTCTAAAATACCCAAGAAAAATTAAAGATTAAATAAAAGTACCTGTCCAAACTTGGCTCTGAGTTCTCATAATTCTCTTAGTGCACTACTGGTATTTCACAGCTCGTTACAAGAAGTTCCTCAGAAAGGGCACTGTGAGGAAGTGAATGCTGATACTTGTCCATAGTGTCTTGGACTTTTTGTGAAGATGCATATCGTGGGCATAGGCAGCGTGCACACTGTCTGCAGCGATGCTGGTGGCTGCATGCTACCAATAAAACTTCCAAGGTATAGAAACGGACTGAGTTGGTTTCTGCTATTGCTGTTTTTCTGAGTTAGGGAAATATAGGAGCCGGGACTACTTCCACTGACTAAAATGACAGCAAGAATCAAGAAAAAATGAGCTGATAAATGTGATTAAAATGATTATATTTCCCCTCAGAACCACTTATCTGTTATACCGTTCCTAAAAAAAAAGGTGTAGCCTATGTAGATAATAAAAAGCAGGAAGAAACAGGTGAAATACTTGGAGCTAACTACATGCTGAATGTGTGAACTACAGAAACACTGAGCCGAAGTTTCAGAAGCACTGCTACACATTGGTTTTGATTGCGTCACTCTTCAGCATTTCTCTAGATCAAATGTCCTCAAATCACTGTATTTCCTGAGTAGATACCAGCCTCTATGCTCAAATTCAGTGAAGAAATAATAAGTGTAGCACAGGAAAGTGATTTTTGTTACTTCAGTTGATCACCAGTTTACGCATTTACCCTATGCTGTATTTACCCTTACAGCAACAAATTGTGTAAAAATAGCCATTACTAGCAATAGGAACTCTGACTGAAGGGACCAGCTTAAAGAAAATCTGAATATGAATGTGTCTTTTGGAAGAACCTATGCTATTCAAACATCAGGCACATGCTGCCCTTTCCTTGCTTCTTAATAACAAAGCAGTAAGCTTGTTTCGTGGTAACATTAATAGCCACTGTACCAAATTCAGTCCAGCACTCTGCATACAGTGATACTGACATCTGACCATACTTGTGACAGATTGTTATGGTCCTCCATCATCAAAGCGCAGTAAAAATTCAAGGCTGCAGTAAAAATTAATCTGGCCGTGAAACTGGCCTATAGTTATTATCCCCGCAACTACCGCAACATTGATGTGTACAAATCATCAGATGTGACTTCGTGAGGGTATTGGACATACACAAAGCTTGCTAAGAGAAACGCATGGGTGCAACAAAACATTCAGAAAGCAACTACTTAAAGTCGATCTTTCTGCACCTCCTGTGTCATTACATAGAGTACCGCGAGGCAGTGACCTAGCAGTATTTCGGATGTTTTGAAAAACTACTTCCAGTGAGCTGGTAATGACATTTCACCCTTCATATGGAAACTACCGATTCAAAGTCTGGCCTGTGTCAATCTGACCAAGGAAATGATTAATTGCTGATTTGAAATAAGTCAGTAGATTTAGTGAAAACCCTAAGGATGAAAGTCTTCATTACAAAACCACAGCCATCCCAAGGATTCTTCTGGATCCTCAGAAAAGGTGAAGGAACTGAACAACTAGAAGAAGAAACTCGTCATTGGCATCAAGCTGGGGAAAAGCTAGGGACACTGTGTGGTGTCCCCAGATTTTTCTCGGAGACTTACCAAAGGGAATAAAACCACATTCATACAATAAAATATTGATTTGGAGGTCCAAAAAAAATCACTGTCTCTTGCTAAGGAGAGGAATATAAATATAAACATAAAGGGTTGTAAACTATATCCTTGGGGTTTGCCTTGTTTGCTTAATCACTTTTGTATTCTCAGTTTGTAGAGCATCTGTATAATCCATACATGGTCATAATTTCATGCACAAACTTGAGTACGCATAGCGCTGCAGAAGTTGAACAAACCTTGTCAATCACAGAACACAGGAAAACCTGTCGGTGGAACAAATTTTCTGCATGCTTTAATTGTAGTCAAAGAGGTCTAGCTTCCCGCAGATTTTCATGGTTTGTTGTTCAACTACAATTTCTTCCATACATCTGAAATTTGCTCCAGGTTATATGATGTTTTGTGGGCCATCACAACATGGCACATTACCACTTGATACTATATAATCCATGATGAAAATATGCCTCTAATGCTCCATGACAAATGGAAAGAATTTGGATATCTTACTTAAAACAGGGAGGGGAAATGGAATACAGCCTAGCTCTGTACTTTAAATTTATCCTTTGCGTTAAAGAAAGAGGTATACCAGTAAGAGGTATCTGAAATTTAGATTATTCACAAGAGGGAGTCCATGGCTTAAGATTTTCTGAGTTGCCTTGCCCATTTTTTTAACTGCTTCCTACCCTACTTATTTCTGTAATAAATGTGCCGGTATGATTTTATGATATTAAAATAGGCCTCCTGGAAAACTCATTTAGCATTTGAGTATAATACTTCTATAGAATTAGAAAAACAGAACAGAAAACTTTGCCCTATTGAAATCAGTGAAAACAGCCCTTTTGACTACTTGAGACTGTAGTTCCACCACTTTTTTTATTTTCTTTTAACATTCCACAGGACGATAGGTGCAATGCCAGCACAAAGAAAGGTATATGGTCTCTACTCCAAACGACAAGCATTGCCAAAGACAAAATTTTCTATTATATTCTACAAACTAGTTTCAAACTTTATGGCCATGTGGTTTTTAAGAAATTCTATAGGCTTTTAAAACGTTGTTCATAGATTTTCTCACTTTAATTACTTATAAAAATCTCTCATCCTTTTCCAGGGATGTGCTTATTAATATTAACATTATAGTGTCAATACTTTTTGGTTCAGACTTGTTTGTAAGTAGTACGGTGTGACAGTACTGTAGGAGAATAATTAATTATAATTCTAAATGTATCCAAATATTTTGAAAAAGAAATAAATAGATTTGATTACTGCATATGATCTACTTAATGCACATGTAAGTAGATGTTTAAATACTTTGCATTTGCAACTGGAATTGAGATTTTTTATTCTACCTGCATCTGGGCTATGAACTGAGTGCATAAATAACAGGTGTTCTAGTTTCAGTGACTCATTTCTCAGCTTCCTCAGGGACAGTTAAGCCACTAAATATTTTTCAAATGCGCCTTACAATATAGAGTCTCAAATCAAAATGCTATCATTGTGGGATGCCTCATGCTGAGATTAACCATCCCTTTATTTGAAGATTTTTCTCCTGGATCTTCTGGCTGGCTGTTCTGGAATGGTCAGTGTTCGTGGACAATACTAAACAGGCACAGAAAAATTGCATTTTCTTTCACCAAAACTTGACTTTGTTTTCCTGATGCTGCACAATGCATTTTAATGAAAAGGTTTTAAAGAGCTGAGGTGAGATAAGGCCTGGAAACTGTTCCACGTTCTTCTGTGCTTTCCAGGTCTTGTCTTGTCTTCCCTCCTCTTCTTCCACCCTGTGAGACAGACTGCATTGCATCACTGCAGTGGCAGACGATCAACAGTGCTACATTTAGCTGTTTTTAATAAACATCCCCTGAACGATGGGAAATATTTCTACCTTGGAAGCACAGTATGATGCACTTTCAGTTTTGATTTTTTCTTTCTGCCTGAAATGAGCAAGAGATAAGAACTGGAAATCAACTCCAGGAATCTTGCATGACTCTGCAAAACTTTACCATTAAACTTAATTGTCACTGGTAAAGCTGGGATTATTTGTAGTCATATAAATCCACCTTTGCTCACTGAAGCATTGCATTTTGAGGCATATCTTTTCATATTATAATACACAGAAGACATTTCAAGAACGTAATTAACTAGAAGACATATCATTGACAGAGAACCAAAACCAATTCAAAATCATTATGAAACATGGTCACTTCATGGGACCAAACCAGCAACTGTAAGAGAGTATTCTTCACTGAATAGGTATATTCCTAGGTGGTTTTGGCCCCTATGCTGTTGAAATTGTTATCACAGACCCCTAAAGAAAAGGCAAAAATATTGCCCCTGAAGTCTGCGGAAGACTAAAGTATTACCCTAATACTTTAGGGGTAATGAGTGACCCATCTGCATCATGGAGAACTTTTGTTCAGCTTGGCAAATAGTTTAATAAAACTCACTGTATTTCAACCTGGTGACAGGAAAACTCACTCATTTACAAATAATGGAGGAAGAAATTAATCTGAAGAAGCTTGTCAGAAATAAGTCAGGTGAAGAGGCTCTCCCATTGTAATGCTGTGCTTACATGTAACCCAGGAATTTATACTCAGAAAGTGCAGGAAGGTTACATACTGCTGTCCCAGCTCTGGCATCTACAATTTGATAAGGATTTTGAAAAATCAAAGACATTTCAGACAAGGTCCTCAAGGATGATTAAAATGGAAACTCTTCCTTGTGGACCTCATGGAATAAACTACTGAAGATATTGAAGACAGGTGAAAAAATTACTTAATTACCTACCTGGAGAACACAAATTCAGTAATAATGGGCTCTTTGATCTTACAAATACAGGTGTGACATTCTGAAGGCTACAAAGGGCTGTTTTCACTGATTTCAAAAGGGCAGGGTTTACTGTTCCACTGGAGTTGCAGAGATATGGTCAGAATTAAAAGTTATAGGATTGAAATTTAATCAGTTTTGGGGTCTTCAAGAAAAGGCTCCCATCCCTTATGACGTCTGATGATTTCCACACGTGAGGCAGCTGACTATAGTGAGAAGGACACGGTTCTCTCAACTGCAAAGGGAAAAGCCTTATGGGCCGGCGATTATATTGGAACTCAGGCACTTCTTACAGAACCACAGTTAGAGCATCTCAGCTGGGTGCTGAAAGGGATTAATTCAGAGGAACTTTTGAAGTCAGATCATTCAAAGAAACTGAAATGAGAGCGAGGCCTTGAAACATAAAATGCTGAAATATATTTGTCATGTATACCAAGCCTCCAGTGGAGAAACGAGCTCGACATGTGAAGGGCTTGTGTTAGACAGCAGTATCAGGTTGAGATGACAGTCCAGTGACTATCAGACATATGCGAGGGCACTGGCCAAGTGTGAGGTCAATCAGGATGCCCAAGCAACAGTCAGGGTAGAGGGACACCTCCAGCATTTCTCAGGGCAGGCCGGGGTGCCTGGGGCTGAGCTGAAATGGGGGCCCTGGGCCATGGGCAGGGTGTAGGGGGAGCCCCCAGGCAAGGCTGGTCAAGGCCAGTAAAGGTCTTTGGGGCCCGGACGGCAGCCTCATAAGGCTCAGCAATTAACATTTGTTTTGCTTTGTCCCAGAGATCTTCTCAGGAAAGACGTCCTCAGCATGATGGCATTTTCTGGCAAGATTGCTGTGTCTCTTACTACCATTTGCGAAAAGGGGTCACCCCTCCTTTCACAGTAGATATGAAGAGTGATGTTCTCATACAAGCATGACATTGTCTTCTGGGACCATTATTCCCTGATGCATAGCATCAGTTTACAAAGTGATGGCAGCTCTTGGGTCATAAGATCACATCAGGCTTTTTATCCTGCCATACTCCTTTCTTTATACAGCAGACATTGGGCTTTAGTAGTTTTCAGCATGCTGTCAAGTAAAATGTCAATGGATGACAACCTAAATTTAATCATTGCCCTTCTGTAATTTAATCTAAATACAGATCGGTCTGGTTCTGCAGGTTATTTTACAATGCTTTATTATTTTGATATTGTTTTCTAACAACACTTTAGATTTGAGATAACAAGGACTGGCAGTTACATGACTCCTCTCCCCACAAAATTCTTTAAGTTATCTCCTAATTTTTGTGGCTTGCCTTTCGTTCTTTCTACACCAGAAAATAATTTGTTATGCCTAATTGCCTACTTAGTTGCAATATTTTCTAGTAAAGCTATCATAAGAAAGTGAAATAGCAAGCTAGGACAAATATTAGTCTTCTTCAGCCAGCATAAACAAACCTATGCCTACCTTGCTCCAGGGGTCCAACAATTTCTGTGGTGCCAATATGAGCTCTTTCATTTGACTTGGCCTCTATTTTTGGCATACGCAACAAACTTGAAAATACTTCCTTTTCATTTCTTGTACTTCCAATACCTAAGTTCCCTTTCTGTAGCTTGTGAAATAGTTTTTGTGCAACATCTTGGAAACATTATTTTAGCGTATTTAGAGAAAGTCTCATCCAGTATTGTGAGGATCATACATAAATCAATAGCAATAACTCAGAATATGCTATTATTATATAATTTTTTAAAATATTTTTATTTTAGATATCATAATACAACAGCAGTATTAGTACTTTCCTTAGTATCTCACCCCCACCAGGAATCCAAATTGCATCGGAGATCAGCCACTTTGATATTTTATCAGGTCATCAGACACATAGTCTGCCTTTAGACTTTTGTCTGTTGCACTTGTTCCAAACCTCTGTGCCAGGCATGTCTGACCTTTTGAATCAGGGATGGATACCTGTCCTGCAAACCTCTGCAGTTTGCTCTCTCACACTACTCTCCTGTGTCTTATGGATGCAGTAGCAGCTCACAGGACTAAATATCTGGTAATGCGTAAATGCATTTCAAAAATGGTAAAAATACTTTTTGGACCAGGTTAAATTGTCAGTTGCAGAGCCCTGCTATTGGGAATATACCAACAACCCAGATGTGAATTCAATCTGAAATCATATACGTATAGCTAAGAAAAAAGGAGTATCTGTTCTCCCAGGTGTAGAAAGGGTGTTTGTGAAGTGCTTTTGGCAAGAAGTGGTTTATGGTTAGCTTCTATCCAACACCTCATAAATAACATTCTCACTAATAAAGACAAAAACTTTCTACGCCTAATTACTAAAGCCAAAGAGTCCCTCTCCATTTCATCTCATCACCATTCTGTATTTGTTAGCCTCTCTGAGGCAGCGATCTCTAGTTTTGACTATACAGTTATGAGAAACAAGAAGGAAAAAGAAAAAAACTTTCTGGCTTGTTAAGGCAGGTAGGTGATGGCCTCAGCTGTACTTTCATTTCCCTGTATATATTGCTGGGTTAGCTTCTTAATGAGGTATGCTATTTCCACCATATGAAATTTACATTTTTTGTTTCTTTTTGCTTTATTCCAGAAGCTCTAACTCTTTTCAAAGCTGCTAGGAGTCACTTGGCAACCTACTGTTTTTCTCACACCAAAATTTCATCTATGTATACCTTAAAAACCTCTAGACTGTCAGAAAGGTGTATTTTCATGTGAAACATCTGTTAAAAACAACTCAGGTGGTGATCCTCAAAAACAATGTTTCCCAATAGGGAGGAAAATGGCCAAAAATATACTTTATTTTTTTACATCAAGTGCAGAAAAATATTTCCAACTCTTCTCTACAGAAATGTATACCCTAGTCTGTGGTGGAAGATGTTCCCACTTTACAGATTGGTTTTGATCTATAGAGAAATGACAGATTCCACCCTTTTTTGCCACTTCGGTTCCTGCTCTGTCCAGGAAGTTGCACCCATGCTACCTATTGTTTCACTTGCTTTCCTCCTGCAGAGCAGTAACTCTGTCCTGTTCTTTCTGTTTCAGGATGAAGGGTGTTCTCCCAGGAATTGGAACCTTAGGGAGCAGGACAGGGGCAAAAGGAAGGCAACGTGGTTTTCTCATCTATGTTCTGAAACCTACTGAGATCTTCCAAAGTCCTTGGAAAACCTACTCCAATGGCTTTGTCCTTTTCTTTCCAACCTAGTCTCTGTATGAATGTTAGGTCTTAACAGCATAGGAAAGACATGGACCTGTTGGAGCAGGTCCAGAGGAGAGCCACAAAAATTAGCAGAGGGATGGAACACCTCTCCTATGAAGGAAGGCTGACAGAGTTTGGGTTGTTCAGTCTGGAGAAGAGAAGACTCTGGGGAGATCTCCTCGTGGCTTTTCAGTACTTAAAGGGGGCCTACAGGAAAAATGGGGACAAGTGCTTTAGCAGGGCCTGTTGCAATAGGACAAGGAGTAAGGGCTTTAAACTAAAAGAGGGTAGTTTCAGACTAGATATAAGGAAGAAATTTTTTACAATGAGGGTGGTGAAACACTGGCACAGGTTGCCCAGAGAGGTGGTAGATGCCCCATCCCTGGAAACATTCAGGGTCAGGTTGGACGGGGCTCTGAGCAGCCTGGTCTAGTTGAAGAAGTCCCTGCTCATTGCAGTGGGGGTTGGAACTAGATGACCTTTAAAGGTCCCTTCCAACCCAACCCATTCTATGATTCTATGATCTTAATTACATGTTGTTCATTTAACAGTTACCCCTTCACTTAGCCCCTCAGCCCTGTAACTCAGCCCCTCAACTTCCCTTCTCACATAAAAGAAGAAAAAACACTTCTGAAAGTGCAAGACTGTCTTGGCAGGTTTAAGACTTTGACAGATAAAATCCAGCAAAACTTGCTGCAGTTGTTGGAAAGTTTTCTCATGCGTCCATGACTGTCCCCAGCGTGGGGCTGGCACAAGGGAACATGTGCTCGTGCCTCCACTGTGCTAACGCAAAGGCTGACAGCCAGCCTTAAATCACCAACAAAGGTGCGCTTGAATAAGACACCATTCCTGTACTGAAGTAGATTGTGCATGGGCATACATTTCCTCCTGTCAATTCTGCTAAAGGAGGATAACCTGTTACAAAGAGACCATAACAAACACCTGGGAAGAGCAACATCTTGAAGCACCTGAACTGTTTGCTAAGTGAAGCTGAATGAAAGCCCTTAAATCAGTCACAAGTGCTTATACTTTCATTTTTCGATTTTATTCTCAGTTTAAAAATGTGTCAATCATATTTTTCATTTTTATATGGAGTAATATCTTCCTCAAATTTCTACAGTACTTTCATGGTCAGCCTCCTCTACCAATGTTAACTGAAAAGAATTAAAAACATTAAATGATTCTGAGCCAGCAGTAAAGTTAATTTTTGACTCTTGTTTCTTCCAGGCACTACTTGTCAATGAAAAACAGCTACTTAAATCTTTCCTAGTTGTCTTCCACATTCATAGAGCTTTAACTCCAGTGGGACTTTTTGCTGGCTGGTCCATTTCTCCCTCCGGGAATTTTTATAGTTCATTCTGTTGCTGATACCATGTGTGATTCAGTGGTTACTCAGCACCGAATACTTTGCCAGAGTTATGCTTCATTCAGCATCTGAATTTTAACTGTTCCGTACTTGCCACAATCCTCTGTACAGTTTCTGTGACAAGTGACCCAACTGGATCATGCATAAGAACCTTTTAAAATACAGTTCCCACATTTTTCACTTCGTAGCATCTGCATTCATTGACAAACTTTCTGAAAACTATCATCTTGCAGCAGTAAAAATGAAACTAGGATTTGACTTGCCGCTTTTCTGAGTTACCTTTGACATGTAGCAGTTCATGAAGGGTTTTTTGGGGTTTTTTTTTTTTTTTTTGTAATTTCAGGAGGCAGGGACTTATGCCTATGGAGGACAGAAGTTGACAGTCACTGTGGAGCCAAGGCCTCAGGAGTTTCTGCATGGTAACAACTGAGATGCTCCTAGACAGGCACTGATATATTACTATCGGTTTCTTGTCAAATGTGTTCCCCCAAGTGTAATTATGCACAGAACGTGAATACATTAAACCCATTTCAACCACTACATTTAGCCGCCTCAGCTCTTGTGAAAAGACAGGCAAAAAACACTCCAACATTTTTTCCTCACTCTTAAAAAGCCCCAGTATCTTTGCTTCCCACCTTCAACGAAAATCAATGTTTGGCAGCTGTCTTATGTTTCTGCTATGTTCCTGATTTCCCTCTGTTTTTGGCATTGCCAACGCATTCTGCAATATGCTGCAGTGCCCTTAATAACATTTTGGAACATCCTTGCTAGAAATGCTAGTTCACAGAGGATTGAATTAGCATGCATCATCTACACTGTGTACAGAGTTATGAGTTTTCAGCCTTTCCCGGTATTTTATTGTTGATATTTCTTTTCAGATGGGTTATACTCATGTGAGAAATATCCCAATTTTGTGACACGTTTCACTTTTTTGTTTTGCTCCTACATACTTGGGCTGAAACATTGCTGATGGCATGAAAATTTCTGCATTTCTTGACTGACCAGGCATATCGTTATGGTTATTATTTTAGTTTAGTTTCATGTTCCATTATTAATAAGCATATTTGCCATACACAGGTTGGTTATCTCTGTTCTTTGGCTCAATATCAATCATTTTCAGAGGCCAAAACTGGATTCGGAGCCTCCAGCTACCCAGCTAAAAATAGATCTGTGATTTGTCACAGATGTTTGCTGGAACAATTCCAGCAATGGACACAACCCTAAAAATTACAGGATGATGTTAGATTTACATGACATGATGCAAACTCCCTTTACTGCTTCTACAGTACTATGGTTTGTGACCCTGTGTAACTATCTGTGCTGACTTCTAGATGCCATTTGATGTTGCTGTTGGAAACATATCTTCATCTATCCCTCATCTACCCAAACTGGACACACTATTCCAGATGCAGTCTCACAAGTGCCAAATAGAGAAGGAGGATTACCTCCCCGGACCTGTTGGCTGCAGTCTTGCTAGTGCTGTTGGCTCACCCGGCCACAAGGTCACACATTGCTGGCTCATGTTCAACTTCTTGTCCTCCAGGATTGCCAGGTTCTTTTCAGAAAAGTTGATTTCCAGACAGCTGTCCCTCAGCCTGCATTGTTGCATGAGTTTATTCCATCCCAGGTGCAAGACTTTGTGTTTGCCTTTGTTGAACTTCATGAAATTCCTGACAGTCCATTTCTCCAGCCTGTCAAAGTCCCTCTGAATAGCAGCTCTCCATTGTGTTGACTGCTCCCCTCCAGTTTGGTGTCATAGGATCATAGGCTTGTTATGGCTGGAAAAGACCTTTAAGATCATCAAGTCCAACCGTTATCTAACTCTACTGGGCCCACTTCTAAACCATGTCCCTAAGCACCATATCTAGACGGCTTTTAAATACATCCGAGGATAGAGATTCACCCTCTTCCCTGGGCAGCCTGTTCCAGTCTTTGATAACCCTTTCAGTGTAGAAGGTTTTTCTAATGTCTAACCTAAACCGCCCCTGGTGCAACTTGAGGCCATTTCCTCTTGTCCTATCGGTTGGAACTTGAGAGAAGTTCTTGAGAGAGAACCCCCACCTCTCTACAACCTCCTTTCAGGCAGTTGTAGAGAGCAGTAAGGTCTCCCTTCAGCCTCCTTTTCTTCAGACTAAACAACTCCAAGTCCCTCACCCGCTACTCCTAAGACTTATTCTCAAGACCCTTCACCAGCTTCGTTGCCTTTCTCTGGACACGCTCCAGCACCTCTATGTCCTTCTTACACTGTGGAGCCCAAAACTGAACACAGTACTCAAGCTGCGGCCTCACCAGTGCTGAGTACAGTGGGACAATCACTTCTCTAGTCCTGCTGGCTACGCTACTCCTGATGCAGGCCAGGATGCCGTTGGCCTTCTTGGCCACCTGGGCCTTCATGTGCAAACTTGTTGAGAATGCAGACTGTCCCACCAGCCAGGTCATCAATGAAGACTGCTGAAACACTGCTGGATCCAGTACCGATCCCTGAAGGACACCAGTAGTTACTGGCTGCCATACAAGTTACTTTTCGTCACTGATCACAACCTGTTGAGCCCAACAGTACAGCAAATTTTCCACTCACTTTATCATCCATTTATCTAGCCCATATCTTACCTGTTTGGTGATAAGAAGACTATGGGAGATTGTGCCAAAGGCTTGCTAAAGTCAAGGTATACAACACACACTGCCCTTCCCTTGTGCACAGCATCATCACAGAAAAGAAATGAGGTTGGTCCGGCATGGTTCGCCCTTGATAAACCCATGCTGGTTGCTTGCAATCACCTTCTTGTCCTTCATATGTTTAGAAATGGCTTCCAGGAGGACTCGCTCCATAGCTGTCTCAAGGACTGAGGTGCATCTAACCAGTCTGTAGTTACCTAGATGCTTCTTCTTGCCTTTCCTGAGGGTGGGTACAATGTTTGCCATTTTGTAGTTATCAGGAACCTCCCTGCTTTGAAACTGCCATGACCTTTCAGAAGTGTTAGCAGCATCAGAGTGACTTTAGCCAGCTCCTTCAACACCCTTGGGTGCATCCCATCTGGTCCCATGTGAATGTCTAAGTGGGTTAAGTGCTCCCTGATTCTTCTCCTACCGTGGGTACTGCTTCACACCCGCAGACTGCTAGGAAGCTCAGGGACCTGGGATGCCAGAGGGCAGACTTTACCAATGAAAACTGAGGAAAGAAATACACTGAGTACCTGAGCCTTTTCCATGTCCCTTGTCACAAGATTCCCTGCCCCACTGAGCAACGAGCCCACATTTTCATTAGTCTTCTTTCTGCTAATGGTGTACTTGCAGAAACCTTTCTTGTTGCCCTTTGCCTCCCTTTCTACTTTCAACTTGAGTTGCACATTGTTTTTCCTGACTGTATTCCTAGATGCTTGAACAGTGTCTGTTCATTCCTCCCAAGTAGTCTGTCCCTGCTTCCACCTTCTGTGTACTTCTTGTGTTTGAGCTCAGGCAGGAGCTCCATGTTCATTCATACTGGCCTTCTGCCATGCTCGCTCAACTTTCTGAACATTGTGCACTGTTCTTGTGCTCTGAGGAGGCTGTCCTTGAAGATCAGCCAGCTCTCCTGGGGCCTTTTGCCCTGCAGCACAGCTTCCTATGAAAGCCTTTCCTGAACAGACCTAAATCTGCTCTTCTGAAGTCCAGGGTTATAATTCTACTGTTTATCTTGCTCACTTCTCTCAGGATCTTAAACTCCACAGTCTCACGGTTGCTGTAGCCAAAGCTGCCCTCGACCTTCAGATCATCAATCAGTTCTTCTGTGTTTTTTGAGTAGCAGGTCCAACATCTCCTCATTGCTTCATTGATCGCCTGCATCAAGAAACAGTTTTCAATACAGTCCAGAAAACTCATGGACTGTTTGTGCTATATCACCCTTCCAGCAGATACCAGAGTGGTCAGAGTCATCTATGATCACCAGCGTCTGTGACTTTGAGTCTTCCTCCAGCTGCCTAAAGAAGGATTCATCTACCTTCGATTCTTGATCAAGTTATCTGTAGGGATATCTACTACAATATTGACTGTGCAGCTACATCCCCTGATCCTTACTGTTGTGGAGATGTAGCGTTTAGCAGCCTGAGCTTTTGTAAGACTGGGGGGAAATGATAGGCCATTAGCGTAGCATCACGTGCCAGAGCACTTCATTGAGAAGCTGTCAGCATTAGCAGCACTTCACCATTGAGTGATGCTGGCACCAACTGAGATGAAAAATAGAGGCTATAGAGTAACAGTGAAATTAGCACTGGTGGGATTCAGCTCTGGATTATGACATCTAAATTTCAGTGTGTGGTTATATATGTGGGGCCAGTGTCTAGTCTCAGGGTATGAACAAGGGTCTTATCTGCAGCTTAGTGCTCCTCACTTCTAGGTAAGGCAGCTGTGGAGATGGGCTATCTTTCATCGGTGAGAAAAGGAAAAGATCTCTACAGCTGTAAGACAATCACCAATAAAATGCTCACTGTAGAGCAGTAAGCGTTTCAGAATCCATAAGAAGCAGCTACAGAGACCTGCTGGAAAAAAGTCCCATGATAGGTTGATACCTCTACAAAGGGGAGAGTTTGTACTAAGCTGGGGCCATCAAAAGCCCCCAAGGATAGAGCTGCTTTGATATCACACACAGTGCTACAGCAACATCACTGGAGCCATTCAAGATGATATAGGAATTTAAGTCTATACATAGATCATTGCAGAGAGATTTAAAATCTAATAGCCAAAAAAAAGATTTTACTAGCAATAATCGATATGCATCTAAGTTTCTTTTATGAAGCTCAGTAGTATTTATACATACAGGTACAAAACTATAAGACAATATACATATTGCTATGTTGTACTATCTTTTGTTGCAAGAAAAATGAATTCCCATGTTTTAAAACTTCTTTTAAAATTATTTACATTCTCCAGAATGTTTACCAATAATTTATTAAACTTCCAGACAATATTTCTCTTTCAGCTAAGTGGCGCAAGCCTAAATATGACACATTTTTTCTCTCAGGAGTCAGTCAAGATTTTATGGGTCAGATATGAATTTCTCAATATTGTATTTTTTTTCTTCTTTCTGCTCCAAATCTATGTGTATTTGTTTCTTCTTCTGCTTCAGACATCTCCTTGTTACATAAGGCAGGAAAAGGAATTTGGCAAAGCTGGTGTTTCTTGTTATCTATCTCTGGTTTAGTCTCTCTACTTCTTCATTGTTTGTAGTTGTTTATGTGGGCTCTCTTCTTCAGCTCTTACAACGCTTGGTCAATCTCCAAGTACCTGCCCAGCTCCTTGGCCTTCACTTCTGCTTGCTGTTTACTTCAACAGGCAAGCCAGCTGCTTTCCACTAAGATTACTCCACTAACCCCATGAAACCTACCCTCAGCTTATCAACGGTGATAAATGCTCCTCGATCTGTCTATATGTTGCTACTGAGAACAACTACTCCCGGGCATTCCTATAAACCTGCCAGTCTTGTTGTCACCTTCTGGCAGCCTGGCTGAATTTTCCCATCCTTCTTCTTGAGTATTCAGGACTTGGCTTTTTGATGGTGCTGGTTGCTCACAGTCCTCACTATTTTAATTTAAAGTTCTGATTGTTCAGCTATTTTGGAAGTCAGGATACTGATCCTACAATTCATAATTTCTCCAGGCAACACAGGGCACGTGTATATGTGCATGGAAGTAAGCTCTTTAAAACAAAGAAAGGTATATATGTAAAAGGAAGTACATTTTCGAGTATGTTGCTGTATCCATTACAGTAACAGCAATCATTCTCATGCTTGATCATCGCAAAAGCTAGCACATTCCTTCTCCACTGGAATCCACAGTAATATTATTTCTGAAACACACTTTTGCAAAATTTCATGATCCAATATATGACAGTTACTACAAGCAACTGTAAAATATGAAGCTCTTTCACAAAACCCCATACTAGTACCAAATGACATTCAATCGACTGTATATATTGTAAAATCACCCTTTGTGATTGTGGATAATAACAGGGTTTTACCATGCAGGTGGTTTATGTTGTCAACAAGAACTCACGATAAAAACACAACATTAGGATCAGCCTGACATTAGTAATGAGTGTAGATTGTCAAGTAAAATCTGGCAGCTAACTTAAATCACAAAAACGAATTGAACCACATTTTTTGTGCCTGTTGTGGGTGTTTATATAATAAATAATCTGCTGCACCCCAGCTTAATTTCTTGTCTTGGTGTTTCAGGCATTGTCTTCGACAAGAGGGGTGTGAGAGGGGCACGTCCACGTTAATTCAGCCAAATCCCTCCCAAAAGTAAAGTAAAGGGTCTGGGGAAAGACCATCCTAAGTTCTTGATTGCTATACAGAGAAGCAATGATGCTTTTGCATTTCTGCCTGGAGGACATATGACTGATGTCTCGGAAGAGTTTTTTTTTCTAACTCTCAGAGTTGTAGATAACTGGCTCAAATCTTACTTTGCCATAGTTTACAGAAGCTGCAACTTTCACTTTAGCTAAATCTCAGTTTGGGGATTTTTTTAAAAATTATTTTATGCAGTTTGTTTTACTAATGTAGCTGATTATGTAAATGTAGGCTGATATTCAACACTTCTTCCTATTAAAACAAAACAAAACAAAACGCCACAACAAAACCAATCAGCTTGACTCCTGATTGGCTCATCTTGTGTCACCAATGTATCTCATGCTTTCTATAGTATCTCCCCAAAAATCACACAGACTGGAACTGCTTCAGATAGCTTTACTCAAAGCTCTGTGTCTCCTTATAGAATCGTAAGCCCCATTTATTTCAACGATGCCACTTCTGGATAGAGTTGTACTCGCTATAAATTAAGCTATCCAAAACCTGCCTCACTGACATGGTTAATAATTTATTGCAGGCTTTCAGTGCATCCTTCTCATAGAATCAAAGACAAGCTCCTATAACATGAAACTTAGGACTGTATGGAGAAATTTTCTGCTTGTCTTGCAAGCACTTTCAGAACATCTGTAGCAAAAGGTATGAGGCTATTAGAGCAGCTCTTTACTCCAAAGACAGAAAATATATAGTGCACACACTAACTGCTGCGAGCACAGGTAATTAAGTTGGCCAAGTTCTGTCCTCATGTATTCCAGTGAAATCATAATAATTTCACTCATTTCAGCAGGCTTCCCCTAGTCTTGGATATTGTAAAGGAGAATTTGAGCAGTGTGTATGCATTAGAGATGCAGATTCATTAGTGTCAGAAAATGACATTAGTGTAGTGTCTGAAAATGACTTCCTCATTTGTGAAGCCTGCCTCGCCAGGAAGATATTTACTTTAAACAAAACCCAATCTTAGACCCAAAGATTTCTCGTGATCAAAACTGTCAGCTTGAAAGACATCCTTTCTTAGTTTCCTTCCTCCCACTACATGCCCACTATATGAGAGTCTCAGAGATTAGAAAATATTGCTCTGTACCATGGATTCATGACAAGTTTTTTTTCATCCAAATTAACCTTTGCAGGCTCCATTACTTTCCTGTCAACTTCCCGGTTATTGTCATAATCAGATTTCTGAAGGCTCAGTTGTATTTGAGAGACACAAAACTGCAATGGGCATTGAATCACTCTTGCCAGAGCTCTGGAAGAATGCTGTCATGAATACTGAGTGGGCACATGCTGATATATACTTCAAAATGGTGATGACAGAGCTCTCTTTTTGTAGCTGTCCATCCTTGCTGGCCCACAGGGAGAAATATGGTCATCATCCTTCCTTGTCTCCACTTCTGTCACGATACGTAGGTAAACTGCTGCAGAAAAGCTTCTAACAGGGTTTAAAGCAAGAAACCCTGTTTGGCGAATATGTAAGCTAAGGAAGAGAAGTTCTACATTAAATGTCTAAATAGGTACCTCAACAAGCTGGCACTAAACAAGCAATTTCACACCTAGCAAATCTTTCTTTTGATCTCTGATTCTTCAAATGCAGACTGAATATGAGCCTGAAGACAGCGAGATGTTCAGTTGCCTCCATGAATAGCCTGACAGAGCTTCTGAGAACTGGGAACTTGGTTCTATGAGAAGGTCTGGTTTCACAACAAAGGAAAGTAGGTGCCAACTGCCAGCAGTCCAAGTGCCCTAAGGAGTCCTAAAGATAGGACTTCCAGGAAAACTCATTTGAATTTCTCTCCACCAGACAAGTTTTTGTTCATGAAGTAAAAACATTCTCTTGAAACGAAGTATGTTAATGATTATTGTATGAATTAAACAGGCAATGACATCCTAGGAGCTTAGAAAGCTGAACTGTCAGTCATGTTAAAAAGTTACACTTAAAAGTACTGCAGGGCAGTCTGAAGTGATAAGAATGTGCTTGCCATCTCTTTGAAAAAATTAACAGATCGGTTTCCAAATGTTTCTAATGTTGTGAACCGCAATTCTGATAATACTGTTGATTCCCATAATATATATGAGATATCTCCAACACACTGGTCACTGTATATTAAATAGCCAAGGTCAAAGCTTATGGAGAAGACGGACACAAATTCAGCGTTCTTTGCTTCTCTGTTACCAACCAAAATTTCTTCAGATAAAGGGAGGGATATAACCATGGGCCTTCACAGTCTGCCAAAACATCACACCACTGGCAAAGTTTTACCTGTTTAAAATCAATTGCAAACAGCTACAGTTAATGTGTGGAAGACATTGTAAACGTGGTGTTTGTAGTTCTTATTCTTTTGACCATCTTTTATCTCACCAGAAGTTACATCAGTGGATATGTTCACCACATCTCCATGAAAGTTCTTTTCCGGTTTTAACTTTATATTCCTCTACATAGATTTACTTCAGCATTTTTCACAGCATTTTTCTACATACTGCTTTTGAAGATTATTTTGTAAAACTGCCGTATTTTTTTCAATCAGCAGTATTTCTTCTGACTTTCACAAATGTCAAACATATTTGAACTCCTACATTTTCTTTAAAATACAGGTTTTTAAGTACTGTTAAAAATAATTACTGTCATCTCACACTGCTCAGCAACTGATTCAACTTAAAAATAAATTATGTTTTTCATACTTTTCTTAACATAACATCTGCATCAGCCACAAAGAGTGTTTTTCTAGGTACTGAAGGTAGAGACTATAGGTTCTGCTGCCCATCCCTGTTGAGACATTCATTTATGTTTGAAAAAGAATCCATGCACAAAGTTTATGCCTATCCTCTAATCCAAGACTTAGTTACATATTGGAACTGAAGGCAGTATGGTCCTCAAAAAGGGTGATGAGTGGAAGGCTTAAAGAGCATCTTCCCTGACAAGAGAACCTCAATGGGGGTTTCTGAGCTAAGGGACCACAGTGCCACCAAAGCACAAGGCGGTGCCCTGCTGTTGCTCCAGCCCTGAGGCCAGGCAGCATCATGCAGAGGAAGATTTTCAAATGATTAATAGGGAGTGGAGCTTTAGTGCCTAATTGATGTTTATACCTTTTGGGAAAAAAATTCCCTGCTGTCACAGCATTGTGACAACCCAGCTCAAATCTCTCTTTTCACAACAATAGCAAGAATGCTGCTAGGTCCACCTGAAGGAATCCTGTCTGGCAGAAATGATGCATAGAAAACTCCGGCAGTCCCTCAGTGTGCCAGCAATGATCCAGTTCGACCTATTGACAATCCAGATTAAAGGCTGTAATGTCCTGCTAATGCATTATTCTCTACAAAACACTTTCCTATGCTTTGTTGCTTAGAGTGACCACTCCTTTGGTGGTCTGAAAAGCCGGTATTGTGCTGCCATGTATCAGCACTCGACACCTTTGGAAGCTGTGCCTGTGGAAATCATTCTCAGGATCAATTACTCCCAGGAGAATTAATTCAGGATCTGATCCCGCCATGTCCTGCATGCCTTTGGTTCCCAACATGGGAGATGCTCAGTGACAGGTAGAATTAGGAGACCTCAAGTCCTGGTCCTTGTCTTGCAAAAATCAACCGCAGAACTTCAAATGCTTTGTGGGGTGAAGGATCAGACTCTTCCTGGGAAGCAGGGTAGGCAAACGAGCAAACCTGTGATACCTTTGCATGAAAGATCATTCGGTGCCACTGTGTAATGTGAAAATTCACCGGAAATTTTCTTCAGGCTCACACACACAATAATTTTACACAGAGAATATTATAATGATGGCTAATAGTATGTCTCCAAAATACCATGTAAAATACATAATGCTGAGATCAATGGGGAGTAAAAGCACTGAAATGACAGCCTTTCAGTTCAAACAAAGCATAGTATTAAAATTCTGGTGGGTGAGTTTGGAAACAAAAATCGTCAGCTTCTGACTGATGTAGTCACCTCCCTGGCTGAGTGACAAAATAGGTCAATAGAGCTTTCTTTTCACAATAGCTAGAAGTAAATGGAAACTTTGCTGTCTTCCAGCCTAGATCAGTAGGAAAAGAGACATTCTCACCATCATGTAGCTTTTATATTTGTTACATGATACTCGGTGATATTGAAGGACAGCTGGCAGGTTTTCAGCAAAGGAAAATACTCTTGTTGCTGCGGGATGGCACCACCCTTTGCACGCTGGCACCTTAAGCGTTACCGCCCGGCAGTGTAAAACACGGCAGCACCTCAAGGTTCAGCTCAGCCAAGCATGGCAAGGTCAGCCAGTGGAGCAGGAGGAGGGCAGGGGAGGAAGGCGGGGGTGGAGATGGCAGCCTGACCATACCCTGAGCGACGAGGGCTCAGTTTCTAATGGCAACAATCGCAAAAGCTTCTCTGTGCACAGCTTTGTAATTAAGTGTTAAATAAAAGTGCTGTGCTGCGAACAGCGCATCCTCCCTTACAAATTCAGACTTCATCTTCAGCTGTGGTAGTCTATTAAGTAATTCAGTCTGAAAATTCCTAACACTTAAGCAGGGACTGTGAAATTAAGACATGGTCCGGGTCTCAGTACTGTTGTTTTCTCAACACAGCAATTTCCTTCAACCAGTATTGCTTGTGATCACTGTGTTCCTACTACTTGGAACCACATCTCCATGTTAATACATCGCTAGAACATTTTCTAAATGCACGTCCAGCTTCATTGTAAAAACTAAGACAAACTTGATCAGAATAATAGATTACAACCACAGGATGTGTGCATAGAAAAGAAGGTGGAAATGGAATGAACATCAAAAAAAGAAGTGGAACGTGTTTTTAAAACTTGCAGCAGACTTTCTCCCAAACATGAAAAATAATCCTTTTAAAAACAGGCGCTCAGTCACACAACAAATCTGCAACAAAGGCTACTAGCAAAACAGTATTTTCAAAGGAACAAGAGAACACATACCTTCGTAGTGTACAGAAAAGCAATTCCCTAAAACATCTAAATGACTGTATATTATTAATCATAATGCTTTCACAATTACAATTAGTACAAACACATTCGCCCTGCTTCCAAACATTGGTGGGAATGTTGATATGTTTACATCAATGTAGCAAAGATTTGCGTATTTTTCCTCACATCAAACAATTATTTTTAAAACAGCGTAGGAACAGGAAACAGGAAAGCAGACATCTGAAAAGGGGGGGTGACCTGCTATCTGGTTTGTGGCTATTGCTGTTTTTGTGTATTTGGAGAGAATTATATATAATCTACATTAGAGCAAGATTCTAACATCTTTATGCGCAAACATGCTTTTTCTGAATACTGGATTCCACCGTGTTACAAATGCTACCAAAACTGTTCTGTGCATGCTCTGGACAAAAGTGTTTCGGTGTTGGGTGGATTAGTGTACTAAACGAGGTGTGGTTCAGAGAGAGGTTACTGCAAAGGTTACATCTGCGATTCGAATTCCTCAGAGCATAGGTGTACCCATGGTGCCCTATTGCGAACTATCCAGTTTCTCAGGTAATTGCTCAGAAACATCTTTCTGCTCTCCTTTTTCTCCTTTTGTGTATATGCGTGCGCCTCTATGTGTGCTGGTAATGAAGGGGGGGTGGGGGGAGGAAGAAAAGAGGGTTGGGCTCAATATGTCTTCTATGACTCTACGAATCTGAGGCTCACAGCTAAAATAATGAGAATATTTTTCCTTTTCTTCTTGGGGAAAAGGACTAACATTAATTAAACGAGACAGCTTTTCTCATTCAGCGAGAGGCATTCACGAGGAGAGTTTTGGCTTCTGGCCACTGGGAGGGGAAAAAAAAAAAAGAAAATCACCAAACCACCTCATCTTGCTTATAAATTAAGTATAGCTAATACTCTTTTAGCTATTTGGTTTGCTCTTACTGTTTTTAATCGTCTCCCAACCCCAGAAGGCAGTACTCCCCCCACCCCCAGACATTCCCGATGACACCTGAGGCTGAGGGGCAGCGGCCTTTCCCGCCGGGGCTTAGGAGCCCAGGGCCACCGCGCAGGGCCTCGCTTCTCCCTCCTTCCCTCCATCCCTCCCCGGGGGAGAGCATCTTTCCCGGGGCAGCGCAAGGCCCGGGGCGCCGACGCGCCGCCACCGCTGGGTCTCGCCGTGCCAGAGGGAGGGGCGACATGGAGTGAGAGAGCCGCCCGCTCCTCACCCCCGTGGCTTGCCAGATCGGGAAGGGGGAATTTCCCCCATCGCCCCCCCCGGCAGACGGGAGGGCAGCCGCTTCCCCGCCT
>NW_009648244.1:105300-109126 GCF_000708025.1 Charadrius vociferus | reverse complement strand
GGGGGGGGGGCCGTGCTTGGGTGCTGGGGATCCCGGGTTGAGGCCTTGCCCACGGCCATCCCCGCGTGGGAACATCTGCTCGGGGAGCTGCCGTGCTCTCCGCGGAGAAGTCCTGCAGCTAGATTTCCATACTGAGGTTTTTCAGCTCGAGGCACGGCGTATAGTGTATTTAGAAACATAATTTTCTGCTGGGAAGAGTTAAATCGCCAGCTTTACAGTGTTATACAATATTTGTTGGGGTTTGTGTGTTTTCTTGGTGGTTCGGTGTTTTTTTTTTTTTTATATAAGATATGTCACAACAGACCAAAAATAAAGCAAAGGGGAGCCGAAAAATATCTGGGCTGAACTGCACTTACGAACTGGATTCTCCACTCCCATGAGATCGTTTGTGGGATAGGTTCTGATTTGGTAAGCTATTCAACACAAAATCGGAGAGAAAAATAAGAGACAACAAGAGATTAAACACTACTTTTTTTAAAAAGCTAAAAGTCAGCAAAAATAAGAGCTAAGCTAAATGGTATAAATTAATTTCTTTAGGAATTGTGCTACTGTAAAAGCAATAAGCAGTTTAGTCTAAGAGTGGGCTGTGAACCCTTTGAAAGAATTGTGTTATGTATGTGCTGTCATAAGTTAAAGTGAAGTCCTGGCACTCTGAAGAGTGGCATTGCTTTCCTGTGTGCTTTTATTGTATTTTGTGACTTAGTGTGTCATGTCATTTACATTACATAATACATAAAGGACCCCAAAATACTAATTCTCTAAAGAGTTTTCTTTTTATTTAAATATGTGATCCCAGGCATTTACAGAGGGTGATACCATCTAATCCTCACTGCCTGATTTCCTAAGTAAATGATTTTAGGGATCATTTGTATTCAAAAAAACTAATCTCAACTGGCTTTCTGGTTGTACTTGGCAATGTCTCCCTATTGTGCTTAGCAAGGTTGCTATCGTGCAAAATGAACGAAAGATGACAAAAGGCAAAGATTGAAGAAGAGCACTGGGAATTTTAAAAGACTTCCAGTTCTGCACTCCCATTTCTCTTTTTCACTGTATTCTCTCCAACAAGGCATGCTACTTTAGTAAGTCACCCATAAACCAAAATAATCTTTGATGTTTGAATAAATGCAGTTGTTCTTACTACTTTCTTGGTCAGCTTCAGCATCATCTGAAGCGTAGCTTGGAGTATCCACCTAAGAGCAAACCACATTTGAAAAAAACATCAAGTAAGTATTTAGTCTGTATTCATGAAACTGGGGTAGTATTCCTTTGTGAGAACAGGTACTTGTTAAAAGCCCCTCTTTTTTGTCAAGCAAATAATGACATGCCATGCCTGTAACTTTTTTCTGTGACAGTTTGTAAAAAGGGGATATTATCGTAGAGGGTAATAGGAATATGTGTGGGTGTGGTGGGGAGGGGGGGGACACTGTCTGGAGAAGTTTCAGAGAAACTTGGAGGAGGTACAGCCAGGATGCTGATGGGATCATAAGAGACACAGATGTGAGAAAGTCTAGAAGCCTTACCAGAGACCTACTGCTTATCCCCAACATTTCAAAATGGGGTTTTAAGTCTGAGAAATAAGTACAAAAATGAATTATCTATACTCCGTGGTTCCCAAGGTATTTGAGAGTGTCTTTAATGTTTCCACTCTAAAAGGGGGTTAGTTCTTTTCTCTGTACACTGCATTTCAAAGGCAGTCCCCTAGAGTGAAGTTCAGCTTTGGCTTCAAGCACAGAAATTTAGCTATGAGATTGTGAGCGAGGTACCTTAACTTTCCATTGCAGAGAGTGGGGGTGGGATTCAGGTTCCTCAACAGGAGCCATTTGAACCTTCTGCTTTCATACATTGAAAGGGGGCCTTTGGATACAGCACAATGTAGGTCTCTCGGGGACGTCCATGACTTTGGGACCAGCAACTGGAGGCCGGGCAGGATTAGCCAGGACAATTCAAATGGCACAAGATGCCATATTTAGGTTACGAAAGTCAACCCAATACACTTAAAGGAGTTTGCACGCTAAAGTAGATACTTGCATTTGGTCAGATGAGTAAGTCTGCATACTCCAGTACTGGTCTGGAGACTTTGTCTGGCTATACTGACAAAACCTGTATGACCATGATAGTGACGTAGACACCTAGCTCACAGCAAGGTGTCTGTATTTAGGATCGTAAATTCAGGTGTTGAATCCTGTCCCTGCAGGCTTAATTTGCTTAATGCTGGTGACCGGCATTGTTTGAGACAGCCGTACAGCATTGTCAGTTATCACACAGGACCTAAGGAAGACCCCCATCTTTTGGAGTGGCAGCCAGTCCATGCATTCAGCTTGTCTGAAGCTCTTTTTCTGCAAAAACTCATCTCTGAAAACCCAATTCTTCAATCTTCTGAGAAAATACCTCTCCTTTTAAGTTTCCTTTTTTTCCGCACACAAAGTTTTATATACAGCCTCAATCTTTTCTAGAAATTCAGAGCTGTCTAAGCCTAAATATGAGTGAAATAAAACAAGACCTTTCTTTTCCAGAATCTTTATTGCTATAGAAAGCAGACCCATGTGAAATGGGAAAAAAAGGGTGGGGAAGGGAACCTAAGTGCCATTTAAGAAACTGGAAGTTCTGTGAAGTTAAAGGTTGCTCAAAACCGTTACAAGACAGAGGGCTGAAAGCATTAAACTTGAGTGGTTTCATTCAGGAAAGGACTGGAAGTGAAGAATGCTAAAGGAAAAGCAGTGCAATACATTGGAGAGTAACAGCAAAAACAAACAAGTATACAAACATTGGGAAGAAGTCCAGGAAAAATAACAAGCAAACATGCTTTTCTAAGAAGGCAGCGCAGAGAAACAAAATCTGATACATATTGGACACATCTCTTAGAGATTATTCACATTCATTTGAATAGAAGGGTGGGAGAAGACCCATCCCTAGTTGCAGAGATCCCCTACCACTTCTTTTCTTTATGACATTTCTTTATTTCCGTTCCCCCAGAGAAACATTCTCACAGTTAGTTCCCAGAATTTCTCTTATTCTTCCATCTTTTTTTCCTCTGAAAAAAAGCTTCCCCTGCCTTCAGAGATCTTTTTTATGTGACAGAAAGTCGGGTCATCTTTTTATTCTTTTCAATATTTTATGAGAAGCTTGGCGGGCTTTAGAGATTCTTTAAGTTTTAGGACTGAGAGAGAAGCGACTCAACCTTATGCTCTTGTGCCAAGAGAGAATGCAATTTTTCCTGGTGAAATGTTTGAGCCAACCATTTGAACATCCTCCAACCTTTTCACCTTTTCACATCAATATCAGCTTGAAGTCACAGCTGCCATAGATACCATTACGGGGCTGAAGCCAATAAAAGAGTTAAAACATCTCCAGCACAATTTAAGTGGAACTGCCTGAGCCCGGACTGGTGATCCAAAAGCCAGCTGTTCATCTGCTGCCTAGCTTGATTAGATGCCTTCCTGTAGGACTATGTAATTCTCAAGACACTTACAGCCAAATCAAAGAATTCCATACCTTTCTTTTGTCTAAAGTAAGGGCAAAGCTGGGAAAGCAGGCTATGCTCCATATAAAAATGCTTGAGGGACCCAATCTGTTAGATATTTTTGGAGCATGCCTAATGGATTGGGCCTCACAAAACTGCCATGGTTGCTTTCCCCCGAAACACAGCTGAAGAGGAGGCAGTAGTTCCTCCATGCCAAGTACACATACACGCACGCATGCACACCAGATACAGCACCAAATGTTCTGGGCACTGTCACCCCCAGAAATTGGGAATGTCATGCTCTTCTCAGCCTGAAAAATTCAATGGACATTGACTAGCTTTCACTCATTTAATATTAGAGTTCTT
>NW_009648244.1:77410-105195 GCF_000708025.1 Charadrius vociferus | reverse complement strand
ATAGCCCTTGGTTTACAATGTCATGATCTATCAGTCTTCTCCCCCACTTTGCTGTGCAGAGGGATAGAAAGTCCCCCCATCCTAGTTAGTTATATGTCTGATTATTGGGACCCTTATTTTGGGTGGGAGACGTGAGCTGAACTGTTTGCTGGGTGGATATAGAACCTGAACTGTCCAACTGAGGTGTGGACACCACACTTTATGTTAAAAGTGGGTGTTGGCACCGCTCCTGGTTGCACTTTAACAACAAAAAAAAAGCATGAGCTCTGTTATGTTTCTTCAAGAAAGAATCGGGATACTGTGTCATCAAAGGACAGAGGAACTTTTCTGTAGTCCTGACTAATCTTAAATTCTTCATAAGTTATCAGTATCTCTTATTCTCTGGCTCTCTGTAGCTTCCCACTCAGTGTTCCAGCTCTTTGAGATCACTGTTGAGAGGTTCCTAAGGATTCCTGACTGGGAGTACCTACTTAACATCGGTTTTGAGGGCAAAAGCATGGAGATGCTGAATGTAATATGAAGTGGCCAAACCACATTGTATCTATTCCCTCTTAAACTGTTTTTGTTAGAAATGGTGCCTTAGTTTTCCCTCTTCTAGCACTTACTTCCATCCTTCAAATCAAGAGGGAAGGTATTGCTTTGATCAGGCTTGATTCTTTCGTAGATGTCCAGTCATCTTTCATTGTCATGTGACTTTGTGATAAGCCTTAACCGTATTACAAAGTGGTCAGCTGTTTGGTTACCGGTCCTACTTGGGTGGGCTGGGCATGTCATGTGCATCCATCTGAATAAGAAATTATCAAGGGATAACAATCCTTCCCCGTTAGCCCTATATCAGTCCAAGCTGGAGGTAGAAAATCGGGAGGGGCACAGACCAACCTTGTAATGAAGATGTTTGCAGAGAGACAGAAAACAGGAGAAAAATATTTATCGGTTGTCCACTGTTTACCTAAGTAATCACTGTAGCTAATACTGCTTCTGGAATTAATAGTTACCTGTAAAATTGTAGGATCTTCTCAACTAGTTAACTGTTGTTTTCTCTCGCTGAAGAATTTACCTTTCTGAACGTTTTCTACTGCACATTCTGAAATGGCATTTTCCCCTTTGTTGTTCTAGAAATTTGAAACTGAACTTAGCCAGACAGATCATCCCTCTGCATTTCAAATCCGACACCCCAGGGGCTTTATGTTTTCCCTGTGTCCATCTGCTGACAGGAGGAGTTTTAGCTAGTGTTTGGGTTTGCATATTACGGCATGTGGAGAAACAAATTAGCAGGTAAGAAATTGCCATTCGTCAGGCTCCTTCCTTTTTTTTCCCCCTTTTTTTTCTCTTTCTTTCTTTGCCAGTGAAAGACACAAAGATAAGTGTCAGCACATGGCTTTTAGCTGCCCTTTTATAGCAGCCCTCCCATGTGGCCAGTTCAAAAGCTAAGTAATAGTTCCAATATTAGCTAATCTGGCAAAAGGATTCCGATGGGTCGATGTGAGAATAACATCTACCTTTCAGATCTTATACTTGCCAGCGTAGGCACGTGAGGTTTTTTGTTGTTCCAAGAACCCCTGAAGCATAGAGAAGGTAAAGGTCCTACGAATTGGAACCACCTGCTTGAACTAATGTTTTGGCAAGCTCCTGTTTTCCTGGAGCTGGTTCAGGGTATTCTGGGCTATGTGGAATGGGAAAAATCCACAAAAATGACTTACTGCCCCATAAATTTTTTCTATACTGCAGTGTTCAGACAGGAACAGGCCTAGTAAGTGTGAAGCACACACTGTGTCTGTATAACCACTCCCTTTACTGCATAGTCTATTGTATTCCCATCTGACATGATAGATACAGAGCTTAGAGATCGCGAGGCGAGCAGCTTTCAGACCTGATGCTGCAAATAGCACAGTGGATTCATTTGCTGTTTTCTTGAGTCCTCTGTTTCGGGGTCTCAGTATTTGTTTTGGAGTAGCTGAACTGAACAACATTGAAAATTTCTGAGAGTCCCTATGATACATAGATCTGTGTATACAGCCTGTAGGTCCCTCACACCGTATGTCTTTAGTGTGAAGGGCTTCTTTTTAAAGCAAAGACTTGTTACGACCCTTATAAAATAGCCCTGCTGAAGACTTGCTTGTTTATCCTTCAAAGGAAAGACAATAGTGGAATGTCCTCTAATATTTGTGAATTCATATTAAAAATGGCAAACATATGAAAAGAGTACATTTTCTATACATTTTGTGTTTTCAAACTGGATCAAAAAAATTAAATACCTACCATTCACAAAATCAAGAATGAGTTGCACCTCATCGCTTAGATAATTTAAAATTGAACCACTTAAGTTTTTATAACAATGGAACTAAAATGTGCTGTGAGGTTTGTAAAACAAACCAAAGGTCTTCTTGATCTCAGGACACTCATAGCCCTTTTGAGTGCTAACACATCTGTAAGTGCTTAATTTATGCAAAGTGAAATGTTCAACAGAGAGAACTAGAAGGTCTAAGATAGAATGCCACAGTGTAGACCAGTCAGGATATTTTCCAGGAGGTTCAGATGGCTGCTCTGAATCAGGCATGAAAAGCATTAACATCCATATCTCTATATCTCTTAGACAGGGTATGAAGTATAAGGCTGTCATTACTTTTATGAATTTTATGTGTACATAAAATGATGTGTACAGTCTCAGTCAGGATCGTTCTACTTGGCTTTTCTTGGTGGGTCAAATTCTGGCTGAGCTGCTCCACCAGCTATAGAGGAAGTGCAGCTGAAATAGGTTTCTAACATAGGTGTTGAGGCACCTAAAGCTGCGTCATATGAATGCAAGCTCTTGAGGTTATTGCACTTCCTTTTGTTAGAAATGCTTGTAATTAGGGTGGTAACTCAGAGTCAATCAAAAAGTTTAATGTGACCCCAAAGTGTTTAATCTGTATTACTGTGGATTTTTAAAAAGGGTTACTTTAATCTCAACTCACGTGTGCTTTTCAACTTCCTGAGTCTGAATAATCTCCAGCGCTGACTTTTTCCTTTGTCCCTTCTGATGCATTTGCTGGATTCAAACTGTATGTTATTCCTTCATTAAAGTGGATACTTATGATCTATCTTTCCTTGGCATTAGCACCAGTACTGACACTTTATAGTGCCTCAAGCATTTAATCACATCCTTTCTCTGAACTTTAATCTGGTGGGCATAATTTGCCTCTCCAGGGAAAAGTTAAGTACATAAAACAATTTTTAAAAACATTGAGAGCCTATTTGCCCTTAATTAGAAAGCACAAGGGATATATATGGATGCAGACAAAACAGTAAGATTCATGTACGCCATTTTGACTTAATTTTGTTACCACTCTGGGGCATTCTTTGGAGGATTTGATCAACATTCTCTAGTGTATGCTAAATTTCCTTCTGTGAGACACCTACATACATCGTGGAGTAACTCCATACATCTGCTGGTAATTTAGGTCCTTTACCGTTCATGCTGTATGTTCATTCATTCATTCACTCATTAAAATTATCCTTTTTCTTATAGGCACTAATCCTTTTTGTCAAATGACCAGCCATGACATTTGCTTTACAGGTGATTGAAGTCTGTCACCTGTTTATAAATGGCCAGTCTCTTTGAGTTCAGACTGGAAAAACCGGTATTTGCCTTTTTCTGTGCTGATAGGACAATGACAGTTTAGCAGCTGTTGATTGTTAGTCTTTTGCTAGAATGTCTCTTGTTCAGCTCTCTGTGTTTTAAATCAGTAGCAGGAATTCTAAACACAATCCACTTTGAAAAAATTTGTACTCTGACATAGCATTCTTAATGCTATAGAGAGAGATTCCCAAGTTGTCTCACCTGCGGGTGTTTTTTAGAGCTGCTGAGAATTGGCAGTTCTCATGGTTTTCGCTTCATAGTATGGTATCTCAGCATGCCTGAAAATTAGGACAATATTTTTCTAGATGTCAGTGTTCAAAGGGTCCACAACAAAGGTCACCTCAACCATTCAACCCACCACAGCACTCATCATTGTGGTATTTTAAGTGCTTACGTAATTACATGGTTACTAAGATGCCTTGGATTACTTTAAAGGTTTGCTGGAATTAACTGGTTCCATCAGTGTAGAGATCAGCTTGCTGAAATTCTTAATCCAAGTGCAGATACTTCTTGCATTGTGTGCTGTGCTGTGTATTGTTTCCATAAAACCTTTTCCTTAACTAAGAAAAAAATATGTATACAAGTGTTGCTGGAATTGACGTTGCTCGCCTTTTCCGGTTCAAAACCACTTTTTGCAGTATTGTAAAACAAACCATGAAAGTATGTGTTTATTTGTCTTACAGAGCAAAGTATTCTCAAGAACTACGCCTACCCAATATACTTACTCTTTACAACCCATATATGTTACCTCTTTGAGGAAGGGACTCTTTCTTTTCTTGTTCTGTAGAAAGCTATTGCTTGCAACGGGAAACGGATGCCATACTCATGGCAGAAGTCGTAGAACTAGAGTAGGCTTCCAGAAGGATTAGAGATGACAGTGTTTCAGGGGTGGAAATGATCAGATTTACAGACAGAAAAGTTAATTTAAGAACATACATGTGCTGGGTTAGGCCAGACACCTGAATTGTCCAATATCTTTGTTTCCAGCAGTGGTCAGTACCAGACGTCTTGGGGAAAGTAAAAGAGATGGCCAGTGCATGGTAGAAATCTTTAAATAATACTATGTAATGTCAAGCATATCTCAGAGCAGGGAGTTCCTGAACCAGAAGTTGTGTCTCAATACTTAATGGGCCTCATTGGATTTTTCTTCCATGAACTACTTTTTAACTCAGCTTCTAAGCTTGTCACCTGGGCTCTCATCAGAGCCAATGGCAAGGTGAAAATAATTCTGTGACATGATTCACCTAATTTATTTTCTCGCCTAAGGATGAGAAAATAGCTGTCTAAAAAGCACAGTTTTCTTTTTAGCAGAAAGAAATGTAGGTGATTACCTCAGATATGATGCTCTATGTGAAGTTAAGAAATGAATGAATCCCATTCTAGACTGAGATTCGGATCACAGATCCTAGAATGGTATGTCTTTATGTGAACTATTCTTTGGTTCAGTCACCTAAACATAGGCATTTACATCCATTTGAGATGACCTGCCTGGCCTCCAATATCTTCTCCAGAAGCAAGGGTCTTCTCCCACAGGTCCTGTGCCATACTTGCCAGCCTTGCAAGAATGCCTCAGATACTCCAGGACATCTCAAAAGGCACGAGATGCCTTTGTTTAAGAGACTGAATTGATCCCAAGGTATCTAAGCTCTAATCAAGGAAGGTGAAGTCTATTCAGTGCGGTGAGTGAAGGCTAAAGGTGATGTGTAGAGCTTGGTTTAGCTGGCCCAAACACTGATGAGCGTTGAGGTCCACTATGGTGCCTGAGACATTCTCATGGAGCTGGCACATGTGACACAGGACCTACTAGAGATGGCAACTCTTTTGAATGGCAATCGGAGGCCAGGCAGAGTAACACAAGACATTTTAAATTACAGTAGACACCAGGCCAAGAGACTCAACTGAGCCTCCAGTACCATGGCATCTGAACTGCTCCCCAGGTTTCATTGACTGTAGGGCCTTATGCCCAGTTGCCTAAACATAGGTGACTAGAGCTAATTGAAATTGTTTAGGTTATCTGAGCCATCTACTTGGGAGTGGCATATATGAGATAGATAGGACCTAGAGGAGACCTCTGCCCCTTCTGGTCCAGCAGCTGGAGGCTAGGTGAGTACTCAAGTAATGCTGAATGGCCATGTGGGGAACAAAACAGACTTTTAAGTGAGAGAAACGAGGCTAAAGTTGCAGAAAGGGAAGATTAAAAATGAGGGCTGCTTTATGAAATTAAACATCTGATAAGATTTTTTTTTCCACTAGAAGAAGAACCTGCACATTTAAATAGTCTTGGATAAGAGTCTTGAATATGTTCAGTAGAGAATACTGACATAAGGAAATACTGGTCTGTATTCTATATTTGTACAGTGCAAGGTTGCATTTTTACTGGGACTGCAACATAAATAATCATCATAGCAAAGTTGCATTTCTATTTTGAAAAAAAAAAGAGGAAAAGAGAGATTAAGGTGTTTTTAAGTTGAAAATAAAGATCAATCAAATATAGTTACAACCAAATTTTAAGGTCAGAAGCTAACTGATTACAGGAAGAAATATAAATATTAAAATTTAAGAAGTGAAGGAACTCATGCAGGAAAAATACTGTTACAAAGAAGAAGAGAGGAAGAACGCTATGAAGTTGGCAAAGGTTCACAGGGAAACAGATATCCCATATTATGATTTATCCACATAGGCAGGCTTGGAAGAACGAAGTTCAGTGTTGAATTTTACCATGTTGTCATGAAGAATGAAGAGCGAGTGGGGAAAAAAGCAACAGAAGAAGAAAGATTGGTCCGAACACAGAAGAGGAAGGCTTCCATGCCACAGGCATAACTTTCTGGAATTTATGAGTGAAAACTCCCCCTCCCAGTACTTTATGGGTAAATTAAACACCAGAGTCTTTAATTTTTAAAGAAGGATTTTAGGGAGGATTTGGGCAATGGACAGAATCACTGCAGTTTCATAATAATTCATTTAGTGCAGCTTTTTCCATTTTCTACTTACCACAGTTTTCCACTGCTGAAATTCAGAAACATTGTTAAAATGTACTTGCTTTATCTCTTAAATGTTGATACCATGTTAGCACATTAAACAATAAGTGACAACAATTAGGAAAATTTTCCTTATGAATTAATTTGCTGGCTGGAAAAACTTCTTAAATTTTAAGTGTGTATGTAGTCACCCATGTTACTTTCACAATGTTTGTTTAATATCTAAGGATCGCTATAGATAATAATCTTGGAACCCATATTCATGAAAGCTGTAGAAAATTGTTGAAAAGACCCTAAAACTTTAATACAAAACTGAAAATTAGTATTTTAAACAAGAAAGAAAGAAAAGACCTTTACTAAATCATACTATGATAAACATATGTAGAAATTACCACGAAAATCAAATGTAATTTACAGGTTGTTCTTCTGTAAAAAAAACCAAAAACAAAAACAAAAACACAACTGATTAAGAAGAAATAAGAAATATATTCCTACATTTTAACTCAGAATTTATCCATATCTTTCTTCGGTACCCACAAAAATGATGTAGAAGAAACCACATACACACACACACACACACAGAGGATGATGATTTAATGGCTGGGATTGTCAGAAAAAATATCCTGCCATTTCCAATCAAATTTAGCCTGTATATTATGGTGAAATTCTGTAAGAAAAACCAGAGAAGCTGTCATCACGTCTAATGGCTTGCTTACATTCAGAATCCCCTCTGGAATAATAATTACATCAGTGTATCCGTACCGATGTATCTCTGCTTTGCCTGCTCCCACTGCTGTGCCTGCACTGTTAGATGTTACCTGTGATTTATGCCAGGCATCTATACCGCTCCGCGCTGCATTGGTGGCTGCACATTTCCATATGGATGGGTATCCCGTGGTTTCTGGCACCGCTCCCGGGCCCTGCTGAATTCCAGGCCATATTCATACTAGATTGCGAGGTATGTTCAGGAGGCCAGGGGAATTGTGGGGATGGGAATCAATTGCTTGTAATTGAGTTCTGCTCTAATCTCACGACTCACTTGGCTGATCAAACAGTGTGCCCACAATTTATATATACCCAAACACATACCCCTGGGTGAATTTTCCCCGCAAGCTATGTGGGCAGATATGAATATTGTAACTGTGTACCTGAAGACATCTTAGCTATTAATAGAAGTCTTTCAGGCTCTTACAAAGTTCATTGAATTTTAGAAAGTTGTAAAGCAAGCTCCCTTATTAAGAGTGGGAAAACCAATGGATTTGGTAGTTTCCATTGCACAGAAATTACATCCGTATCTGCTTGAAAATCTTGAATTTTTTTTAATGCCTTAAACAACTTAATGAAAAATGTAGACTAGCTTTGGGCTACTAATGGCATTCATCCATAATGATAAACAACTATTATTTTTATTGCTTCTGCTATTTATTCTTTTCTGTGGTTTTACCTAGAAATCTTTCTATGGTGTTTGAATGAGTATCTCTTTCCTTATGTCACCTAACTGTTACAATATAGATATTGTATGTTACTCACCTTTTTACCATTATGCTCTTCTCCTGTTTTGAACGGGCAAATTCCAAGAACCAGGGAGAGAACAACACTGCAAAGGATTACTGTCACCACAGAAACAGGGTGTTTTGTGTCCTTTAGCGCAATAAACTGGCCTTGAGAAACCCACACTCATACGTTCCTGATTTTATTCCTGGTGGAAAGATGGAGGTTGGCATTTCTAAGTTCAGGGACTCAGAAAAAATATCAAGGCAGTGGGCATGTGAGGAATCAGCTGGAAATTGTTCTTGGCATATCTTACTTTTTTCTCCGTGATAGCAGTGTATCAGAACAAGTCATCTGTACTGTACCAGGCATCGTATGGAACTTGATAACCGTCCTCTGGTCAGACAACATCATCTGGTAAAATTTGTCTTTGGCCACAGATGTCGCAGAGGGAATGTTTTATATTGAAAACTTCAGCAAGAGCAAGGAAGCAGTGACACCACATAGTCCGAACATTGTATGTTGCATTTCCTTTGATTTGGCCGTCACATCTCTCAGTCTGTAATTGCTTTCTGCTTTTGGCTTGGTGCTGATCCAGGTTACATAAAGACTGTTTGACTGGAAAGATTTGGATGATCTCCCAGTGGCTGAAAGGTAATCTATGTGAAATGACAGGAAACAATTCCCACCCACTCCCTGCCCGACTTCTTCAGCAAACCAAGTAAACTTCTTGCTTCATTGGTGTCCATCCTCCGTGTGCCTGTCAGTCACAATGGATTCGGATTGACTAATCATAGCAACAAGATGGCTTCTCAGCGCCTTCCTGGCTCTTGGCAATTAAACATCCACCACCGTCCTGTGAAAACTTTCACCAGATTCGCTGCAGAACTTACTTTTGTAGCTGGAAAAGAAATTTTAATGTATCTACAGTTTTGCCTGCTTAGTTTACTGCGGTGTTCACTGTAACAGCTCACCACTGCAAAGCGTGTTTCCAGACAAGGAAGCTGTTTTCTAACTTCTGCTGCAACATCTAACAAGGCTTTTCTTTCCCCACTGGTTGTGAGTAGGACGGTATTTTGCCTTCAGCCTCTGTGCCCGATCCCGTAGACTTCAGTAAGCATTTTGAATGCATGGTACTGTAAGTGGACGTGTCTCCTGTTGATAGATTAACGGTTTCAAATCCAGCAATCCCTAATTGCTTTTCCAGACAGCATTGCTTATCCGAAGTAAAACACAGCTACACAGGGTAATCTATGAAGCAATCAGTGATACTGTTTCATAATAAATCCATTTGCAAGCAGTTTGCTCCTGGTTCACTAGTGCCATGGCTTCCATGTTAACGAGTTTGTCACAACTTGTATTGTCATCGCTTATGTCAAACTGATGGAACCGAACGCCCATCTTGCATGCCCCTTTAACTACAGCATTCAAATGAAACTCAGTGTTAATGTGAATGCTTACATATTTCTGTTGTGAAAGTGCTGTTTAAAAGCTACTTAAAGAAACTTGCTGTGCAGCTTAAAGGTGTGTAGCACTGCAGGCAGAGTATAGAAGGGGGAAGCTCTTGGTTTGATGAAGCTTTTCAGTAGACGGAATAGTAACGTCACTCCTCTCCAAAAGCAGTTCACAATCCACTGCCAAACACTGCAGCAAAGTGTGTGAAACATTGAGGGTTTACTTCACAGCAAAATAAGGCAAATCACAGAGCTCATTCCAGTTTGTATTTCCATTTGTTCTTCAAACTGGATTTGCTGAATACAAATACCAAAGCGTTATCATTTTGGTTTTGCAGAAGGACCATCACTGTTCTGCTGTGACCTAATGCAGAAACGCTGCCTCATGTTTCTCTGCACTATTTCTTCTCCTAATGATGGCATAGTCCATGGACGGAGTCAGGGGGAATGATAAGTTCTCTTTCCAGCTGGTGCTGGCTCCAGTGGCTTTCATTGAAACCAGTATGTGAGAAGTGGTTACAGTTAGGAAAATGTTCATGTTGATTATTATGAGGTAATTAATTATTATGAGGTCTTCTCATTTACAAACTTGTCTTTCATTCTACACACTCAGGTTGTACCTGAATCCCTTCTCACCTTCGTTTCCTTGACCTTTTATAAAATAGGCTTCAAAAAATCCCTGTTTCCTGTAGAAGCACTGTGGAAAATAATCAATAGTGCGAAACATGCAGGATCTACAGCAATGAGCATCAAAAAACTAAGAAATAAATTATGTAGGAATTACTGGTTCATGGGAAAAAAAAATAATTGCAAGTTAGCTTCATGCTACTGCAATTTAGAAAAAAATAAAATAATTTTGATGTTTTGGTGAAACAATTTTTTTCCAAAAATTTGAAGTTTAAAGTGTTCTTTCTGTCATAGAAGTAAAATCTTTGGAGATGGATTTAATTAATAAGTGTATATATACAAGAATACATTTTGTCTTTAGTGACAAAAGACAGTATGTTCCATTTTGAAAATATAAAAAAATCAGAACAGAATCAGAATGCTTTTAAAACAGGGCTTCCTTCCTTCCTTCCTTCCTTCCTTCCTTCCTTCCTTCCTTCTTTCCTTCCTTCATTCCTTCCTTCTTCCCTTCCTTCTTTCTTTCCTTCTTTCCTTCTTTCCTTCCTTCCTTCCTTCCTTCCTTCCTTCCTTCCTTCCTTCCTTCCTTCCTTCCTTCCTTCCTTCCTTCCCTCCTTCCTTCCCTCCTTCCTTTCTTCCTTCCTTCCCTCCTTCCTTTCCTCCTTCCTTCCCTCCTTCCTTCCTTCCCTCCTTCCATCCTTCCTTCCTTTCCTTTCTTTCTTTTCCATTCATCCCATCTTTCCTTCTTTCCTTTTGTCTGTCTCTCTTTTTTTTTCAGAATGAAATTTCTTTATGCTGAAAGTCTGCCATAGAAAGTTTTTGTTCTGACAAAAGGATATTTTTTTATTGGAAAATTTTCAACTGCTTCTACCCAGAAGGAAGTTAATAAATTTTCAGGGCAGTGCTTGTGTAGTGTGCCATAAATAAAGTTGAGGGGAAGAGACTGAACTGTAAGCATTGAACAAATAATTGCTTATTAATTTTAAAGCAACCATCTGCTTTAATGGGGTGAGATCCTGTGGAAAAAACCCCATGAACCTATCTTTAATTTCTGTGAAGGATTGTAAATTGTTCAGAACTAATGATGGAATTTTTTGACTTTTAAGAGCTTTTCTTCATAATCTTAACATTATTTTAATATGGATCTTCTGCATAAAGTGTGTGTATATATATTTATACTTACATATATATGTACATAATTATATATACAATTAAATTTTGAATCATCTGCCTACCCTGCCATGTAGGCAAAAGGGAAGCCTCCTCTTTCCATCGCCTTGTTCAGTGCAGCTGAGTCCCAGTGCTACAAGGGCTACAGGGAAAAAGGGGAGGGCTTAGGTCTTCTCTGGACTCTAAAAATGGTGATCCTATCTGAGACAGCAGAAAGGATGTCTAGCGTAGGCTATTAAAGCCCTTTCTGTGTGTCATTCCTTATGGAAGCGGAGAGATAAAGGAACTTGAGTCTCAAATCTGGTAATTGAGTAATTCTGAAAACCACAGTGGGGTTCTTGCTCTTCCCTAGGATCAAGGTGGCAGAGCATTTTTCTCATGTTGCCGGCACTGGAGAGCGATAATGTAGACCATTTGTATCTGTCTCCTTCATGACACCCCATTCAACAGTGTGCAATAGAGACAAACCTCTGTGTTTCCCACTCCTCAGCACAACTGTCACCCAATATACTGCTTCTTACAGAGGTTTAGGGAAATAATTTTTAAAAATGAATGCATGAACAGTCTTGAGCATGCAGTTTCACCAGTGTTTTGGGGATATCCTGAGGCAGGCAATGTGTCAAGCCCATTGTGTCTGATCGTCACTGGTGGAAGCCTGAATATGTCTGATGCTTGTTGGAATCTGTCATAGCTTTAGCACCCAACCTTCTGGAGGGAGCAAATTCCACAATGTAACTATGTGTTGGAAGAGAAAGGGCACCCTTTGCTTTGCTTTGAGCTTATTGCCTCATTACGTAGAACATAAGCCTGGAAGAAACCAACTGGTTGGTACTTGCGTTGAACATCCTGCCATTGGAGGTGACCGCAAGAGTGTTTTAGTACACTGGGGAATCTGGGAATTCAGTCCGATGTGTCCCCCCAACACCACAGCCAGCTAAACATTTTCCAGCACTGTAAATAAGGCCCTTTACTGTGTATCACCTTCAGATGGCTCTTTTTGAAGTTGAAGAGTCCTAACCTTTATCAGTCCCACTCCATATGTAAGCTTTCTCCTGCTCCCAATCGTTCTTTTTAGTTTTATCTATACTTTTCACATTCTGCTGTATCCTTACTGAGGAAGGGATTTAGAGTTTCATGTACTGTTCAAGAGACAGCTGTACCTGGAATATATATATCCCTAATAGTTCCCCAGCGTTATTTGGTACTGTGCTGATATTTTTAGTTCGCTGTCCAAAATTGTTCCGAAAAAATCTCTCTATTAAGTATAAAAAAAAAAATCTTCAGGTAATATCTATGCCAAGGAATCAGAAGGTTCCCAGTCAGTCTCTGGGCCCGGTGCGTGTCCTGGTCCTGTGTTCCTTCTCCCAGAGGTGACCCAGGCAGACGTGTGTTCCCAGGAAGCAGCTCCAGCTGAACCCCTGCTTAGGACAGGCTGGACACCATGATTACATGGTATGCCACGAAGCATACCCACCTTCTAGCCACGGCCTTCCAGCCTGTCCTTAAATATATGTATAGACTTACAGACAGATGTTTCTTCATGTTTGCGTGCATATATATACACACACACACACATATGTAATTTATAGCTTACTTTCCTAAAGAAGTGGGCTTATGTGCTGCAATTACCGATTTATCCATGTTAGTTTCTTCTTGATAACTTTTAAATATTTGAATTGATCAAGCACTACCAAATCTGACACAGGGGTAGTGACCTCAGAAAAATTATGCTTTTCACGACTATTGGTGGTTGACTTTTGGTAGATGCTTAAACTGAGCCTCTACTTTGACAGGCATTTTTGTTTTAAGATGACCATTAGCTGACAATGTCAGTGAAAGCTTTCCTTCCCTCCCTGCATTTAAACTAGTGGTGACCTAGGCTGGGGAACTAAGCCAAATGAGAAAAAAATAAATGGACAAAAAAGTGGACAAAAGTACATCAGTGCTTACATGGGCACATGTGAAGAGGGCAGTAGCAAGGAGGAAGGTCCTGCTTCTTCTAGCGGCAGGGCCACCTGGTGCTGTTCAGAAAAACTGCTGAAGGACAGCCCCAGGACAGTGCTTCAGCCCAAACTCAGCAGTGAACTGCTCTATTTCACCTGCCCAGTGGACAGTCAGCAGGGATGTACCCTGTGGCTTCAGCTGCAGACCTCTGGTGGCTTATGTCACAGGCAGCAGCTAGGATATGGGGTGTGAGGGAGGAGATTAGGAAATGGGTAGAGGAGAATATGGAGACACAGGACACAAATCCATAGGAAACCAGGCTTTTCTAGCTCCGCTGCTGTTGGAACAGCATGTTGTCCATCTACTTAGGCCGTTGTACAACCAGAGTTGTATGGGGAAAGAAAACAGGCAAGAGAATTATTACCAAATATACCACATTTATCAATTTCCTACTATTCTGTTGGTTATTGTAGCTTTTTACCAGTATTGTCTGATACTGTGTTAAATATATTCATCTGTAGTTCCCAAGATCAACCTTAGACTTCTTTGAAATAAATATGATCCCACATCAGCAAAGACATTTCCTGTCTCAGCTGGAACCAGATGTCTCTCATTCATTTCAATACTTAGGGAGGATTTAAGTGAATATATTGAGAAGTGCTATTATTTTAAATATAATGACCTTTAACAAATCTAATTTTACAGTAAATTCAGCAAAATCAGATCCATAAAAAGACAAAAAGATATGTGTGTGACAGGGCAGGAAAAGCAGTATAGCTTTGTGTATTTACTATGTGTATGTATAATTGCAAAGCACATCATGATGCAGGAGACCAATCTGTATGTTGCTTATAAGAGGCACTGTAGAAGAGAAAGTTAATAAAATAGTTCAATTAAAGCTGTGTACAACAGTAATGGTCTCAAAGCAATGCATTTCGAGGAGTCCTATATGAATATTTTGCACATCGTGCACCAAATGGTGGCCATATCTTTCATAAAGTGGTTTCATAAAATCTTCTCTATGTGTTTTATAGTGGTTGAGGTTTTGTTTGATTTGTTGTTCGATTATTATTATTATTATTTAGCTATTTATAACAGCTTGTTGTTCTGGTAACTAGAATAGACTTAGGAGTGATGTTTCCTGCCATTAAAATTAATCTTTTTGCAGCAAAAGTATCTCTTAGAAATTATTTTCTACTAGCCTTAGATTAATACGTAAAATGGGAGGACTCTTCCACAATTGTTATTGAATTGCTCATTCTCTACTATTTTGACACTGAGCATCAAGCTTCGATTAAATCTACGTGGATATCTGCATGTGATATTTTGGAAGAGCCGTATGGTTTGAATCAAATAGCTGTCCCTGAAAACAGGCACAGCTCACTCCTGTTTCCCTGTGCTAAGCAAATTCTCCGTCTGCCACATTTTTGTCATGAGCAAAGTCATGTTGATGTTAGTTGTTAACACAGTAGCTGATGTCAATATGGCATATAGAAGGTGGGAAATTTATTTTTACGAAAATGGTGACAGCCTTATATTGATGTAATCGGAGTATCTTTGGTCCCTGCAATTATCATGCAATGTGGGAAACTGGATGCATTAATGATCCAAGAGTTCTCAGATACCCTTGAAAAAGAGGAATTTGTTAAAGATTTTATGCCGTGTTGCCGTATGGTTTTTGAACGGGCTTAATTTCACTAGTGTAAATACGAGAAGGTTGAATTAGCAAAAAATCATACATATGGCAAGATGAATGAAGAATTAATACAGGCAATTCATCATAACCAACTCTCTGAAGGACTGCATAATTTATGCTAACTTCTAACTTTCAGTAAATAGCAGAGAATCTGCATGGATTGAAGCTCTGAGGTGAAACTGGGAAGCATCTTGCATTTGAACTGTTTTGCTGATCCCTGTACCTCTCAACCCTGACATGTTTTAGGAGATCAGAGGGTCTCTCAGGACAGGAACATAGTAATAATGAAAGATGCTAATTACCTCTGTATGATCTGGATAAATCTTTCTTTGGAGTGTGATGCTGAGACTAAATTTTTAGCTGTAATGTTGATGACTGCAGCAAATGGCAGCTAGTGAGGAAACGCACAGCCGGTCGTCCTGATTGGTGTGCAGGTCCTGGTTCAAAGCAATGTTCTCCAAGAGATACTTTGGACCAGTGACTATAAGGCACATCACTGCAGGAGCATCAAAAGTAAATGAAACAAAACAAAAAGAAAATACAACAAAAATCTTCAAACACCCTCATAGTGTTTTAATTTCCAAAACTAGCAAATAAAAAATAAAAAAGGAATCTCGCTTAAAAGAAATTAAAAGGGGCAGCAAAAAGCTATGTATGTACAGATACACTTCGTTGAAAAATATTGTCTTGGAATCTCAGAAGAAACGTACAAAATACCTTAAAAAATATCCTGTTAAAGCAACAAAGAAAAAATAAAATCCAAGCCACTGTGAGTAAGAAGTGACTTAAAAGGTAAAAGACTATTCAAAATAACTATATATCATTCCAGGAGTGATATATTCTCATGCGAAGAATGAATGATTCATCATTCAAAGACTGGATGATGTCCTCTAAATAAGGAACTATAGAACAACAAAAAATATGGCAAATCAAATAAAAATGCAGTCAGGTAAAAAAAAAAAAAAGATTTTAAGTAATTACTTGCTTGAGAATTAATAAATAAATGCAATTTAATAAATAAATCCTTTGGAAAAGCATCATGTACAGGAAGCTTCCAAGAAGCTGTTGGCTGCAAGGCTAATAGGTGGCCAAAATGTGTGCTTATAGACCACTTCTGGAGAAGACCAAACAAATGAATGAACTCTTGACATCTGTATTTGCCGTGGAGGAGCTGAAAATGTTTTTTTAGCACAAAGGAAACCATCCTTATGGGAGATGGTTCAAAAATCTGTGTCATATTGAAACATCTGTAGAAGACATTTTGAACAGAACAACAAATGAACTGCTGTTCACGCAAAACCAAGGCATGACCATATTCACCTTAGGTCCCCAAAAGAATTCAAGGACGAAATATTTAACCATGAATTGTTCAAACCTGCCAGAGCAACGTGCAAATATGAGAGAAGTCTGGGCAAGATCTGTGGAACTGCAGAGAAAAAAATCTGGTGTCAATGCTGGGCAGGCTGGTGGAGAGTCTCATAAAGAGCAGAGGTGGAAGTGGAAGCAGAAGTGGTCAGGCATTGGAAATCTATCAGTTTTCTAAAGGAATCACAAACATACAGGAGCTTGGGTAGGTATAGTGGGATTTCCAAAAAGGCTTTTGTTAAATTTCCTCATCAAAGGCATTTAAAGGTGATATAGGATGATGATGATAAGCTGATAGATAAATAATTGTTAGAAGATTAGAACTTGAAAGTTGAAATAAATTGCCAGTTTTCAGTTTTCCAGTTTCTTAGCGTGGGAGGTCAGAAGGAAGGATCTCTGTCATGGTCTGCGTTAATACCCATCCATAGATAACTGAGAAAAGGCAGAAATGACAAAATGTGACAAAGCATACCGATGATACTAACCCATTTAAAGCTGATGGAGAAGATCTACTGAAGAATTTCTTAGCACTGTGCATATGGCGCCTGAGCATGGTGTCCTGCTCTCTCTGGTGTGCAGCAGAGTGTGCAAGGTGGCACATGTCCCAGGCAGAGTTAGCGCCCCGAGCAGAGGAGGCTCGTGAATGAAGGGGAACATGCTGACCCTCATCAGTCTGGGAGAGAGGGTTGTACACTGTAGACTCTTAGAGTACTCTTCTGGACAGCCATCGGGACATGCTTGGGATGTCTTGTTTTTAAAGAAATAAAAATGTATGATAGTGTGGAAAGTAACTGATTGTGAAAGATATCTGAGTTTTCTGTACTAATCTGTGTTGACTTTGTGAAGTCAGGTGATGAATTTGACCTTTGCAGAAGGCATCAAGAGTGAACATAAAACAAGGAATTCCAGCTGGAAGGGCTGGCAGCAAAGGGGAGAGAGGCTGAAGGGAGAGTGTTTGGTCGATATAATGTGAAGGTAGGAGAAATTCGACAGTTACACAGCATATTAGAGATTAAGACAGACAAATGATGCTGGGTTTAGGTGAAGGAAAATGGAAAGATGCATTTAGTTAGATAGGTTCAAAATAAGATGTCTATGCCTTAAAGACAGCCTGCTCCAGATAGGAAATCCTGTCTCTGAAGGAGGCTAATAAATGATGGCTCTTAGCACTGGATCCACTAACTCTCCTCTCTGGCTATTTCAATCACATATATTCAAGCACTTTTTTTTTGAGAATGTAGATGTGCTGAGAATTAGCGTGTCTGCATATTAAGATTTTCTTCTTAATATTCACAATAAGACTAGGTTGAGTATTGCTGTACACATTTTATAGATGATGAGTAACATTAAATTGGAGAAAGAGGCCAGGCGTTTTAAATGATTAACAGGACAGACACTATTAATCTGGGGCTGGGGGGAGGGGGTTGCAGTTTAACTAGAAAAGCAAAAATTACTCAGAACCTCAGCTCCAGACTGTGGAGTTGCTGTTTTCAGTAACGGGATAAAGAAACTCGTTTCTCAAGCACTTTTCGGCATATGCCAGCTCTGAGGTAGCTTGTAGATTAGGCAACCTAACTAATGAGATAAAAGGAAGATTCTGATAATTGTTTCATCTATTAATAATACTTTGCATTACTGCAAGAGCACATTTGAATTTTTAACTGGATAGAGTAAGGTTAGATTTTCTCCTTGAGCCTATGCAGGGGTGGAATTCAATTGCGCAGAAGTAGATGTCTGCATCTAAGCTCGTCATTGGTGGCCCCCCATAGAGTCGTTGAAGAGATACAAGCCCTTTAGGGCATGCTATTTATTTCATCCTAAACTAGACATTTTCATTAGAGGAATCATGCTGTAGTGTTTATTTCTCTGTTGACTCTACCGGATCCTAAAGTAACTAGTTCATATCCAGCTTTCTATGTTGTAGATATCCAAAGTTACATCAAATTAATCTCATTCTGAGTTATCTCATACACACAAGGTGTCCCAGGTGTTCCATTTGTGGCAACGGCATATGAAGGAAGGTGAACTGGAAACTCATAACAGCTTTTTTTCCAGAGTGTGCGGAGGAGTCTTTTGAACTGGTCACATAATCTACTGTGGTGGGTTGACCCTGGCTGGATGCCAGGTGCCCACCAAAGCCACTCCATCACTCCCCTCCTCAACTGGATAGGGAAGAGAAAATATAATGAAAGGCTTGTGGGTTGAGATAAGGACAGAGAGAGATCACCAGTTACCATCACGGACAAACCAGACTTGACTTGGGGAAAATTAATTTATTGCAAATCAAAATCAGAGTAGGGTAATGAGAAAAGAAAAACTAAATCTTAAAACACCTTCACCCCACCCCTCCCTTCTTCCAGGGCTCAACTTCACTCCCAATTTCTCTACCTCCTATCCCCTGGTGGTGCAGGGGGATGGGGAATGGGGGTTGTGGTCAGTTCATCACACATTAGCTCTGCCACTCCTTCCTCCTCAGGGGAAGGACTCCTCACACTCTTCATCTGCTCCAATGTGGGGTCCCCTCCATGGGAGACAGTGCTCCACAAACTTCTCCAATGTGAGTCCTTCCCACAGGCTACAGTTCTTCATGAACTACCCTGTGAGTCCTTCCATGGGGTGCAGTCCTTCAGGAACAGACTGCTTCAGCGTCGGTCCCCATGGGGTCGTGAGTCCTGCCAGCAAACCTGCTCCAGCGTGGGCTTCTCTCTCCATGGGTCCACGGGTCCTGCCAGGAACCTGCTCCAGTGTGGTCTTCCCACAGGGTCACAGCCTCCTCTGGGCATCCACCTGCTTCAGCGTGGGGTCCTCCACGGGCTGCAGGTGGATATCTGCTCTGCTGTTAACCTCCATGGGCTGCAGGGGGATGGCCTGCCTCACCATGGTCTTTACCACAGGCTGCCAGGGAATCTCTGCTCCAGTGTGTGGAGCACTTTCTCTCCCTCCCTCTTCACTTACCCTGGTGTCTGCAGAGCTGTGGCTCTCATTCTCACTCCCCTCTCTGGCTGTTGTTGCACTGCAGGGTTTTTTTCCCTTTCTTAAATATGTTATCCCAGAGGCACCACCACTGTCACTGATGGGCTCGGCCTTGGCCAGCAGCGTGTCTGTCTTGGAGCCAGCTGGCCTTGGCTCTGTTGGACATGGGGGAAGCTTCTAGCAGCTTCTCACAGAAGCCACCCCAGTAGCCCCCCTGCTATCAAAACCTTGCCATGCAAACCCAATACATCTACCTCCATTAAAAGGGCTGCTTAAGAAAAATTCTCTTGGTAATCAACAAAGGAAAACAAATTCTGATGTTCAGAATTGCATCCTCTCTTCACCCTACTGCTCATCATATTAGTGTTAAGGAAGTTCAGACCAAGATTCAGATGTCTTGTATGTAAGCACTTCTGCCCTATGGCTGTTTTCTGATTGTCTGCAGGGACTCTTCACATTTTCTGTGAACACGTTACAGAAAAACTGTCCACAGTGGATCCATGAGTCCATCTCACCTTTCATCTGACATTTCTACTCACTTTCTTACCCGGTGAAGGAAAGAGGTATTGTTAGGTCAGCGAAAATGAGATACATTTGGACCATATTGTGTTATTCTCACCTTCAAAAATGGATTCATGCTGCTAAAGTAAAGTACCAAACTGGAGTGTGTTTATAACACAGAGACCTCTTTAGTTAAACTAAGAACTGAAAAGGAATATTCAGTCATTGTTACTGCATATATATACTGATGTACTTATAACTGGTTCACTTGAAGTACAGGTAAATTTTTACATGTGTCCTCATTAATTTCACTCTTTCTTGTAGCTGCTTCCAGGTCAGCCTTTCAAGGGGCCATAGTGAATTCTGTACATAAAAGTTCACCTAGATATTTTTAATGCTCTTTGTGCCTACTTCTGAGCTATCTCTGCAGTTTAAACAAACATACGGTAGAATTAAAGCCTAATATATTGGCTATTTTTCTTGTAGACAGGGAAGCCTTTATTTGGTAGGACAGTGAACTGGCATTTAGGAGGCTGAGGTTAAATCTTGGCTTTTTTACAATGTCTTCTCTGACTTTTGATGTTACTTACAGAATGGTCCACAAGAAAGAGATGTAGATGGTGCATTATCTCTAAGTCTAGTGTAATATTTAGCCATTGAGATGGTTTCCTAGAGGAGAGAAATAGTTGCATGGAGGGTACCAGTGCAGATAATCGGATTTCTCAATAGGACACCCAAATCACCAATCTACAAGGGCTAAAACCACATTTATTTGTCTTATCTTTGGAGATTATAGTGTATTTAGAACTGCTCAGTCCCTCACTCTAAGGTTTTAGAGCAGCTAGTATCTACTGGGCTTTCAACGAGGAGACGTCCTTTATCTATTGCAATGAAAATAACCAACGTGCTGCTAATAGTTAGTGAAATCCCGACATCTGCTTTCATTTCCTTTATCCTGAGGAAGTTTTAGCATTAGATGATGATGATGATATTTCTATTACACATTGACATGGGGTACAGCACCACTTTATTCACATTTCGTGTCAATTAAATGTCACAGACTCCACCATACACTGGCTGTAAACCAGCGGTAAATTGTCAGGGGGAGAAAACAAAACCAAAACTCCCACCCTCAAAAAAAGAAGCAGGGGAGTCTATACAGAAAAAAAAACATCAGCTGCTTCAAGTAGCTGTGGGATTAGAAGCATACTTAAAACCAGTGGCAGGGAAATAGAAATAAGGTCCATTCTGTTATCCTCTTAATAACTGATAATGCAATAATAAATACATAACAGTAATAACAATATCAAGAATACATGGCTGAGTGAAAATGAACTGTTTGAATAACTCATCTTCATTAGTGCAGCCTTACCCAGAAAGGTGCTAAGCACTCTCTGCTCTCACCTCGTGCATCTTGGAGGTTCAAGACCCATTGATAGACATGTATTCCAAATGAACCATTCTATTCTAAAATACTCTAAGAACTTGAATGGAAGTAATTATGCAAGCTGCTTGAAGATAAACTCAATAGGAGGCATGTTCAAATGGGTCCTTTTTTCTTTTTTTTTTTTTTGCTTAATTATTTTAAAAAAGAGAAGTATTGTACATGTGCAGTAAATTGATAACGGCAAGCAGGGCATTTGTTGCAGGGCATTAAGCAAAGCAGGCAGCTGTAAAACTTTTGATCCACATATCTGGCTCTACTGAAAAATGAGATAAAAATAAAGTTAAAAAGTAAAACAATAAAAGGTATTAACAAATTAATCTTTTTTTGAGAGGTGAATACCTAGGTTTCCTCTTACAATAACTGGAGTCACGGCTCCACTGCACAATATAATACTCGTGAAGGAGGAGAAGGTGAGAGTTTTCGTTTGAATGTTACCATGCAAATATAGTGTGCCACATGGCCTGTATACTGTTTGCAAAGTTATATTAGTTGTGGGTTATTGAATTGTATTGTCTTCAGTGATTATAATGTTCACTTAAAAAGTACAGTGCAACTTTGTTAGCAAGAGCAAGGACGTACAGTATGTGCTTTTAGGTAAAAGCTAAAATATCCCACGACCCAATGGAGATAGAGTTCATACTGAATATCAAAACTAAAAGCCACTTTGAAAAAAGAAGCAATGCCAGAAAATAATTGATTTCTGTGATGCCTAATTACAAAGAGCCATTAAAAAAAGGTGATTTAGATAATATAGATAGAGAAAAAACAAGATTTTTTTTTTTTCTTCTATTAGGTAGAAAAGTAGATCCAGTCTTGAATCGGAGCAAAAATTAAAGTAATGAAAATATCCATTTTCAAATAAAAATCTAGTCATCTGAAAAATTTTGGTTCAATAATTTGACATTTTTGTTCCAGTCTGAGCTTTAATGTGTTTATAACTCTAAATTAATTTACACTTGAAAGCAAAAATTTGGCTTGAATTTAAAAGAACCTTTTGTTTTGCGGTTGTTAATACATACCATTTTGAGAATTTTGATCTTTTTTCCTGGCATTTTTTTTGAAGTGGGAAATTTCTTGAAACCAATTCTTTACTGTGAACATAGAGGTTTCCACGAATCAGCACCTAAAGGTGAAAAAATATGTCTTTGAAAACTGTCTTACTAACCATAGCCCAAGGCACACAGAATGGGAACAGGGAGATTCTTTGGCCCTCAGAAAGGGAAATGAATAAGTTCTTTTCTCACCATAAGCTAATACCTGGCCCACTGTACAGTGCTAGCCCACGAACTGGTTTTGCTAGCCAACTTCTACCGGAGTTCCTAATACAGATAAAGCAGTGTTAGCATAAATTTAATGGGAACAGAGGACAACTGGGGAAACAACCATCTAGCCCGATACTGGTCACCACTGAATGTTGCAAACAAAATCAATCCCCCCCGCTCTCAAAATGCATAAAAATCATACGCATCTACGCTATGCTTTTAGTATGGGAAAATGTAAGGACTCCTGTAAGATACCTTGCATAGTGACTTTTTTTAGGATTCATATGTCTAGCAGTTAAATATATGTATGCAAAAAATCTTTTCTGTTTAGTGCCAAGTCTCTAGAAATCAAAATTTTCTTTCTACTTGTCTACTTCAGCCTTCATTTCCCTTCAGAACTTCTCTCCCTCTCCCTAAACTATGTTCAGCTTCATATGCCTGTTCTTTCTTCTGGCTTACTTACAGTGGTCAATGTCTCTAGGTACCTCCTCCACCTTAGGGAAAACCTTCCATTTATGGTATCAGAGGAGCTGATCGAACCCCAAATTTCTCTTTATTTTATTACAGTTTGGATCCCTTTTCAATCATACTTCAGAAAAAAAAAATAAATAAAATTGTCTCTCTCCTTTTTTTTGCAAAGCTCTCCTATTTCTATTTTGGAAGTGGGGTTTTGCATTGCTGTTTTGTAACCACAAAGCCTAGTTATTGTAAACAATTTTTTTGTTTGTTTATAAAGAATAAATGTGTTGATTGTATGTAGGAGTGGGCATTTGAAGGCTATGTGAGACTAGGAGCGTTGCATATGCCACTGGTGAAATTTTCTGTAACCTTGAGGCTTCCCACAGATCCCCCAGCAATGAAGACTTCAGCCACGCGCTGTAAAAATACATATGGTTCCATAGGCAGCCCAGGATCTTAAAGGGATGAGATAGCTTAACATCAATACATCCTTTCCTCTTCTTGTCCTACCATCTTCTGCATGACATTTGAGTAGAGACAGTGCCCCCGCAGGCATTTAACCCAGAGTCCTGAAAAACATGTGTGGAGTACCAGATAGATAAATCAGCACAGTAGTGTATAATCATGTAATATTTAAAGTGAGCAAATAAAGGATTTTTTGTCATCTTATCTTTGGCATTTTTTTATTTATCATGAAATTCTTTAGATTTTAACTGTACTCTGCTTTGCATGTAATTACTGCACTAAAAGCCATTTGCTGATTTGTTCTGAACTATGAATTTTTTTGTGCTATTTTATCAAAATCGAGCAAGAAAATAAACCCAATCTTTTAAGAACCCCGTATAGCAAACAATCCATGTGTGAAAGCTAATAAAAAGCTTTAATGCTCGGACTATCAGCTTCCATGGTATCACACACACAGTTCTATTGTACAGAAGCCAGAACTGGAGTTTTAACTTAAGCATTAACTCAAATGGTTATTAATCTCTTGGGTGCCATTTGGAAAGCAAGCTGAGGGGTGGAAGACAAGAACACAAGTGCATGTATTGCATATCCACAGGGCAAACCACTACTACACTTATTAGACTTACACTCTTTGACCTTGTGAATAAAGATGTGAAATGAAGCTTGAAATAAAAGAGAATGCAGTATGATTTGCAAGAGTTAAATGAAAAAGAAAGGCCTAAGGTAAAAATAACAACCAACAAACCACAAAAAAACAAATCCAAGAAAAAAAACCTCAACCCAATATTTTCAGATTAAAAATGAGCAACTGTATTGTTAAGTTGCCATTTGTTTCCATAGTTCCAAAGGTGGACATAGTTATTACGGTCAATCCTGGGTGTACACAGGATACACTAATTTTCTGAAAGAAATTACTTGGATTCAACTGTTTTTCCATTAAGTCACAGGATATTTTTATAAGTCTTGCCGTGTGATTTTGGATTTCAGAAATAATTTGCACAAACAAAAGGTTGGTGGTTTTTAGCTTCATGGAAATAGAGGACAATATATAATTATGTTATCCAAAATATTTTGGAATTAAGTATCCTTTGACAAATATACAGCAGGGCAGTACCATAAAGATCTAGAAACATATTGGAGTGAAAAGCATAGCTTCCTTGGCTGCTCTCTAGTGCTTATCAGAGTCTCTGGTTTATTCTTCAGCTGAACAGCTGAAGACCTGCATGATCAATGCTCCTGTCTTTTTCCTGTCCTCACCTCTGTTTGCTGATGTCCAAAGCGATTTGTGACAGCAAAGATACTGTCTTTTCTCCCTTCTCTCCTGCAACATTATTCCTCTTCTGAAAAATTCTTCTTATGTTACACAAAAAGTGAACCACAGGGTAGTATCAACTAAAATTTTAGCTTGCAAAAATTGACTAAAGAGTTTGGACCTGTGAAGCAGGTACACTTCTATTGACTTCTCTGTAGGACCTGCAACCTGTTAATCTACCTATTCCACAAGTTGACATTTAACTCATTTATGTCTTCTCCAAACCACTGTTTGTTGTTTTGTTTTGTTTTGTTTTTTTTTAAAAAAACCAAATGTCAAACTGATGGCACCCTTCCTATTAGAAAATGGACACACTTTTCCTTTAGGTTTTTTTTTCCTGATGTATCATTTCCCAGCCCCAGACTCTTTTTGCCTGGTGTCGCAGGTGCTAGACTGAGAGAATCCAGTCACTTTTCACCTCTACCTGAGTAAAAATTTAAGCTGGATGAAACAGAGTTTTTTCTCCACTGACCTGCCAAGGGCTGAGCAACTGAACTGCAGTAAGCTCCCAAATTTAAATTCAGATGTTTAAATAGCATCAAGTCACAGGGAATTACTTTATAAAGATGTTAGCTCCTTTTAGATAAACCCAAGTAATATTTTTTAAAAAAGCAACTCACGCAGTATTTTCTTCAGAAGGTCTTCTTAATTCACCTTGAATGGAGTTGTAGATCTAAAAACAAACACTATCTGAAAAATTTCAGTAAAGTCTCAGTGAAAATTTGGATAGTTAAATTTCATACCAAGCAGAGCTGTTGCCAGGAAATGTTACCTTTCCATCAAATCATGACAAGTTCTGGGTGAAATCTGTACATTTCTGGGGTGTGACTGAAAATGTTCAACCTCCAAGTTTTCCCTGAAGAATAAAAATTATCCCTGTGATCTTTCTGTCATCTCCAGATGAGTTAGACAAATACCATTATAATATTGACTTTACATATGAGAAAAAGGAGATCATACCTCCCAACCTCTCTAGCTCCAGGGTGTCTAGCACAGTCCCCATTTTGTCTCTGTTTCAGATGGAAGAATTTGCACTGCTGAACAGAGGAGCTGGAGCTCAAGCACTGAATCCTGATCCTCATGGGGAGCCCACTCCTAGGTGGTGGTGCAGACCAGCTCACCCCAAGACAAACCTGCTGTACTAGATGTTTGTTGATGAGGAAATCTACCTCCTAAGGGTAGGGCCAGAAACTGGTCCCATCACCTCCTCGTTTCGCAGCGTTGACCTACTGAAAGTGCATGGAGCCTGAACACATGCCATCAGGACCCAGACACAACCATGGCAGAAGGCGGCTGCTACAGAGAGGGACTTGGCAGTGGAGATCAACCCGCAGTGGGAAAAGGGTTGGCTGTTGATGAGGAAATCTACACCCCTCCATTTCCCTGGGCCACCTCTCTGCATCAGGGAGGACACAACCTCTCTCTAGGTTGTCCTGAGTAATCAAAGGATAGTTCCAATCTCACAAGGAGGAAAGTTCTCACCTGGCAACAGAACTTTTGTAGCTTCCTAGTTTTTAGTCCCTGTAAACCAATAGGCTTATGATAGGTATGGGGAAAAGCATTTGCCCCCCCAAATTGGTAGTCTACACTCTTCCAGTTTCAACTTCTTGAATTCTCCCCCCACCCCACACACCCCCGGTATTTAACCCTGAATAGTAAAGGATGAGGATTGAAGAAATAGCCAATAGAAAATGAAATGGGGCACCAAAAGCTTCGGATGGAAAATAACAGCAATACATGTTTCACGTCAAAGACATTAAACTGTAACACACACACAAAATTGTAGTAAAACAGTACAAACATTGTGCCTACAAGAGAAGAAAAAATAAGTGGTACAGATACTCAGCTACAGCCAGTGTTTTTTATTAGAACATGTGGTGTGTATAATGTCTACACAAAAATAACATTACAGAATTATAATCATTATGTAAAACATGCAGACATGGCTTAGAAAGGTTATATATTCTAAGTGGAAATCAAATCCTTTCGGATATCGGGGGGAGAAGTGATTTTGCATAGTTCTTCCTGAAACTTGTGATACAATGACTGCAATTTGTTCACCACATGCAGTTTTGCATACAGAATAAGTATGTTAAAAGAATTTTGAGAGCCCTGATTGTAAGGAGCAAGCAAAATGGAGTGAATGAAAAGTCTGATTCTACAGCAATATTCTCATGTATTACACCTATATGCAGTTACGGAGAATTGTATAATTGAAATTAAGTGATCTGAAGAAAGGAAGAAAAGAACTGTTGGAAAGCTTTTACATGCCAGCCTGACAGCTGAGCTTGGACAATGAAAACTTAATATCAGAAAGCAAATTCTCAGGAGTCAATGCCTTTTTTAAAAACAAATCAAAACAAAACCCCCAAAACTGGAGGACAGAGATCATGAAAAATGAGCAATCAAGTAGGCTTGCGCAAGAGCTTCTGAAAAGCACCTAACCTGCATTGCGAAGATCTCTGAATATTGTATTATGAGCAATTCAGTCAGAAGAGTGGGAAGAAAAAAGAAAAAACAAACAAAACCTATACATCCATTGTCAGAATACATGGGAGCAGAAAGCATCTGATGATCATCCTTTCCACTTCAGCTGAAGTTTCAAGTCACACCCATTGCCCATCATTTCTGAAGACTGAAAATCTGTGTGGAACTAATGAAGGTGAGAACTGGAAAGTAAATGTTGGCATTAGAAGAGACGCAAAGAAATCTTGGCAGGGACACTTCTGATTTGGTGGATATCACCAAACTCAGTGGGAAGGAAGAACACACACTAGAAACAAGGCTCAATCCCTGGCAGTAAAAACCTGAAGAAATGAACTAGTCAAAGCAGTATTTTTATTATGAGCTCAGCAGAAGGTGAGTACTGTGCCCCAGCACTTTGAAGTCATCTCAGTAAAATACAGTGTATTGAACAAAAAGTTTTAAAATACTACTTTTATGCTATGCTCAGTGCCCAGGACTAAATAGCATTAATATTCCCGGGACAGTTATAAAATCCTTTCACTGCAGCATTTACTAAACT
>NW_009648244.1:70784-77352 GCF_000708025.1 Charadrius vociferus | reverse complement strand
GAAGGATTTTTGCTTGTTCTCCTTTCTGCACCCCCATGAGAAGCTTGGCAGGGTCTGGGTCAAAGTATAGTAGTGATTATTTAAAGTTAGTACGATGTATGAAAAACAAATATGGAACAACATGTTTTTCTACACCTTGAGGTAACTAAAATGAGAACCTGTGCCATTTGCAGGAAGTCTGAGGCAACCCTAATACAAAAAAGGAAAAAAAACCCACACTTCTAGGCAGGCACCGAAGTATTGATTCCACACAATACTGACACACACTGAAGCCTTTTTCTTAGTACAGGCAAAGTAAAACACAGGCTTAAAGTTAGGTTTAACAAAGATACTAAACGGAAACCTGAATATTCAAACAGAGCTGTGCAGGAGTGACAAACCCATTGCAAGTCATCCTGACATGCTGGGCATCATAGCACAGTCGTAAATGAGCAAGGATGTGATGTATGGTCCACTGAGAAAATTATGTTTCTGCAGCATGTACTCAACCACTCTTTTTGGGAATGCCAGTGTTCCCCTCTTTGAATCTTCCCCATGCATCTCCCTTTATAATAAAACTCCCGCAAGCAAAGGCGAAGGGTCCAAGAAAAAGAACAGGATCAAGCATTCAAAATAGCACAGCCACTACAAAGAAAATGCCCAGAGCTACAGAGATGTTTCATGAGGCAAAGTAAGAATTACCCAGGAAATTTAGTAATAGCAACAGTGAACTGCTCTCTTGTTTCGTGGTGTTTGCTCTGAAACACCCCTCTGCAGAAAAATAAGCAGCACACTCTCTCATTCCTTTTTATATAGACTGTCCGTTCTTAATACGCTTTCAGAACATTTTGTGGGTTTAACTTTGTATTTATAGTTCTTACACTCCCCAGTTGTAGGTTATGTAGAGAAATTCTTCTTTTCCTCTCTCGTTTTACATATTAGCTTCAGTTTAATGTGGTCAGCCTGAAGAGGCACTTGCAGTATTGTGGGCTGGCATAGTGGAAAATACCTTTTATGGCCTAATGCACCAATGTGTACATAACCCTTTACCCTTATGCGTCTTGTTTGTTGCTTTTTATAGTTATTTGTGTGATTATATAATTAGCTGACCTACTTTGTTATGTTTGTTCCATCATTTGCTCCTGGGTCAGAACAAGTTCATAAATAACAGGGAAGGAAAAGGAGCATTTGTTTCCATAGAGAGTGACACAAAACTTTTCCTCGGATAGATTTTTGTAAAGGTGTAGTAGGTGAAAAGAAATTCTGATATGAGATTTAGGCATGAAATATTCTTCATTTGATGGAAAGTGGATATTTCCCCTCTTTCTTGGAAATTTTGACTTAAAAAGGAGAAAGTGATATTTTACTCCAAAATAATTCACATGTTATTTGAGGCACTGAGGAAAGCTGGAAGCTCTTAAAAATCATGGGACTGAGGCTCTAGTATAGCAGATAACGAAAAGTTATAGAGAATGCCAGTGTTTACTAACAGTCATTTAGCTGGCTCCATTCATACTTTACAGCAAAAATAATTGTGATGGGAATTATACCGTAGATCTGAACTTTTTTTCTTGTCATCCAGTACCCTGTTATTTTGATTATTTGTTATTTTTGACACTAGTTATTTCTTGTGTGTCTGCTCAGCATGCAGTAATGTTTCTGTCTGTAGGAACTACCACAGCATAAATGCCAACCATAAAGAAGAACCTTTAAAATGGACAATTAGGAAGTAATCTGTCCTTGAGGAAATTAGCTCCCTAATTCTCTATTAGTGGCAGATGCTACCAACTGATCTAGAAATGTTTTCAGTCCTTCAGCCTAAGCAAATCACATTCTACAGGCTTTCCACTGTGTTTGAAGCTAACATTATAAAATATAGCTGTTCTGGAAACAGAAGGCCTGTAAGACATAACGGGAAATTATAATTTTGCTGCATTTTTTGTATAACATTTCGTAAGATTATGTTAGTGCATCCCCTATAAGGTATTTTATGCTGTTGAGTTTTCTTCCCACAGAAAAGAAATCACATTTTATACTCCGCAGCTTTTTAGAATAATTGCTATGGAAGTGAATTGTTGAACTCTTACTAAAATTCTTCAGGAAGTTTATCTAAAGACCTTTTAACAGAGCCCTTAAAGGACTGGAAATATTTCTGCATTAAGTACTAAATATTCACTTTAGAAATCTCTCCTATGCAGAAAAAGTTAGATTGTCACTCTTCTCAAAAGAAATTGATTCTTCAAGCATTAACTTGAAGCAGAGAAAAAATCATTCCCCCTCCCTCTCCAGATAATTTATCTAAGGACTGACTCATTTTCCAGCCCAACAGTTCTTTATAAAGTGCATACATTTATCAGGTTTAAGGCTTAAAACTGTAATTCTGCTATGTACCTATAACAGCTGGATGTAGGTAGACAAGTTTCATAGCCAAACATCTGTCTCCTGAAAAAGCGAATGAGGTGAAATTCATTATGGTGCTACAAAGAACAAATTAAAACAGACCACAGGGCACAGGTTTATGTGACTTCTTTGTCTGCTGGCAGGACTAACTCAAGCCACTCCTTGCGTGCATACCAACACTTTGAAGCTGGTACCTCTATCATTGTATCCTCGCTGCAGGAAAAAAACAGTAGTTAAAACAAAAGCAAACCCAACATTTTAAAAATAAGTTAAGACCCAACTGCTGTCCTAAGGAGAAAAAAACACTCAACTTTGTCACATGTTCTATACATTATATCATACTTTAAAACCCTTGTTTAAGAAGACTTTGAATGATTGTGTGAGAAAAGGGTTACCTGGATTTAAATTTTCACGAGGGACTGCAAAAGATATTTTCTGAAGATTTGACATGTTTACCTGTAGACAGTATATGATAGAAACATGATAGGAGTTATAAAGAGACTGATGGGAGAACCTTCAGAAATGCAGAGAAAAACACAGAGACGCTGGAATAAATTGTTAGCCTTTGTTGACAGTATAACAGTACTGCAGAGCTACTGTGACTGCTGTGTCAGCCTGTGCTACTCCACCTTAACAAATTGTTTGAAACCTGATATATAATTAAGCTGTATTTTCATTTTAGTACCCTGGTGTCATGTACCAACCTATTATGCTTTAGGTTTGCAGTAAAATATACAAGCCTATTATGCATTGTATGAAGTAGAAACCAGGAATATAATATTACTGCCTTTCTCTCTGTTTGCTACTTATTTAGATGCTAAAGTCTTCTGACAGGCATTTGTCTTACTGTATAAAGTATCTACCATCTCTGGGTATTAAATCCAAAGAAGACTAATGAATAAACAATAGTAATACACAGACTTCACTTTCATTTGCCATGAGTTTATAAGTTTATTCACAATAAGTATAAAGTATCGATACACAGACTTCACTTTCATTTGCCATTTCATAAGTATAAAGTATCAATGTAGTTTAAGATGGACTAGTTAATGGACTAGCGATGAGATACCAAAGAATACTGCTTGCATCACCCATATATAAACAATTTGTTACGGAGCACATTAAGTTATTGTTGCATTGAAGATATATTCCAAAAGCTTATCTTACCCATCATATACCAATGGTTGTCCTACCAGAAGCCATTGATTAACATAGGAGCTTTCAGATTTGTAACATGGTACATTTTTCATCACTTCTCACTTCTAATAGAAGAGGATTTGTTTAAAAAAGACAAGGGAGATGTAAATAAAATTCTAAGCTAAATTCAGAAATCATTGTTTCCTGCCAGTGTTTTGTAAGGCTCTGTACTTATTCCGTGACCTCTGTTGAAAGCGTCTTTATCATAACTCATCTTTGCAATCCTTGCAGACTGCAGCAGCTCAACTCTCCTTTAGGAATGGAGACCAAGATCTTGTTGGAGGTGCCGACATTTGTCGCTGCTGTGAAAGTAACATCAACCAGCAATTGCAGGCAGTTAGCAGCTATCCTGATTCATCCTGTAGTTACAGCAGCTTCTCCTTCTCCATGCCCTCCCAAACCGTAGAGAAAAGTAAAGGGGTTTTGACATACATTGCTTTTTCTAATACTTTGCAGCCTCCAAAGGAGATGCAAACACAGTCCGAGAAATAATCCTAATGAAACCAATGGCTTTAAATTCCATGGCTATAAGTCATGATATACCGAAAGCCTTCCTGTGACTTGTATCGAACTCAGGAATATAAAGTGATCTGGTAATACCCTTCAGACAAACTGAATCTTTCCAGGTACAAACAAAAGAAAATGTACTAGACTTTGGGCATCTCATGCCTAATCTGCTGCTGCTGAGCAGAGAACATTTCAATGCTTTTCAAATAAAATACTTCTATTTACACTCAGTTCAAAGACCAATTTCATGGTTATATGTTTTCCTGGAGATCACTCACAGTCGCTACTGAAAGGTGGACAATAGGAAATGTGGAGGTATTCTCCATATCTTTTCAATTTATGCCTGACATTCCTACAACAAGGTTAGAATGTCATTTTATCAATAACACTGTAATGCATCAGATACTCCTAGGTAAAAAGTCTCACTGGAAAAAAAACCAAAAACTTTCAAATACTCTGTGATCGTATACAGCTCATTTATTTCCATCAAAGCTTTTGGTGCTCAATGCTTGTGAAATTCAGTCCAAAACTTCAAACTGTGGTAAGCCTAAGAGGAAAGTGTTGTGGGTCAGGTTCCCTCAAATTGTTGTGAAAGTATTTACTTAAAGTTGTCTGATAAAGGTCTGATAAAAGTCAAGAGCCCTCAGAGTGCAAAGCACAATTATCTATGGCTGACCTGATGCAGCATTGAAGACAGTATTGGACTAGACCTCCAGAGATCGCTTTCACCCCAAATTTCTGTGCTCCTACTTTGCATGTTTATGTATTTTTTTAATGTACAGATTGATATAGGTTGCAGGTACAGTGAAAGGCAGATTCCTCTCTGAAATGTGCCAAAGAAATACCAAGAAGGGGGGAGGGTGGAAGAGTTTTCTCTCCTCTAGAAAGAGTTGTAGTTAAGTGCAAGAGATGCCTTTTAATCTAATAAAAAGACATTTTTGTGCATAAAGAATGGAAACAACATTTATCTGAACTAAGACAGTGGCCAGTTAAGGAGGAAGTAAGAGTTTCCAGAGAAAAGTTTAAACCTGATTTTCTAGAAGACTTCAACAGGACATTGGCATGTGGGCTACGGTACACAGTCCATCTAGGGAGAATCAGGAGAGAGGGGTCATGTGAGATCTGAATCTATCTAAGAGTACTTTTTTGGGGGGTGCTGTTTCCCAGCAGCAACAGGCTGCTTCACTCAACAAAAGACAAACAGGCATGGACAAAGCTTAAAATCCAGACTATTAGCATTTCAGAAGAGGGAGAGCAAGTCAGGTGAATAAGGACGAGCGAAAGAGATTTTTTAGAAATCATATTAGCATGAATGAGTAGAGCATAGTTTTTCTTTCATTTATTCACCTACGTGTCTTACAGACATTTGTAACTGTGCTATTTTGAATTAAAAGACTAAAGGCTTGTATTTGCGTTTTACCTTAGTCTGGTTTAAAGGTGACTTAAGGCCATAACATGAAAGTATTCCTCCTCTTGGATGGAGCACGTCTATACACCAAAGTCTTGGGACACTTCAATAAGAGCTCTACCTCCCAGTACATCTTCTACTACACCCAGAGGGTAACAGAGCTATCTGAGCTCTATCGGAACACGTAGGTCAGACACCACAGCGGGGAGGTGGAAGGCTCTTCTTATGACTACGGGTGATACTGGAGTCTCTCTAACATGTAGTAAGATATCGGGGTACTTTCCATAAGGGCCAAAGGCAGTGTATCACACTGTGCTTTCAAGCAATTTGAAGGTTCAGAGCTTTAAAGCTTTGGTCAGCCAGGCCAGGCTAGGGTGGCACAAAAGTTCTCCTATCTGGTTTATTTGCACTAGTTATGAACACAATTTTACTGTCACAGTTTTAGCTGCCTGATAGCTCTAGCGGATCTCTAGTTAGCAGTTTAAATTTTTAGAGTGTTGCTCAAAGAGGGACTCATGGAGCTGTTACTTTATTACTTCCCAATAGAAATGGACAAAAATGGAGGCCTAAGAAAGTGAAATACGAAAATAGGTACACCTTTCATTTAGCCTCTTAAATTGTGAGTCTACTGGCAGATAATCTTTCATACTATCATGCTGTAGTGCAATCGATACTAGTAAAACTGGTTTAGGAAAGCAAATTAAAGAAGTCAAAAGGAATTGAGCAAATACATCTAAGGAGCTGCGAGTTCTTCTAATTGCGTGAAATCTTCTTTTTCAGAAGGTACTGTTATTGACAGCTTTGCCAGTCATTCCCTTAGCTGTATGTTGGGGAAAAAAAACCCCACACCTTTGCAAACCGAGGGCGTATCTGCTTTGATCTCTGAGCCACCTGCAATGTCGGCTGAATGCAAGGGGGGAGAAAGGGGGGAGTGAAAGGAGCGTGGTGGGCTGTACTCTTCTGCAAAAGCAGTGCAGCAGTGTAACTGCTACACACAGAGCAAGTTTTCACCGATGACACAATGTCTCTTGTACCTGCACTGATTAACATGTTTAGTCTATAAACAGCATTTTTTTA
>NW_009648244.1:36897-70599 GCF_000708025.1 Charadrius vociferus | reverse complement strand
AGGTTTTTAAATCTGAAAGATTCTAGTTCTTCCAATCCTGGTTTTTTTTTTTTCTTCCTTACTGTAGGTATTATCACATGTTTTCTCAGAAGTGCTTTCTGCAGTACAGACTTTGTAAGCTTATGAGAACGAGCAAATATCAACCAGGTACAAACAAAAGAAAATGTACTAGACTTTGGGCATCTCATGCCTAATCTGCTGCTGCTGAGCAGAGAACATTTCAATGCTTTTCAAATAAAATACTTCTATTTACACTCAGTTCAAAGACCAATTTCATGGTTATATGTTTTCCTGGAGATCACTCACAGTCGCTACTGAAAGGTGGACAATAGGAAATGTGGAGGTATTCTCCATATCTTTTCAATTTATGCCTGACATTCCTACAACAAGGTTAGAATGTCATTTTATCAATAACACTGTAATGCATCAGATACTCCTAGGTAAAAAGTCTCACTGGAAAAAAAAAACAACTTTCAAATACTCTGTGATCGTATACAGCTCATTTATTTCCATCAAAGCTTTTGGTGCTCAATGCTTGTGAAATTCAGTCCAAAACTTCAAACTGTGGTAAGCCTAAGAGGAAAGTGTTGTGGGTCAGGTTCCCTCAAATTGTTGTGAAAGTATTTACTTAAAGTTGTCTGATAAAGGTCTGATAAAAGTCAAGAGCCCTCAGAGTGCAAAGCACAATTATCTATGGCTGACCTGATGCAGCATTGAAGACAGTATTGGACTAGACCTCCAGAGATCGCTTTCACCCCAAATTTCTGTGCTCCTACTTTGCATGTTTATGTATTTTTTTAATGTACAGATTGATATAGGTTGCAGGTACAGTGAAAGGCAGATTCCTCTCTGAAATGTGCCAAAGAAATACCAAGAAGGGGGGAGGGTGGAAGAGTTTTCTCTCCTCTAGAAAGAGTTGTAGTTAAGTGCAAGAGATGCCTTTTAATCTAATAAAAAGACATTTTTGTGCATAAAGAATGGAAACAACATTTATCTGAACTAAGACAGTGGCCAGTTAAGGAGGAAGTAAGAGTTTCCAGAGAAAAGTTTAAACCTGATTTTCTAGAAGACTTCAACAGGACATTGGCATGTGGGCTACGGTACACAGTCCATCTAGGGAGAATCAGGAGAGAGGGGTCATGTGAGATCTGAATCTATCTAAGAGTACTTTTTTGGGGGGTGCTGTTTCCCAGCAGCAACAGGCTGCTTCACTCAACAAAAGACAAACAGGCATGGACAAAGCTTAAAATCCAGACTATTAGCATTTCAGAAGAGGGAGAGCAAGTCAGGTGAATAAGGACGAGCGAAAGAGATTTTTTAGAAATCATATTAGCATGAATGAGTAGAGCATAGTTTTTCTTTCATTTATTCACCTACGTGTCTTACAGACATTTGTAACTGTGCTATTTTGAATTAAAAGACTAAAGGCTTGTATTTGCGTTTTACCTTAGTCTGGTTTAAAGGTGACTTAAGGCCATAACATGAAAGTATTCCTCCTCTTGGATGGAGCACGTCTATACACCAAAGTCTTGGGACACTTCAATAAGAGCTCTACCTCCCAGTACATCTTCTACTACACCCAGAGGGTAACAGAGCAATCTGAGCTCTATCGGAACACGTAGGTCAGACACCACAGCGGGGAGGTGGAAGGCTCTTCTTATGACTACAGGTGATACTGGAGTCTCTCTAACATGTAGTAAGATATCGGGGTACTTTCCATAAGGGCCAAAGGCAGTGTATCACACTGTGCTTTCAAGCAATTTGAAGGTTCAGAGCTTTAAAGCTTTGGTCAGCCAGGCCAGGCTAGGGTGGCACAAAAGTTCTCCTATCTGGTTTATTTGCACTAGTTATGAACACAATTTTACTGTCACAGTTTTAGCTGCCTGATAGCTCTAGCGGATCTCTAGTTAGCAGTTTAAATTTTTAGAGTGTTGCTCAAAGAGGGACTCATGGAGCTGTTACTTTATTACTTCCCAATAGAAATGGACAAAAATGGAGGCCTAAGAAAGTAAAATGCAAAAATAGGTACACCTTTCATTTAGCCTCTTAAATTGTGAGTCTACTGGCAGATAATCTTTCATACTATCATGCTGTAGTGCAATCGATACTAGTAAAACTGGTTTAGGAAAGCAAATTAAAGAAGTCAAAAGGAATTGAGCAAATACATCTAAGGAGCTGCGAGTTCTTCTAATTGTGTGAAATCTTCTTTTTCAGAAGGTACTGTTATTGACAGCTTTGCCAGTCATTCCCTTAGCTGTATGTTGGGGAAAAAAAACCCCACACCTTTGCAAACCGAGGGCGTATCTGCTTTGATCTCTGAGCCACCTGCAATGTCGGCTGAATGCAAGGGGGGAGAAAGGGGGGAGTGAAAGGAGCGTGGTGGGCTGTACTCTTCTGCAAAAGCAGTGCAGCAGTGTAACTGCTACACACAGAGCAAGTTTTCACCGATGATACAGTTGCAAATAATAGTTAAATATTAAAACCCTTTATTGGCTGTTTACTTGCTCTCAGCACCGTCATATGTACCTTCCCTGATAAATATTAGAAGACATACAGGTATCAGACCCCATGGAAGCTTTTCTACACAAAGGTTTTTAAATTCTGAAAGATTCTAGTTCTACCAATCTGGCTTTTTTTTTTTTCTTCCTTACTGTAGGTATTATCACATGTTTTCTCAGAAGTGCTTTCTGCAGTACAGACTTTGTAAGCTTATGAGAACGAGCAAATATCAAATATGAACTTCAAGAATTAGTTAAACAGGGGCCTGAAAGTCATGTAAAGTACTTAAACTCAAAGAAGTCAGTGTTTCAGATGAGTTCGTGGCATCTCCCCACAAGTAGGAACAACTGTAACTGGTGGAAATATGCTGTCATCTCCTGCATTGGGCACACGCATGAAAAAATTTGTAAAATAAAACTCTGCATTATAGAATGGTGTGTCCTAACAGGTAATGAATTACAAGATAAAATCTTGATCCCACCTGAACTAAGGAAAAATACAATTTAGTTTTACTGCCTTTATCCACCTTTGCATTTGTCCCTTTTGTTTCTGTATAGAAGGATACTCAGGTATCTTCGTGTCTTCTCATAGAATTAGATTGATGACTTGATTCAGAGGCCTTTTGAAATAATTTCTACTGCTGAGAAGATTCTCCTAAAACCATTGTCACTGTTGCATGACTGGTTAGACTTTTGTAGTCTTCCTTTAATTGTTGTGGGATCTCATATGGCCAAAGTCTGTAACGCCCTGGGGTTAAATAGCTGATTTTTCTACTTCAGCCTGGGTTTTGGGCTTCCAGTCCACCATGCAGAGACTATAATTGCTAAGTGTGTCCAGGTGAGTTCTTCTACAGCTGTCACCAGTGGTAAATACAACTTCATGTAACCTTCTTAAAACAAATTATTGTTTAAAATTAGCAATATCTATACTGAGTAACAAGTGAAAATGAATGTTAAAATCACTGTGCATTTATTCAATTTACTTACATGGTTAGTTAAGCCCCTTCAGTCCTCGGCTCTAACCTGTGGAATTTGGATATTAATCTCTTTCCTCTCCATGGCATCATCTTCTTGATGTTGACCTTCAACTACCTGGTATCACCAAGAAAGTATACGATACATTAAAGTTTTCTGGACTTGTGACCTCCAGATCAATCTGGGAGGCTGAAGCACTCTTGGGAACTATCGAGCATGCCCAAGGACAGACATAACAGAGCATCGCAAATGAGTGGCTCCTACACGGTCTTCTTAGGGTGCATTTTTTGACAGCTACAGCTGAATCTACCCAACAGATGTGTTATAAGGATCAGCAACAATTACCGGCTCAAGAAAAATTCTGGAGTTTCTAGGGGCAGTTCCAGCTCTTTTATCCCGTCTTATTTATGAGTAGGGGATTGATTCACTAAGCTTTTCTATGAAAAATCAATTTGATGGATAATACTTTCCACATATTGTATTCCAATATATTTAGAGGAAAGCTTCATGAGTCTCTGATGTATTATTTGGCTGTCTTGCATTTTATTAATATTATTACTACAGCAGTTTTAGCAGCAAGAGTTTGTAGGAAATTCCCTATCAACTGCTTTTAAAACACAAGAAAACCAAACTAATGGTAGGAGGTAAATTGGGCTAAAATCTTTCAGGTCTGGGACACTGGGTCAAAGACAGAATACCAGAAACTGCTGTTCCTCCAAGGGGCGATCAAGGACTAGGAAGGTTAGTGCTATGTGAAAGAACATGACCATTTCATTCTACTCCTGAACTCCCTTAAAAACTCTTATCTCATCAGTGAGGGAAACCCCCCATTTAACTAGATGTATTCTTAAAGTTTGTTGCTGTGTTTGATCAAATACTAAATGCAACCATATCCTTGCAGTGGTGGCCCTTGCACAATTCTTCTATTTCCCTGAGATCTTCCCCACTTTCCTCCCAGATGTCTTGTTCTCAGTCTCATCTGAACCTGGCCAGCTGGTCAGGGGCTATGAGTTCAAGGTGAAATTATACCAGCATGCGGTCAGGTTCCAGCAGCACCGTGTTGTTCTGTGCTCTTCAAGTCGTGTTTTACAACTTGGCTGATTTAATTCAAGGCATTAAACTGCATGTAGGTAACTGGAGCTAACACTGTGGGGAAGTGCTAATTTGACCTTTTGAAGTGAGACATGCCACTCCTTAATAAGTGAGAACAAAAAGGCTGCTTGAGGTGGGCCAAAAAAGCCACGATTACATCTGCACCTGCAAAGGTTGTGGGCGGCTGAGTAATCACAGCATTGCTAGAATTTCATTTTGAAGCCACACTGCTACATAAACTACCCCCAAAAAATGCAGTGACAGGTGCTTTGCAAGAATCACATTAGCAGAGACACAGTCAATACAAATACAGTCAACAGAAGGGTTAGTATCGACCTTTGGTAGAAATAAATTGTGTGTGGGTGTCTGTGGATGCACATATGTAAGCAAACACACAGGTATAAACTTACCTATTGCACAGTGTATATAATTTCTGCATAACCATCTCCAGCTGAAGAATTTAGTTTTCCTCGTGGTAAAGACACACTGAATTGACACAGTGTGCAGGTGTTCTGCTTCAATGGGATAATTAGCCCTATTGGTGAGATGTCAGGCTTTAAAAGAGCTTATGGAAGAGAGTAGGGAGGAGAGTTGTTTAGGAGAGATGCCATGCTGGCTGGAAGGTGTGGAGCATGGGATTTTTGGATGGTGAGTGCTATCCATCTGGTTCATGCCTTCCCTTTCAGGAGGTATACCCAGCATTGTAAGAGTCCCTAAGTGCTCATCAGTTCCAGGCTCTGATGCTCGTTGCTGCAACTACTTCCCTTGGCAGCCTATTTTATTCTCTAATAACTCTGTGAACTGAAAGGGCTCTTCCTAATCTCCAGTACATAATAGGCATGGACAAACTAGCTCAGTTAAGTAAGAGCTGGCCAGGAGCCTTGTTCATCTTTAGATGCCAGGGCAAAATCTTTTGGGTTTAAAAAAGATTTAGGGAGCTCTCACCTATGTTACCCCTTTTGTGCCGCTTCTTTTGGGGTGTGCAGATGAGTAGGCTGTTCTTGTTCATGCGATATAGAACATCTATCATAAGGTGGGAATACATTTCTGATAAAAAGGTCACTGAAAGAGACTCTCAGTTCCTTGGCTCTGGCTCTGCAGTCTGCTGACTTTCCTAAAACTGTGCTGATGGGGGTGATGTGAGCTTTTGCGATGTGACAGTACGTAGGATGGCAGCAACACAAGCTATTCCCATAGAGACAAGTTCCAAGAAGGCCAAGAGAACTACTAATATTAAATAATTGCATTGAGTTGCATCTCCCTTTCTAGAACTGATTTATTACACATATAAAAGTACTATGATCTTTCCTCCCATTATTTCAAAGTGAAATGCTTAAAGGGCTAATAAAATCAGTATTTAGCACACTTTTTATTTTGTAGTTCAAAACTTCAAGCTTGGCATAAAAACATTACCTCTAGGGAGTGAAAATAGCCTTACCCAGCAGCTTCAAATACAATTATCTGAGTCATTCTTTCTTTTACTCCTTGCAAAATACCAAACTGAACTAAAACTCCTTTTGGCTGATAGACAAAAGGAAATTACAGCTGTCTGGAGTTCAAAAGAGTTGCAATAAAACGTGAATTATGACAAAAGTACACTGTTTGTTATTAAAGCCTCAACAGTTCACGAATTAAACAACTGTATGTTTCTCTGCATGTTTGATACTGCTTATGTTTTCCTGGGCACATACATTTCTGCAATATAAAGTGTATTTCCCTATCTCTGCATACAGAATTGTTATATTCACATCTCCTTATATGCTTACCTCATGATTTTTTGTGAGACTGTACCAATTTACAGTAGATGAGAATGGGATCCATTGAAATGATTCACTAGGGCAGTGGACAATGTTAAATAGTTAAAACCGTTCATGTATGCATGAGTAGTCACATCATTTGTTAATAATTTGCTGAACATATTGTGGGAAGAAGTTGCTTCATAGGCAGAATATAATCTATTGACTACCCTGGGTAAAATGTAGACCAACAACACTTAAGACACTACAGACAAAGAATGAAGCAAGGATTTGCCAATGGTACTGCAATATTTATTTTTAATCGAACAAGTGCACTACGGTTTCACTTTTGAATAGGATCTTAGGAGTTGTTGTTCGCTTTTCATGCAAGGATATATTGGCAATTATGTTCATTCCAAAAATTTTTCATCTTTTAGATGATTCATTATGGCCTATAAAACAAGTGGATTAAGGGGACCTAATTCTCTGTACTTTGAATTCAGCGCTTGATCACATTTTCAGCAATTTTTAAATGGTGGAGGCTGCCCAAGCCCCTGGCTGCAGTGCAGCTGCTCCAGCAGTTGTTGTGCCCTTGCTGAGCAGTGTCTTGTAGAAACTGCAGTACCAGTAATCCAGCAAGCTCAGGGTGCCCTCTCCCACCTACCAGTACTGGATTTTACAAGCATATTTTCAAACAACAGTCAACAAGCAGCTATTTAACTCTCTGCCCAGAGGCTAAATTGCTTTCTCTTGCCACTTCGATATCTGCGTGTTCCTCAATGTGTGGAGGACTGATATCATACCTAAAATTTTGAACTTAGAGCTCAGCATGTTTTAATTATCCCTGAGAGCACACTCTGTGTTTTGGATTCAAATGCATGTTGTGCTAATTGGCTCCTCACAGCTGGAGAAACAATATTTAGCTTAAAGAATGTCCACTAAGTGTTGCTGTCTTTTGATTTTATTGGCATTCCTCTTATCCTTGTAGTCTTGTAGGAGCATTGTATTTTGTTCTGCTGAATACCGTTGTGTAGTCTCCATGTCGATTACATGTGTCACCTTCTCTAAGGTTGTATTTTCCCTGACTATTTGTCTTTCCTCTAAAGTAACAGTCCCAATCTTTGGAGTTTTTCTTGAAAGAGACATCTTTTCCCAGAGTATACGTCTGTGGTCACACTCATCACCCATCTCTGAGCCCCGCAGTTTCTACTGTATAATTCTAGGTGTAGGTTGACCAGAGCCAAATGCAGTGTTCAAGATGAGAACGTGCTACTGATTCATGACCTTGCTTATTGCCATTCCTATGTCTTATTTAACTCTTTTTGAAAAAAAAAAGTAAAAAAAACTTTGCTGCCCCTTAAGCCTAATCCAAAGCTTGTAAATTCTTAAGGGTTCTACCCTCTCCACTTCCTCCCCACCAAAGTTTTAATTTTAAAAAGAAAATGTTTCACGTTTTCACCAGAGAAACCAACACTTAATTTTTCAGTTTCATCAAGTTTCTGGAGGTCTTCCTGGTTAAAAGAAAAATGCCCTAGTTTGAAACTTTACATTATTTTTCAGATGTTAAACGAATACTTGAAACTTTAGTTGAATGTGTATTTTATAAATATAAAATTTAAACATGTTTAGAATTCTTTATTTTAAAATTTCTCGTGCTTTCTCTCACAGACAATCCTGTTTTGATGGAGTTTATAAATAACCCCAGTTAGTTTTTTCCTATTCTTTATTTTTTTTTTACATTTCCAGTCTATGGTAGATCTTTGCATTTCACCGTTAAAGCTACTTTGTATCCTTGGTATAAAAGAAACTAGAATCTCATATTGTATTCATAGTCTTTTACCAAAAGTTGCTCTTGAAGAAAAAAATCTAGGTATGTTGCAAAATTAGGCATTGTTAGCTCACTTCCATCTCACTGTAATGGGAATTAAATAACAGGGAATAACAGTATGCACTTTAATACTTGAACAAAATGCTTAAACATTGTCTTAAGACACTCATCAGTCTAGTGATCTCATCACATACTGTACTGCGCAGCCTCCATGCTAAAAATACATTATTACACTTATTTATACCAATCAGTCTATGACTCTGATAGAAATTAAGTGATTTAATGTTGGAAACCATACACACACTTTGGGGGTGTTGTGGAAAAATTATGATTTTGATTTAACTGCCTTATTACTTTATTCATGTCCCTGCACACAGATATTGACATCCAAGAAGATTCTTTACTACTAGGGGCTGTCAAACCTTATATCCTGCCCCAGTGTCTGTGACTACAGTCTAAAGATAAATAAAAACATCTATAATTCATTTGACCAACTATACAGATCTATTTTATGATTTTAAAAATATTAGTTCTCGATCCTGCAAAAAATTGACTTTATGAAGCATGAGAGTTGATTAGTTTTATCTTAGCATAGGTGATATATTATTGGATAAAACAGTACTCAACTTCTTAAAAAGTACAGCTGCAGTGCTGAATTTTGTGGGATGACTACTTCCAGTAGGCTGCATCCCTAAGCCATCTTCTCTCAGCTCATCCTTTAAATTATTTCTAGCAAGCTGATAGCCTGTTCTGCCCAGCCCAGCAGCAATACTTCATAAACACGTAACATTTGAACAAATTCTGCATGAACAAATATTTTACTCTCCTCAAGTGTATTGACTCTGCTTTGGCCAAGATGTTCCAAGTTGTGTCTGTTAGTCTGAGCCTTGAGGGTGTCAGCTCCAGACTCATGGACCCAACTGGGAGTCAGGGTCCAACATTGTTCTAGGCAATGAAGATCTAGTCAATACAAACAGTGGACTGTGGAGAGCTGCAGCAAACACTTCAGCCTGGTCAGCTGAACAGACCTCAGCTGACTCTTTTGACCAGATCTCCATTGATTATAAGAGCTTAGATACATGGATAACACAGACACTCGTAAGTTTTAGATTCCTATTTAGGTCCCTGAATTTGCAACTGAGTTCCATCTTGATTTCCCTTTGTCACTTCTATCTCTTCAACTGTGGATAAAGATGCAGGTTTATTGAGAAACGGAAACTAACCCAAAATACTGCAAGACCCATAGCTGGCCCCCGTTCTTCTGTTATTTTTTTTTTTTACAGTCACACCAGGGGTTTTAAAGCCATTTGCTCTTTCTCAGCATCTTCCTCTCACATCTCCTGATGCTCTGAGACTACATCTGCAGGCACTTGTGCACCTCAGCCAGGTCTCTACCCTTGGTACCAGGATCTCAGGTCTCAGGTCCTGGTCTCCAAAGAAGTGGGAATGCCCGGTCCAGAGGAAGCAGCCTCCTGCAGTGGCTACCAGAACCTCAGGGCTACTACAGCACCTTTGACAGTGGGAACCCAACAGATTTAGCCTTCTTCACGTGACCTTCACTGATTTAATGAGGCCTTTTCAAAGCCAAAAGTCCAGCTCATCTGAGACACTGCTAAATGGTATGCATGACAGTATGTTTGGCCACTTACAGCTTTCCGGTCCAAATGCCCAGATAACCTCTCTTCATCTGGGTTGACTGTACCCAACCATCAACATCCAACCCAAACATCAGACTTAATTTCTGGATATGGAGCAAGTTGCTTGAACTACTGTGCCACTAGGTACCTACAGAGCTATTTAGAAATAGATTTTAGTATACAAAGGGGAGTATTTCTTCCAAAATGTATTGCCTTAATCTTCATTTAATTTGATAGAATAAAGAACATTGGGATAAACAAAAAAGCGGAAGAATGTGTGTGCCAGGGATAAAGAATGCTGGAGACATAAATTTTCCATGAACACAACTCATCAAAAATAGAGCAATATTGTAAAAGGTTTCCTACCCAAACTAGGGAAACAGCAGTATGCAGTCAGGGTTCAGTAGACACTGCCTGACAGAAATATATTACTATTTCCATGAGCATGTTTCTACTAAAGATTAAATGTAACCGTTTCAAAACGTCATTAAATGCGAAGTTATTTTTTACTTTTAATGAGCCTGTTGTAGCCTCAGAGCTGAGAGAGCACATTCTTGTTAGACTTCCTCATTACATTTTCAGTAATAACTGATATTCCCAGTGCAATTTCCCCTCTGAAAACTCCTCCCAAGTCACTTGGTTCATGATGCTATTGTAAAAAGCAGGCACTAGAGTGCGTAAATCAGTGTGTAATCATGGCTAAACCTAACGTTAGCACAATTGGGCTGGCAGCCACAACAGAAATGTCTGGAAATGTCTGGATTTGAACTAAATATTTTAGGGGACTTGGCATGTATACCGTGATAGAGACATCCAGATTAAGCATCCAAAAAGTTGGGGAGGAACCACAGTTATGTTTGATTGCCTGGCTCAGACATGGCCTTTTTTTGTATATAAAATCAAGGAAATCTGTTAAAGAATTTTTGCTCTAGAATTGCTGATTTTGTAACTAACTCGTTGCATGGGGTCTGCATATTTCCAAAGCATGGCAAGTCACCAGGAACTGCAAATTTAATTGGAGAAATTAGTTGGTAGCCTTTGCTAGCAATAGTGAGGCTACTCAGGAGTCAAGCTCTATATTTAGGTATTTGGACTCTAAAGTAGTTTTAGCTACTGAGTCTGTGCTTCTTACTATGATTAATAAGTTGTGTTTGCGCTTTAGACCACTAAAAATATAAGAATCTCTCTCGCTTGGAAAAAGCCAAGGTCTGCCAGACATAGAAGCAGTACCTTGAATATAACAAAAGGGAAGCCAAATTGTGCCTTTAATATTAAGAGTTCTGAACATGATGATGTTTTGTGCTAGCTTTGTGCTAGCATGCAGGGAGGAAACACAGGAAAATTAGAAGAATTCTTGGGTAAAAACAGAAAGCCTTTATGAGCTCTTGGGAAATTCCTGCTTTGGTTTAATAGCTGAATACTCTTAGGGGAATACACGTATTGATCCTTTTTTCTAGTCTCTGCAATGTCCTCTACTGAAATTAGTTCCCGTTACGTCTAACAGAGTCTGAAAGGCAGATCCAAAATGGAGCTGAGGGCTCATTGTATCTGAGCCATCCTATATGCTGTTGGAAAACAAAACAAAACAAACCCAAAACATGAGCAAACCTAACTTAAATGAACAGCTCTCTTGTGATTAGTTTTTAAAGTCTTTGTCATTGCATAAATCATCGTTTTGTTTAATATAATGCAATTTGTTACACATAAGTGAAAACCTCTGAACAGTGTTGTCTTTAGCAGAGAACAGACACTGATAATGAGGCAGAAAATTATGTGAGCGCCCAAAACATTGATTCATTGCTTAAGCTGTCTTTTAAACTTGCTTATGAAAGTAGCGGCTAGTCTGTAGCCAAATGCCTCACATGCCTAATCAGAATTAAGGAGGGCACTTTCCTTGCACGGACCTTTCTTAGATCTTCTCAACACCACAAAAAATTAGAATCTGGTTGTTAAGAAAGCCCCAAGTGCCTGACATGATTCCCACAGTCGTACCTTGGCAAATCTGTCTATGTATAATCTGGGGATTCAGCTGATAATACAAATCAATGCAAAAAAAAATAAATAATGAACTTTCTTAATGGATAAGAATTCACCATTCTTTGACAACTTCTGGGTTAAAAATCAATTGTAAAACCTTAATGACTGAAGAAAAACACATCAGGCATGCTGAAGCCTACAAAAAGTTTTCTTGAAAAGCCTTTCTGCAGGGTGTGGTGGCTTGGGAGCGGCAAATTCCCAGACACAGCAAAATGAAGCCATGTGTGAGTTAGGTGAAATATAAACCTGGAAAGGCACAGAGTCAGCTCTGAGGTGGAGAAAGAATTAGGTGGGTATGCTTTCACAAGGAAATCTGAAGCTTGGATTTACATTTAGGGTGAAGTAAGTTAGACTAAATAGCTGACCTAAGAAGTTTTGCAATTCTGAAGTCCTGAGTCTCAGGAGAAGGGCCCTGGGAGCTAGAGACTCAAAAGAGCGCTCCAGAGCAGTGGGAGGAAGGCCCCTAGGAAATTGTGGATAGGGGCATGTGTATGTAGTGCCCATGTGTTTAAGAAGCAGCAAAACTCAGCTCAATCTGCAAGAAGTGTGTGCATTAGTTTTCACTGGTGTGCCACTGAAAAAAATTGGACAGGAGGGTCTGAATACCCACGCACGGTATCCTGGCTGATTCCTTTAGCATCCAGGGAACACTGAAAGGAGAATCTGTCAGTTTTGTGCTGGCCTCTAAAGCTGCTAGGCGTGACTGCTGGGGAGAGGTGAGGTCTGAGAGAGACAGTATTCCCTTGAGCATCCTGCAGCTTGGGGGTCAGGCACAGGCAGAGGGGTTGAGCTGGGGGGCGAAGCCAGCCAGCAGTACCGCACCCTGGGCTGGAGGATGGCATCCATCCTGCCACCGCTGCAATGTGGGGCAGAAAGTGTGAGGACCTGGCACAGGGCAAATCCTGAAGAGGAAGGCCCACAAACATAGCAATGAACGTTGAAGATACAGCCGTGGTCTGAGCAGTACCAGCTATGTACCATAGCCACATGGGAATGTGATACTGAGGGTGGCATCAGTTCTTGCGCTTATATCCATGGGAAAGATGCTCAAATGCACAGCTGAGAGGGCAGCCACAGCATACTGCAACAGCAGGTAAATGTAGAAGTAACCATACGGCAACTGTCTCTATGCAAGTCACATTTTCCACACTGCTGGAGATTTTAGATTCAAGACTCCCACTAACTCTGAAAGAGAAATAAATGGACCTTGTTTTGTTTTCTGCAAACACTGCATTTTCCACAGCCATTTCATGAGACAGGCCAGTGGCCTCCTTCAGGCATATATCTCTTACGTAGACAGGTGATTTTCCACAAATGGGGCTGTGAGATGTGAATGGATGTAAAGTGGACCATGGCCTTTTGAAACAACAGGTGTAACCACAGAGGTCTAGTCAGTGCCCCCTTATTAGCCTCTCAGGTAGTTTTAATGAGCATAATTAGATCCTATAATTTATAAGAATTGCTGAACTGTGCAAGTCTACATCAACAAGAAACACCAGGTTCTGGGATGTTTGCACTAAGTAGCCTCCTAGGAAAAAATTATTTGAGGTAATTTGCAGGGTAGGCTATTGTTCTTAGAGGAGGTCATGAGGAAGTCAATATTCCTGGTTTGGAGAAATGAGCAATAATATCCATTTCAGTAGACCTCTGAAAGAGGAGGCATGTGAACAGACTAACATTTTAAGACTGCTATGTTATTTTAGAACAAGGTTTTCTTGAAGCAATTTATTATTCTAATATCTTGCTCGTCACCATGCTGATATTGAGGATGCTGGAAACCATTGAACACAAAAAATCTTATCCTACAAGTTATAACCCCATGTATAGTCCCATTCACTTCTGTGGGAGTCTCCCTGGATGCCAGGACTCCCAAGACCTGGGGGTGTTGGTTGATGAGAAGCTCAATGTGACTTGGCAATGTGTACTCACAGCCCAGAAAGCCAACTGCATCCTGGGCCTCATTAAAGGAAGTGTGGCCAGCAGGTTGAGGGAGGTGATTCTGCCCCTCTACTCTGCTCTGGTGAGACCCCACCTGGAGTACTGCGTCCAGCTCTGGAGTCCCCAACATAGGAAAGACATGGACCTGTTGGAGCGGGTCACAAAAATTATCAGAGGGATGGAGGACCTCTCCTATGAGGACAGGCTGAGAGAATTGGGGTTGTTCATCCTGGAGAAGAGAAGGCTCTGGAGATACCTTATAGTGGCCTTCCAGGACCTAAAGGGTTCCTACAGGAAAGCTGGAGAGGGACTCTTTATCAGGGAGTGTAGTGATAGGATGAGGGGTAATGACTTTAAATCAGAAGATTCTTTATTCTATCAAATTTAGATTAGATATTAGGAAGAAAGTCATTATTCCGAGAGTGGTGAGGCACCGGAACAGGTCGTCCAGGGAAGTTGTTGCCTCATCCCTGGAAGTGTTCAAGGCCAGGTTGGGTGGGGCTTTGAGCAACCTGGACTAGTGGGAGGTGTCCCTGCCCATGGCACGGGGTTTGGAACTAGATGGTCTTTAATGTCCCTTCCAACTCTAACCATTCTATGATATGATCCACTTGCAGCTTGAATGACAGCAATAGTTTATATATGGTATATACACGCTAAGTTAGGCTGACTGAGTATTTCACACCTTGCAGTTTGTCTGGCAAATTTGACAGCTTTTTCTGCTCACCTAATATTTGTGGAAAGATTGTAATTTCTCAGGTTATGCCTTACTCATATGATCATGTATGCTTTCTGAATGCAGCTCAGCAGACACAATTGGAGTTGTGCTGTTCAGTTGTGTACAGCAAGATGAGAGACTACCACTATATAATTGTTGCTCCCCGAGGCTCACATCCAGATCCCAGCAGTTCTCTTCCCAGTTTATTGAGCTGTAGTTAAAACAAAAGGGGACACTAATCTTGCAGTGAACACTCATGGGAAAAACTTTGACTGTTTTAAAAACATGGATGGCAGGGAATTTGTTAGAATGAACTGGCATTGAAAATGAACACAAAGGTGACGTCAACATGACAGAGGGAACTCACCACAATCACTGTGTGTGTGTTCACAGTAATTTTTCCTGTTGCATCCACACAGCTTCTGTCAAGAACCTTTTAGCTGACAACAAGGATTTATATTTAGCGCTTGAGGAGAAGAGCTGCCCTACCCTAAAATACCTTTCCCTTTGAACATGTTTTTATTTCAGAAGATAACTTCTCCTTTCTTGGCTGAACAGTAGACCTTTGTTCTAAGGAAAAATTGGCGCTGTAAATGAGCAGAAAGCATTGGTGACTCTACTGATCCTTGAGAAAACATGGACAACATACACTTGATAACACTACAACTTTTTTTTGTTTTTTTTAATTAGACTGACATATGTGAGGATTCTCAGGACAACAACAAGGGGAATTTATTTTTTTTCTTCAGGAATTCAGAAATTAAACTGAATGGGTAGAGTATGTAGTAACACATCCTGTTGAGCAAAATGCCTTAGAGTGTTGACAGATTGTCAGTACTAAGTTTTGCAACATTTGACTGAATTCTGCAGTGAGTTTATTGAAGTGATTTAGTACGGTGTGAGCAAGTGCAATATGTGTTCCACCCATTTTGATTAAAACAAGGCAGACCGCTGGAAAGATTCCAGGAAAAAAAAATTAAGTAATCCATTCATATCTTTTTAGAAAGTTTCTACAAATACATGCCTACTTCATGAATGATGGGACATGCTGAGAACAAAAAAGGAATTAGTAATCGATCAGGCAGCATAAAAACCCCTCCTCATTTGTATCTAGGAGTGCACAGTATGAGTATGTGGGAATAGCTGCTGACAAGTAGTTCCCTGGGGGACTAGATAGAGCATTGTTATATTAGGTCAGCTGGGCAGGGCGAGGGTTGTATGTCCATGTAAGGGTCTAGCAGGGCAAGCAATGGCAACCATCTTCTTTGCCAAAACAACTCGGCTAACTTTAGCAAAGATTGCAACTTAACGGCATGAAAAATCCCCTCCAGCTGTACTAGTAAATAAGAAAATGGAAAATGAAACGCTGTTAACAGCAACCTGATTCTGTTTCAGCTAACTGGATGATTTGCTGGTTAGGGGTTAGAGGCTTTGTCAGTGGTTCAGCTAACAGACCTGATGCATGAGCATCCGCTGAAACCACCATGCCTAAAGTGGGCCTGTTGCAAAGAATGAGACATTAAGAGACAACGTTCAGGCTGCAGCTATATGACAAGTGGCTTCTCAGAGCTAAATCACATACTGTTAAAGCTGACCTACAGTATTTTGCCTTGTCAGCTACTGGCAGAGTGTCTTGATCTCGTTCTACCTATCTCTGACAAACACCCTAGCTTCCTACCCTTATTTTCCTTTGGCAACCTATGGAAACTTTGATATGTCAATAGAATATTTTGCATTGAGTGCTTATGAGAGATGAAAGTGGTTTTGTAGCTGAGCAAACAGTGCCCCACTTGGCTAGAAAGATTTCTCTGCATTGATGTTCTTGCCATTCTGACAAGAAGCAGTATCATCCAGTGAGGATTTTGACACATATCACGCTCCGTATACTTCTGGACGTTATCCGTTTAAGATGTACAAAAGTGTATTGAAAGGATGTTTTTATTAAGTGTAGAAAATATGGTCCTACTGCAATATTACTCTGGGCTGCAATACAATCAAGGTTTGGATTTGTTTTTATTATTGTTTTACACCACCGCTGGTTGGAGGGAAGATTTTATGAAACTGTCAGCATCCCAAATCGTCAGGGGAGCCAGGTTCAGGATATAATAACACCCATATATTCAAGCAGGATGCTTCAGAGGCAGGATAGCTGGCTTGTGCAACCTATTGATAAAACTCAGCTGCTAAGTCTGTCTTGATAGCCCAGGAAAAACTGTGCCTTTGCTGGGGAAATGTGAAAGTGGCAAATACTTAGCATGGGGGCCCATGTAGCACTTTGAGACTAGAGGTAGACCCAAGCTAAAAAGCCCCGATGAGAAGCAGACCTTAATTTGCTTGCATTACAGCACTGTATTAATGCCGTTATACCGTTTTACTAAACTAGTACCACTACATCAGGGATCATTGTGAGAATAATTTACCAGCAAGTGCGTAGAGCTATCCTGGGTTCATTGATGTAGTTTACACCTGCTGGTCTGGCTTTTTAATAACACCTCAAGGCTTAGCCTGGTGCTTATTTCTGCATATGTTGCACCTGTAAGATGATAAGCCTGTTCAAAGCACATTGGTCTATCTGGGATAGGTCTTCTGTAGGTCTCCTCATCTTTCTTTAACGTTTTCCTGCAACATCAGTAACATAGTGGTGGGTATGTTTTACAGCAAATATTCCAACGTTAGAAGAGGCCTAGCTAAAAAGTAAAGTTGCTGAACAAAATTGGTCCTGTTTTACCTCAAACCAGGTCACAAGCTTCCTGCACATGAATGTTTGACTTTCTTGTATGTCAAACCGTGAGGTTTATCTAATATCCTTCCTTTGACACCACTTTACTGACTGACCTTAGGCAAATTGCCAGATCCTCCATTGATGAGTTTCCCCCCCACTTTTAGACTCCTGAGATTCAGTGAAGAGCTCTTTAGAAGTGAAAGCACTTACTATTATTAACTTGCGTGTACACACCAATTAGAAATGTGTGTAAAGACTTAGTTATGGCTAGATTCCATAATCTTTATTCATCCTAATTAGCCTCTAAATTTGAATGGTCCATTGATTATAGTACTCCAAAAGACTGATAGGACATGCTCATTTATGTTGGAAATAGGCATTTTAAGAAAGCTAAATGTTATCGTGAAAGACAATGAAGTTCACATCCCAAGTCACTTGTTACAAGCCTACTAATGTTTACACAGTAACATGTAAATGCAGGAAAGGTGTTACTCAGGGTTAAAAATACCATACATCTCTAAAACATAGGCACAATGTAATTTTTATGTCCCCTTTGCACCTGAGATTTGGAGGTCACGTGGTACATTTTATTCTATACAGTGACTTTCCTTGCTTTTTCCCTTCTCACCCATAATATTCTATGTATTTTTCTAAACATAGGTTGTTGGATTGCAGATGTAACACTGTAAAAATCCGTCAGCTCAGTTCAAGTCAGATAATGCCCTTGGCTACTTTTATTTTCCAGTATGTCACAAATGACCAGTCATTTCTTGACAGAGGTGTCTGGGTCGGAATACGCCCAGATTCCTGCTGGTAGCAATTAAAATTATCCACCACCCATGGGTAGATTTGAATTAAGGCATCAGCAGAAGAATGACTCTTGTAGCCACCTAGGTCATGCATCAATAGCAAGGTATAGCAAAGGTGGCAGTGGAAGGTGAACTGCATGTTGCAAAAGAGAGAGAGAAAGGAGAAAAATTCTAACCTCAATGTCATATGAATAATGGAGAAATATTACCACTGGCATAAGAACAGGCTAGTGCAATGCTGGGGGAAAAGTGACATAAATGTCAATGATGGCTGTAACATCTGGGAGAAGAGATGGAAGAGCCAGGTAAAGCATTAGGTGTGCTGGCAGGGTAATTCCTAAATCTAAGAATGGCAGGGACCGTTGGATCCTCAAAAGGCTGGTGAAGACATCATTTCTAGCTGACACAGATTTCAAGCCAGGACATATCTAAAGGCCATGTTTTGCCTTTAGGTGATTTCAGTAAGTTTCATGAGTGAACATAATGGCAAATGGACATAAATGGCCATAAAAATACCTTTTGTTAGTCTATTACAAATCAGTGTTTAGAAATGACAGAAACAGAAGATGAGCAATTCCTGTTGGTCCAGCTCTTGTGATTTCCAAATTGATTCATGGCCCTTTAACAGGTCATGCAGCACTTTCTGCATGAAAATCTAGCACCTCTTGCTAGATTACACTAAGGCCAAAACTGCAGTAAATAATTTCACTTGCCTATTGCTGGCATTGTGTATCACAGAATCACAGAATTTTCAGAGTTGGAGGGGACCTCTAGAGATCATCTAGTCCAATTCCCCTGCCAAAGCAGGATTGCCTAGAGCACATTACTCAGGACTGCATCCAGGCGGGTTTTGAAAATCTCCAGAGAAGGGGACTCCACAACCTCCCTGGGCAGCCTGTGCCAGTGCTCTGTCACCCTAACCGTAAAGAAGTTTTTCCTTGTATTTGCACGGAACTTCCTATGGTCCAACTTGCACCCATTGCCCCTCGTCCTGTCACTGGGAACCACTGAGAAGAGTCTGGCTCCATCCTCCTTCAACCCACCCTTTAGATACTTGTAAGCAATAATAAGGTCTCCCCTCAGCCTTCTCTTCTCCAGGCTAAAGAGTCCCAGCTCTCTCAGCCTTTCCTCATAAGGGAGATGCTCCAATCCCTCAATCATCTTAGTTGCCCTACGCTAGACTCTCTCCAGTAGTTCCCTGTCTCTCTTGAACTGGGGAGCCCAGAACTGGACACAGTATTCCAGTTGTGGCATTGCATTATTACACAAGTCACAAATGAGTGGGGCAAGTTGCCTGCACAACTATGTAGAGTAAAGACAGTAGTCCATAAAGAAGCATTGGTATTACAGTGTGGGCTCATACTATGGAAAAGCATGAGGACTGTGCTTTTGCCAATGAAAGTTGTCCCTGTGTCTACATATCTTTTGCCTTGCTGTTCTGCTTACTCCAAAACAAGGGTCAAGTTAAGTCCAAGCCTCTCCATAGCAGGGCTTATTTTTCTTTATCTCTCTAGATGGTTCAGGGTCAGATTAAGAAGTAAAATATTTGTTCAAATTATTTTTATCAAAGTAATTCTACTGGAAACTGCAGAACTTTCAAAGCTGCCTAAGGCAAAAAAAAAAAAAAAAAGGGAAGGAAATGTTATTAAAAGATGGCACAAGCTTTTAATCATGCACGATATTTTATTGCCTTTTATGTTCTTCTCCAGTAAAATTTATACATCTAAACAAACATGTATTTTCTACAGAGAACATACCAAAACAATTCAGTTTCAAGATTGATGGTGCTTCTAATTTTAGGGACACCAAAAACAAAAGAAAAAAAATGATCCAGGTAATACCTAGGCTGAACGTAAGATATTTGTTATGTATCTAGTTAGCTATACCTAAATGCATATTTAAAAAACCTGAACACTGTGTGTCCTGTCTCCTTTATGCCCAGTTGTTATGCTCACTGGTGTGTGCATTCTGGATGCTGTAATGCAAATGTTCATGTTCCTTCAGCAGTCAGTGGGGAAGGAGAGATGGCACCAGAGTTCTCTTCAGGGTATGATGTTTATCATTTGATGGAAGCTATACGAGTGAAAAAAAAAAAAAAAAAATCATGTATCTCTAAAAGATTTGATTGGTTACAATCTTAGCTGGTCTTATATTTCATCATCCAATTTCCCTACCTGGACTTTAACATGGCTGATAAAGATATTAATTACATAATGATTTCATAAGGATCTGCCATGAAAAATTATAGATGTGAGGTTACTATTTTATGGTTATTTGTTAGTGCCACTTTGAGTTGTAAGCATAAAAAATGTTTAGTCTCTCTATAATCTATCTTTCAAATTGTGCTCAAGAACACAGTGATCAAAAAGTTGTGCACAGCATAGCAATTATGGTTGTGATTTTCCATGAAAAACTGCAAGGCAGTTTGGATAATCGGTATGACTAAATTAAACTCCGGAAAAAAAATCAGGGAAAAGCCCCTAGAGGAGAACATGACAATCCTACGGCTTGCCTCCACTGAACTCCCCTGTGTAATTGTGCCAGAGAACCACAGGTAGTGTGGAAAAGACTGAAGGGGTAACTAAACAGCATTAAAACTGGCTGCTCATGGCTTGGATGGGCGTACTCTTCGCTGCATAAAAAACTGGCTGGATGATCAGGCCCCAAGAGTGGTGGTGAATGGAGCTAACATCCAGGTGGTGGCCAGTCACAAGTGGTGTTCCCCAGGGCTCAGTATTGAGGCTAGTTCTGTTTAATATCTTTATCAATGGTCTGGACGAAGGGGTCGAGTGCACCCTCAGTAAGTTTGCAGATGACACTAAGTTAGGCTGGAGTGTCGACCTGCTTGAGGGTAGGATGGCTCTACAGAGGGATCTGGACAGTCTGGACTGATGGGCCAAGGTCAATTGTATGAGGTTCAACAAGGCCAAGCGCCAGGTCCTACACTTGGGTCACAACAACCCCATGCAGCACTACAGGCTTGGGGAAGAGTGGCTGAAAAGCTAAGGGATTGTCCCCCTGTACTTGGCAGTACAGTGACAGGCACTGGTGAGGCCACACCTTGAGTGCTGTGTTCAGTTTCGGGTCCCTCACTACACAGAAGACATAGATATACTGGAGTGTGTTCAGAGAAGGGCAACAAAGTTGTTGAAGGGTCTAGAGCACAAGTCTTATGAGAAGTGGCTGAGGGATCTAGGGTTGTTTAGCCTGGAGGAAAGAACGCTCAAGGGAGACCTTATCACTCTTTACAACTACCTGAAAGGAGATTGTAGTGAGGTGGGAGTTGGTCCCTTTTCCCAGGTAAGTGATAGGGTGAGAGGAAAAGGCCTCAGGTTGCACCAGGGGAGCTTTAGATTGGATATTAGGAAAAATGTCTTCACTGAAAGGGTTGTCAAGCATTGGAACAGGCTGCCCAGGGAAGTGGCGGAGGCACCATCCCCGGAGGGATTTAAAAGACATGTAGATGTGCTGCTTAGGGACGTAGTTTAGTGATGGATTTGGCAGTGTTAGGTTAATGGTTGGGCTCAATGATCTTAAAGGTCTTTCCAACTTAAATGATATTATGATGCTAAACTCTGGAAAGTTTTGTTTATCCAGTCCATTGGGTATGCACCAAATCACAGGTAATTTAGTGACAGTAGAACTAATGAGGTCCGGTTTGCTGTGGCATGTGCCTCATGGATGCCTTCTCCAGTGTGCACAAAACCCAACTGAGGCTGAGGGAATGAGGACTGAGCTCATGCAGCAACCAAGAGAACAAAATGGGTCTCTTTCCCCATAACCACAACACGTAGCGGTATCTCACACATTCAAGAATCAGAAAGATATATGGTGTCTGTATAGAGTGCATAAGCCTTATTTTATTAAAAAACCTGGCTACAAAGGTCTAAGCATCAGGTATACCCCATTGTTTAATTCAATGTACTAAGCAATCCTTAGTAATGCTAATATAGGAAGGATATTGAAGCTAAAGGCAACACAAAGCTGGGTCTACTTGGAGCCTCTCCACTAGAGTCAACAGCAGTTATGGTTTTAATACTCCAGTGACACAACATGTGCCTAACGCTGGCATTGGGGGTTGGACTAGATGATCTGGGGGCTGGACTAGATGATCTCCAGAGGTTCCTTCCAACCCTAACCATTCTGTCATTCTGTGATTCTGTGATCCTTTACCCAGACTGGCATCAGAAGAACCAACTATCTCACATTACCTGTCTGCTTTCAGCTTCATACCTCTGCTCTCTGACACAGCGACAAGAAAGAGAAATGCTGAGAATTTAGCATTTTTGTCTGGATGTAGAGGAGATAATTGACTTTTTGTATCCAGATCTGAAAAAAAGTTTTATCCAGGTGGTGTGACAGTTCAGGAAGTGCCTATAGGCTATAAGGGCACACTAATAGAAGTCTGTTACATGTTCATGGATAAATGTGTAATACTAACAATATGACCCAAATATACTCTTGAAGCAACAAATAATAAGCCCTATGAAAAAAACTATAGATTAGGAGGCAAAATAATTTCACCCAATACAGAAAATGAAGCGCAACAAAGCTAACCTGTTAACACAGATTTATAGTATAATTGTATCCTGCTGTTTGCTGAGTAAAATAAAAATTGCAAATGAGGTCCAAAATTCATTTACCCAAATCCATTAGTAGACAAATCACTAAACAATCACATTTGCTAGGAGGAAGAAGATTTCTGCTAATTTTGGTATCTTGAGATATACGTTCCCTGTCAGGAAAAGCAGCCAATGCTATGATCTGCAGAGAAGTAATGGGTGTGATACTAGTCCTATAAATGGAGTGCTGTAGACAGCAGATCTCATCTTGTTCCACCTGTTGGAGATAGTGTTGTGAGTTAACAGGAGACAGGTTATGGGCCAAACTCTGTAATCAGCTACATTAGCTTAACCCTACTGATGTCAATGAGGCTTAACCAGTGTAAATGGGGACAGACTTGCCCCTACCTGAGCATTTGTAATGTCTGATAAAACAAGAATGAAAAGTCCTTGCAACTTTCTATCTTTTTCTCTCAGTAAATTTTTTAAAGTATATATGTACAGGACTGGCTGTTATTAAAGGTAGGAGAGAGGCATTGTGAGATAAGATTGTCACAATACATGCTAAACAAGGAATGTTTTTTTTGTAAAGGTGACTGGCTGTAATTTGCGGTTAAAAGACAAGGTCACTATTTAAGGCTTGAAAGTTTGGAATCTGGGGCAAGAAAAACTGGACAAAATATTAACTTTGGCCATTCAGTGTATCACAAAATTAAAAAAGAAAAAGATTCCACATAAAAAAATACATGAATTAAATATAATGTAGGGATTTTCTCCCTAAAGTCTCCATGGTGAAGTGTCTTTTTTCCCCACAGGAAATGAAGTTTCCTGCTTTTTCCAAGGAAACAACTTCTGTGCTTTGCAAAGATGAAACTTCTGCCTCCAAGTGGGAAGTGGAAGCCGAATGTCAAAGGGTAAATTCCATGAGAGATGACAAGTGCTGATGGGCTTGAATTTGCACAATCAGCGGCATTCAGTCTCTCCAGGGGAGGTAACGTGGGGAGTCGAGGGAAGGACGGAGAGAAAACGAGTTCAGGCTGTCATCTCAGGAGGAAAGCTTGGTAAAAATATGTTCAGAATTTGGAGTTTGCCAATGAAATTAGCTGAAGTGCCTTAAAATATTTATTTGGTGGGTTTGTTTCATGTTAATAAGGAATGGAATGGTCTCTTCAAGTTCTTGTTTTGCCAAAAGAGGAGCTGGGTGTGGTGGATTATAACACAGGGAGAGCTTATTGTTTACCCATTTTTTTCTTTCTTTTTGTTTTGGAAAAATAGTCCTTAAGGAATGTCAGAAAAAATTGGCAAAGCAGGAAAAAGAGCAGGATGTGATTTTTCATGGGGTTAAACACCTACCTGAAAATGCAGAAGCACAAATCTGGGTATCGTGTCTCCTGTGCTTTATGAATTATATGAATTACATGAGAAGAGAATCTGCTAAGAGCTTGTCTTGTGTGAATCTGAGGTTCAAGAACTATCCCTGAATAACTTTTGAACTAAAGGTGTCTCTACGAGATTGAAATACCTTCAAGAACAGGTCAGCAGTGAATTCCAAGCATGGTTATGTAGTGCACATTATAGCACACTGAAAGAGGGAAACTTGCAGCTTCCTGGCAAAAACAGTTGTGGGGTTTGCTTTAGAAACACATCCTGGTACCCTCAAGAGCAGTCTAAACTACCAGATATCTGTATGTATATGGATACACATACTTATTCATACACGTACACACACAGATAAAGGGTATCCACAACAAAAGCAGAAGATGAAAATACATAATTCTATTGGAACAACTAATTACTTAGATTGCTCTTTCCTCTGTTTTTATGAGGTTCGAAGGCACAATACAAGAAGATATCTTTCCACGAGTTAAATATGAATATAATTTCCCTACCATGCTATTTGCCCCCCGAAAAGTCCCTTCAGAGCTGGGGAAGTAGATGCTACACAGATAACAGGTATAGGATAAAGATTAATGTTATGTATGTCAGTTGTATGGATACCCAACCAAAGTCCAGAGGGAGAAAAGACCACTCTTAATAAAAGAAGAAAGGACTGTGAAGATGTTATAAAAGACATGCAGCCACACACACTGGTACAATGTTCTGCAGAAACCTGGCTTTTGCAGGGACAGAGAGTACCTTTTGGCAGATTTTTAGAGTGTTTTTCCTACTCCCAGAGGTTTTTAATGCAGCAGCAAACAATCTGGTTACCGTCATGCAAAACAGCAGCACAGGCAAAGCTCAGGAACCTTTCGCATGGCAGGTCTGGCTGAGGTCGATGCTGCAAGTCTTCCCGTAGCTCATTACGTTGTAATGGCAACTAGAAGCCTCTGCTTCCCCTGGGATTTTGCAGTGAGGCAGCCGGTGTACATTCGTTACCTTTTTGTCAATACGCACCTTTAGAGTGGGAAAGATGTAACCTTATTCTCAAGTTGCTTCAGAAACCTAATTCTTCTATGCTTCAAGGGCAGCCTGGTTTTGATGTTTCCCAAACCTACAAGCGGGACTCCTTTCAGCTGGTACCAGCCTGTGCCCCACTGGGACAATACTATGGGGTCAGACTCTGACATAAATGACAACTGACAAGAAAGCACTGCCAATAGAGAAATCCAGGAATTATAAGCCTTGTGTAATATTCTTCATTTCCTGGCCTATTGCATGAGTGAGAAACGGAAAGATGACAATTCTTCATCTATCAAAAACGTTAGGCACAAGGAATCAAGAGAAGACTGTAATTTTTGTTATTTGGGGGGGGCCCAGAAATATTCCATAGTGTGGAAATTCCTACCTGCCATACAACAGTTTATGGTTTTATCAGTCTTATTAGCTTGTCTCAAAATTGAGGGAATTGGTTGTGATAAAAACATCAGCCTGATACTGTCTTGACAGAGAAAATTCTACCAGGGATGTTGCCTGGTACCTCTTTGAAACTCGTTCTTTTATGATTGAGCATTAGCAGGAGTATGCAGCTAACATTATGGATAGGAAACACTGGAAAAGGGATTATCTTCAGTGCAGAATGATTTTAAATTACTGATTTTTAAAAAATGGTAGGTTAGAACAAAGGGTTTTTACCCTCAGAATATAGGGGAAAGCATGCTTCAGTTGTAAAAAGACCAAGTGTAAAACATAACTTCTGGACAATATAGTGTATTGATGATATGTATGTGGGGAGGTTGACCTTGGATTTTGCAGAGTATCCTTTTAAGGTATCAAGAGAACTATTAAATGAAATAAATCGAGGTGTTGCAAAGAGAAATAAAGAAGGAAAATATACTGGTGTACATTTTATTGTAATTACAAGAGAAGCAGCTGAAGAAAATTGGAGAAGATAACTAAAATAGGGAATATGTCCATAAAGGATCTTACATTGGGCACAGTCATGAAGATGTCTGACTACCTGTGTGGTGTCCTAGAAGGATTAAAAAAAAAAAATTAGTGTATTTTATGGTGTAATTTTTCATAGAATATATGTGTGAGTGTGGCAGTCTGACAGCTCAGCCAGGAATGTTTCTCCATTTAGTCATGGAGCATACAGAACACAGGACTGTCATGATTAACATTTATAAATGTACAGACAGATGGAAGGGCAGGTAAAAGCAGTGAATCTGGCCAGCTACAAGACAGGCTGAACAAGCAGGAGCAGAACACTTAATGTGGCATAGTAACCTGGTAAAATCAGCCTCAGTACCAAAGAATTAATACTTTTGTAACACAAGATAAGGGTCACTAGAAACTATTTTTTTATGATTATATCAACATAATAAAAAAATGCTTATTTCTTGAATTCTGGAAGATATGAATTTTATTACAGTCAGTCTTATTCTTGAGACATACAGGTGCAGAACCACCTTGAGAAGTCAAAAAACCTAGTGTATGTGCCAGAAATGGGGTTTCGAACACAGTTCAATCATTGAAATCATAGCTAGAAAACCACTGAAGAAATATGGCATCAGTCTTTCTTGCTGGAATATACCAACCATCATATATCAAAACCTGGAAAACGGCATTTTTATAATATTGGGGAGAAATAAGTCTCTTCTAAATCAATGACTAAACTCGCATTATTTATGAGTCCCCCCCATAAGCAAATGAAGAATGGATTTTTTGTTGGATTCTTCAAGTATAAAATGCAACACAGTTATATCTTGTATAGGCTTACATTTAATTCACCGTTGTTGGCCAGAATAATCTTTATCAATAGGAGCGAGGACGTTTATGATAATGCGAATGTCACAGAGTCACACAGGTCTTCAGTGTAACAGTGCAGGGAGCTGCATGCTTTTTCTCTGCATTTCTTCGAGAGACTCTTTTGGTTTTCTGGCATGGATGCTCATGTGTGCAGACTTCAGTGCAGCTTTCGAGTCAGATGAAGTCATCTGTAATATAAAGCAAGTCCAAAAAGCTGCTGGTGTTTCCCCGTGGAGTGGTGAACAAAACGTTACGTGAGTTATTTGTAAGGAAGGGTAACACTACTATTAGTGCTCCAGAGGCAGGATGGGTGAGAGCAGCATGGGCACTAAATTGTGGTGGAGGATTAGGGCCCTCCAATCCGTGTATACAATAATTTAGAAGAATTCTTAGGAAGTTCTTATTGACAAAAATAAATAAAACACCCATCTACCTAAATAATGAACTTCTGTGGCATGTCTTTGTTTGACTTGCCAGTGCCTCTTCTTTCAGCTTTAAAGCAATGCATGGTTTGATGCTACACAGAGAGCAACTTAGGGGCAGGGAAAACAATTAATCAGTGAGCAGGAACCGTAGAAGATCCTTTAATCTAGCGGTCAATGGGGCCCATAGGTCTATTTACTGAAACTGCCAGGAGAAACCTGGGATGGTACCAACTTTCCACCCTATCAGGGAGGGAAAGTGCACTGCATAAAACGAAAGAGTTTCTTCATCTATTCCCCTCCCTCTCCCCTGAGGAAAAGGCCAAAAGCTAGTCATTTTAAATGAGGTTATTGGGAATTCAAAATTTCCACGTGACATGTGCTGTTGGTCCTTGCTGAATGTGATGATCCTGAACAAAGACTCGTGTGTCTGCAGCAACGTAGTGAGGAAGGGTCTGAAAAATATTCAGCTTTTTCAAAGAATTTGCTTCTACACAGGTGGCCATCATTTCACCATGTACCTTTACTAATAGCAGAATGCAATATTGGTGAAAAAAGGCACATCTGCTCTCTGTTGCCCCAGAGCTGCTCATGAAGAGACATTTTCCAGAATCAGCAACTCTTGCTGAGACGAGTGAATTTTCTGCAGATAAAAAATCTGAAAGATTTTGTGTGTGTGTGTGTGTCAGATGATGTAAACTAGGTTTCCTCAGACTTTCTTAAGAAACAGAGAGGAAGTCTGAAAAATTAGGCTCTGAAGCTGGAATTCGAACCAGCAGGGCGGAACATCTGAATTTAATGAGGCTCTGCTTGACATCAGCAGGAGCATTGGAAGGCCAAAGTATACAGGATTAGGCCTCAAATTAATGATGCAATGAAAAGGAAAAATGCATAATTTTAGGGAAGATCATTTTGATGATTGATTTTATAATTATTCATGGCACCTAATGTGAATTATCAGGATGTTTTTATTGATGGCATTTATTAATGCATTAAATTTTAAACTGTGCTCTGGAAGACAGTATAATACGGGCAGGAAACAGAAAGAGGTTGAAATCTTTCAAAAAAGGCTGAGAAATAAGGATGCTTCGTGCTATTAAATGGCACATAGAATGTCCAACTACTGCTATGTCACTGTTTTAAGCCTACACCTTTATTACAGGGCTGCTGCAACAATTTAGGATTAAATTGTTATATCAGAACTTTGAATTTGTTGTGGTATAATTAATCAATGAAACATCTAAAAAACATTTCCAAATGCAAGATTCCAAACCAAAATTAGTTAGTGTCAGCTTAAAATCCCCTTGCACTCTCTTCCGGGCAGCTTTACTTATAAAGTACTTCTGTGGGACCAAATTTGTGAAAGCTTCTTGCCATCATACTAGTAGTTCAGACTTGTGTGTTTCCCATAGTCAGGACGGACTCCACTGCTTCTGAAGCTGTAGTACTTCAAATCTGATTTTATTGTGGTTGCAGTAGGAACTGGCACCTGAAACAAAACTGTGGTAGTTTCCCCACAGTGAGGCAGGGCTTGCTACTCATTAAGGCATAAGAGATCAAAATTATGCATAGTGTAAATGGACTTACTGATTTTGAAGTCAGTTTTTTGCCTGATAGGAATTTATTACAGACTGTCCGTTTTCATGCAGATGGACTCCTTAGCTGTTTGAGACCTTATCCTGTCTTTGCTGAAAGGTAACTACAACTTTAGGACCTAAGGCAATAGGAGTTGCCTTGCTTCACCAATAGTGGGAAACATGGTCTGTCAGATAAGTGAGGTGGCAGAAAAATTTCTTCTTCACTCTCATGAATATCCAGCTTCCTCTTTATCACTTGGTAGCATTTGATCTTCAAGCACTAGAGGAATAGGTAGACCATGAATACTAAGAACACTAGGTACCTTTTATGCTAAAGGATTTTCATTTCCATACCATTCTGTGGAACAATACATCAAATACCTCTGCATCAGGTGAAACACACGCTGTGATTTGTATACTCTCCCACATAAAAAGGTTAGTAAGACAAATCCCACTTAGCAGTCTAGGTTTTCCAACAGAGCAGAGCTTTGTGAAATGTAAAGTATTCTCCTTAATCTTTATGTTTTTATGTAGCTTCCAAAATTCCAGTGTTTTTAGCAGGAAAATGTGTGACATTCTCCACCATATCCCTGACATTAAATACAGCACTGTTTATTTCATGCCAGCAGCACTGACATGACAGCTTTTGCTGGAGCAGCATCTGATTCCAAATAGGGTTGGCTGAGTTTTGTCTTCAGAAAACTCCAGTCCAGCTGCAGCCAGGTGCTTGCTAACCTTCTTTTCAATATCTGACTGCCTGAGCTCAGAAGAAGTAGCTTGCTCTTGGTCCTCCTCCCTGTGCGAAAGGGTATGAGGAATAAAACCCTGAAAACCCCTCAAAGATTTCAAGTCCCCTGGAGAACGTACTGAAGAACTGGGATTTCTTCTTTGCACTAGCAGATAGCTGATCTCCTCTACTAAATAGTAACAAATAATGTGGAATTTGGGTAGACATTTGGACCACTGTTTGGGACAAGAGGATGTCTGGCAGGTCTGCAGAGCTGCAGATTATTAAGCCAAGGATCCAAAGCTAGGGCACGTTTTCCCAAGTCCATCTCAACAGCTGCCACCTAGCTGCTTCACATGTACAAATCTTCCTATAAAGATTGAGTAACAGCATATAATTTTTCCTTTGGCTCAGCGCTTCAGCTGTGTATGATGACAGTACTGCTGCATGTGCCAGTATTAACTACACGCTTACCTTTGAAACCCCCATGGATGTGTGTGATGGAGAAGGGAGGTGTTGCTACTTACAAGCTCACAGTTTGCCCAAATTCTCATTTCCTACTCTCCAGTTCGATCCAGCAGACAAGGCAGCCGGTGCTATCCAGGGCCAGATCTCACTGTTTATCCAGGGGCTCCGGGAAGGGATGGAGGGGAGGGCACCGGCTCTCCCTAGCAGCTGTCAAAGGCTTTCTAGTGCAGCTGCACACATCCAGCTCTGTGGGAGGCCGGAGGAGGTCTGACGATGATCTCAGAATAGTACGGTTGGGAAGCCACGCACTGCATTTCTGTGTATGCCAGCAGAGATGCGTCAGCCCTGGCACCCATCTCACCACGAGGCAAAGACGGGAGCAGCCTGCTTTCTCCAGCAACGGATTCACCAGCTGTGGCAAAGAGCCCCGAGATGACAAGTCTGCCTCACCCTCAGGCGTCTGTTATCACCTGAGCATCCTCATCTTTCCTGCTGCAGAGAAAGTTGCGCTCCTACGCAGGGGCGGCTTCGTGCTTTCCAAAATGTTCCTCCAGTCCCCTCTGCCTGTGGAGGGTTTCCTACAGAGTGCTGAGGTTTTAGTGTCTGTTTTCACTGCCAGTCAGCCCGTCGCTTCAAGAGGCCCTGAACTGACGATATCCAGCAAGCATAACGGCTGCCCAGTGATCGAAACGAGATCATCAGCACTAAATGTACATGATTTCAAGTCTCCTGAGCTACATTTCTTCAAGTGTGTGTCATTATTCTTCCTTCCATACACGCTCAAAAGGAAGACTGGTTTAAAGACTCTCACTTCAGCTGTTTATTAGCTGAGTTAACAGAAACATTTCATTTCAAGCGCTTGAGCAAGGTTTATGGTTCCCCTTCCAGGGTGGCTGACCTGAACCTCTCTAACAACACCCTTGAGCAGAAGCATTGAAATGTTCTTCTTGAAATCAATTTCAGATAGCTATTAACAATCACAATCAGTAAAGCAACAAAAACCAAGATGCAAACTTTATTATAACACTTTCTAGGCCATTGTGTGTTGAATGCAATACCGTATAGCTGGCTTAGAATTGATATTTCCTTTGACAGTGCTATTACAATGGCATGTAGTATACAGAGAGGTATTAATCTTGTCTGCACCGCTCACAGCCTCTGCTGACCTGAAAATTAGAGCTCAAATTCAGATCAGATCTGTGTTTTACTGTGTCACAAGGTAGAGTACTGTTACACTGTTTGTAGGACAAACGATTGAGCTCACAGTTGTTCTGTGTTGGATGGATGCTCTTGCAGGTAAGGGAATTGCTAAAATCATGGTTCCTGAGAATCTAAACATATTGCAGTTAGTAAGAATATATGCAAAACTTCCTGGTCCCTCTTTTCTCATACTATTTGCTTTGGCAGACACGTCTAATCCTGTGGCCAGAAAGGTCTGATAATTTTTTAAATTGTTGGTCATGTGCATCAGGCATGAATCCATACTATGTTTCAAGTAGGCAATATGGTCAATTTTTCAATGCTAAGAAGCCATCAGATTGGCACAACTCAACCTTTTTTTTTTTGTTAGGTTTTATAAGACATTGTCTAAAAAAGTGCTTTCTTCCCACAAGAAAAATCTCCAGTGTGTCCTCAGCTTGTTTCTTTTTATGTTTTCCACACTTCTTCCAGGATTAAGCAAAGCAGCAGTCTGCATGCCAAATCCGAAGTCACCTGCAACCCAGGTATGCTGTGATTAAAAATTGTAGTACTGATATCCTAAACTAGATTTTAATAGGTATTGTGATAAGAGAGGTGTTATTGGATTACCAGCCTTGAATTAATTTTCATTACTTTTCTTTCTTTTAATTAATCGTTTTTCTCTCCTTCCTTACTTGCACTGAGAGTCCAGTAACACCTAATGGGCACTGAAGAAGTGGGGAGAGGGGAGAATAAATGGTGGGGTTGTAGAAGCAACAATTTTCTTAAATAACTGAGGCCATGTAAAGAAAAGAATTAATCTTTTAAATTAATTAGACACATTAGGAGAAAAAGATTAAAAGGACTGGAGAGTGCCCTTTTGTGATCAGCCTGAAGTTATGAATCCTTCAAATTATACCTGGCATTATTCAATCCCTTCAAAATGAAATGCAGTTTCACATTTTAAACAGACTTTCAGAATGTGGGGCAAAGGTTATATTTTTTAAAATATAGTGGTCATTACTTCAGAAAAAATGGTGAAAGGAATGAGAGGAAAGCGTGAATGCTAGTCTCATACATGTCTTAGAAAGGACGGTTAATGGAAATCACAAGATTGATTATGATGATCTCTTTCATACTGAATTGTATCAAGGCCCACGCAGATTTGATGAAACAAACCCGTTGGAGTTTTAGGTCATACTGCAGCCTTCTGAAGAACTTCAGCCATGTACCATGTATAGAGACCAGGTCACCACTAACATCCTAGGCCTTTGAAATGTAAAGAACTGATAAGCTAAAGTATACCTGAATAAACCTTATGGCTAACCATGCCTAGGCTACAAACACCATCATGGTCCCAAGCTGGTACAAGATCTCTTCCTTATCCAGAACCAATGAGGAGTCTTAGGCCACATTGACCAAAACACTTGCCAGGCACCTGGGAGTGTTTTAGCAGAGCTCTGTTCCAGTATTCTTGCCTTCATCCAGGTCCAAATCCCAGTGGTACAGAGGAGAGCAAACATATCCCCCCCCCCCCCCCCCTCCCAAATTGTGCAGTAGCAGTGATAGGAGATCCTTTTTGATTTCTGACAGCAAATGGTTAAGCCTTGGAGTATGAAATTTAATTATTTTCATTGTCTGCAGTTATCTACCGTACTAAGAACGTGTTTGACACTGGCCTAATTAATATCAAGTATACACCTCCGTCTGGCTTTTCCAAGTTAAAAACAGCATAAGCCAAAATGGCACTTCTGAGAAGAAATTCTGACAAGATCCAAAGACAAATTCTACACATGAACACTTATGAACTCTGGATGATTCAAAGGCAGTACTACATTCTGCTACTCTGAATGGGAGATTTACACTTAGAAGTGCGAGGTAGGAGGTCATTTCGTAGAAGCTCTAGCTGCACGCTCAGGAGCTCTAGCTGCACGCTCAGGAAGAAGCCAGGCCTTCCACTGTCTTCTTCGCAGGCTGCCACCTTTAGACAGTTCTGTCAGAGATGGGAAATTATTTGTCAGTGTCTCTAAGGATAATACAAAATGCTTCAAGATCATATATATATATTACCATATATTTACTGAAAATATCAACTCTCATCTCCCTCATAAAACCTGAGCAATTAGATTACTCCGGCATAGGATTTGAGGGAGCTACCTCTGAAACTCAGTACCACCCAGTGTGTGTAAGCAGAGGGAGATACAAAATCCATCCATATGGATGTTTCTGCAGTGATTTACTTTTTCCATGTGGTTCTGCCATAGAGCAGAAATAAACAGCCTTTCTCCAGGCCTTTACCACCCAGAAAAATTTCTCCTAAACACCAAAACTGATAAACTTGCTGTTGTTCGGTTTAAGTATTGCAATATGTAATGAGAAGGTAAAGATTGAACTGATGTCCAAAAAGGGTTTCTTTCAGTCTCCTTGATAGAAAAAAGGTGTCCTGATACAGGCCTTGGGTTAGTGCACTATCTTTTGTTGATAAAGCTTCATAACAATACAGATAGTATTATGGTGATGTTTGAAACAGTGAGAAAACAGGCAGGGATTTATTTCTTCCTCACCCCAAACAAAAGTAAGTGCAGTAAG
>NW_009648244.1:33150-36848 GCF_000708025.1 Charadrius vociferus | reverse complement strand
AATGGACAGGGTTTTTCTTGTCCGGTGACAGGAGGGAGCAGTCTTGGGACTGTGATGTTATTCACCTAAATAAAATATGACTTAACCTAATTTACAAGGTTGACTCACAAGATAAAAATGAAACATGAAGTGGAAAATACCCATGTGTTTTCTTGTTCTACAGCAGTTGAAATAGCGAGATGGGTGAACATACCTGTATTATAAGACCAAGACAAAGATAACATGAATAACTGATTTGGTTTTCATTTGACTTAGAACTAAATTTCTCTAGCTAAAAAGTTATTTGATTTTGTGAAATGTCTCCCCAATAAGAAGAGTAATAAAGATATCTTTATAGATTATGGCACTGGCTTTCAGATGTTGAAATCCAGTGAACAGCCCCAGAGAACTGGGGTTGTTCAGCCTGGACAAGAGAAGGCTCTGGGGAGACTTTATTGTGGCCTTTCAATAAATAAAAGGGGCTTGTAAGAAAGATGGAGACTTTTTGTCAAAGCCTGTAGTGACAGTACAAGAGACACAACAGTTTTAAACTGTGAGAGGGTAGATTTAGATTGAACATAAGGAAGAAGTTTTTTTTATGATAAGGGTGGTGAGACTGTGGAACAGATTGCTCAGAGAAGTTGTGGATGTCCCCTCACTGGAACTGTTCAAGGCCAGGCTGGATGGGGCTTTGAGCAACCTGGTCTAGTGAAAGATATCGCTGCCCATGGCAGGGGGGCTGGGCTAGGTGATCTTTAAAGGTCCTTCCCAACCCAAACCATTCTATGTGATTCTATGATTCTATGTTTTGAGCTACCACCAAAACCATTAACTAGCACTAAGAATGGCCAAAAAGAAGGCCTGATTCATGCATATTTTTATGCATGATTATGTATACATAGTATATATACACGATATATAGAAGCTAGCACAACTTGGTAAGGGCATAAATACCAAACTGAAAACGCTTTCAAAATATTACAAAACACTTCAGAGAAACAGTAAGCACTTGGGGATTCTAGTAAGCCCTTTCCTGAGAGCATCATGCAGACTGGCCAAGCAGTCAGAATGCTAGATGGAGCCCTTCCCATTACTCACATCCTGCTTAAAGGATAAACCTCAACATCATGAATGGTTTAACCTAGCTAAGTATGCCACGTGTTGGCTGATTGGCAAAAGCTTATCTGAACCACTTGGGATTGCAAAATTGGGGAATGAAATCTCATGGCAGGCTTTCTTGTGAAATTTCCAGTATTTCCTAATATTGAGGCCAAAAATAATGGGCAAGCGATTTGCCAATGTTTTTTATTATTATCGTTTACTATTGTTACTTAACCTCTCTACTGCTGATGCCAAAAATTTTACAGTGTTCTGAAAACAGAAAATAATGCCAACATTTGTGCATTTTGTGCACACAAATGCATCACATTTTGTGATGTGCATTTGTACCTCAGAAGAAGCTTCATTTGCTGTTTCTACTTGGAGGATTCTCTGGGAAGTTGTTTGACAGAAGACAAGCATCAAGATACTGAAAACAGAGCTATGTCTTCTCACACCAAGCTGGATAACGGACATAGATGGTCATGCCAGAGGGAAACAGCAGTGGGAGTATCTTTGTGTTGAGCAGTTTCATTAGTGTATGAGATGTTTGGGGCGTGCTTTGCAAAGCAGCGTGAACTCTATCAACATCTATCACAATAAATAAGTGAGCACATACTCCAATAAGGCTGAAAGGCAGTTGGCTTCATTGTACATTGGATCTTGCCTTCTGTGTAACAAAGAGAAAGGTGTGAGGGAAAGCCCTACAGCAAAGTACAAGATGGAACTTATCCTAGGAATAGCACTGGTTGTGCGAAACCACAAGCACATGTAAATTACAAATTCTCCTATTCATGGCTTTTCTCTGCCTTTGCCTTTTCCTTTGTTGACACCCCAGAGCCAGGGAGAGAGTAAGTGAAAACAGAACATCTCCATCAGCATGGTGGAAAGGCTGTACGGAATAAGAGAATTCTTGCACTTTTGCACGAGCACAAAACCAATGGAGCATTTAATCTTTTAAACACTTTATTAAGCTACATGAGAGTTTCTGCTAGTAAAGGAACCTTCTCTCTCTCCTTTTTTTTTTCTTTTTTTTTTTTTTTTTGAGAGATGATACTAATGCTTCTGCAGAGAAAATGGAAGCAAATCACCACTTTGCACTCTCTATAGTGCATAGGAAGTATTACGTCCCATTCTGAGGGACTGCCTACACTGCTTGGATGCCTCCTTTATACAAACAGTCACATTAATAAAGAATGTCTCCCCTTTTAACCACCCTGAAGCTGATTTCTCATCTGGGAGGTTATAAATTATTTTTAGAGGTTAATTGTTATGCAAATCTGCTCATCATGGGGTTCCAGCATCCAGAGAAATGAGAAAACATTCCCTTCCCCAGTGGCAGAGGCTCATAGAGGACACCTTTTCATTTCTAAAACCATTTGGAGAGGATTATGCGCCATATGTTTTCTCAAACATATTGCACACTAAATGTAAGAAACCTATATTAACATGGTGTTAAGGTTGCACAATTATAACATAATTGTATATTAATGTGCCTATTTTGTGTATCCATATATTTCATAGTATACGTTTCAAGACGTAGTGCCCAATCCTGTAAGTTCTGCTTAGGTGAACAATTATCAAGTATCTCTGTCCTCTGACATCTGCAAGTAAGCATTGCAGAACCAACCCACAAACAATACATAGTTTTTAGGTGTATGTTTGACAAAAGAAATGGGGGTAGCAAACACTACAGGCCAGATGATGAAGACAAAAGAATTTTGCAATGAGTTTTCTTTTAATTGAAGAGCAAACAGGAAAAAAGTGTTCATTTCTTATTCATTTCTTATTTCTTATACTGTAAGATTCAACTTATATTGCTACCTTCACTTACCAGGTGAGCTAGAGGTAACAGCCTCTTTGGTATGAATTTGTGGGAATGGATTGCATGGGTAACTACTGGTGTGGATGGAGAAAGAGTCCCCAGAAAACAGCAGGCTGAAGGGTGGAAAAAAACATGTGTTGAGAGGTAGAGTGTGAAAGCGTCCCAAAAACTGAAGCTCCAGAGACTGGTGGTCCTGTTGAATCCATAAGAACTGATGAACTCAGGACAGCAAGAGCCTGACACGTCTGCCCAGGGCCAGCAGCTTCCACTGGCATCAACAACAGGTCATACAGGTCATTCCTGATTCTATTAATAATAACAAATTGAACAGCAAAAGATGTTGTAATAAATATTTGTTGTAATCTGTAGCTCCCTAACTTGGTCTCCTGTAAGGGGATTCTGCAATGCTGCCCTTTGAGACAGCTACAAAAAGTGGCCACAGGATGAACACATGGGCCTGATAATTGTCTTAGCTATTCTTCATAGGGGTTTTCAGGGATACAGTATGCTCCCATCATTCAGGAACCGTGGGGATCCTGAGCAGTCGGGTCCCTTTCCTGAGACCTTGGTACAACACTGTGGAACTGAAATTTACAGAATCTTTGCAATGAGGAAAACTAAGAGTGTACAAGGCCCATCATCTTTGCTAGGTCTTGTGTGCGGTGAGAGAAGTCTCTTTTCCATCAGATGGGGGACAAGATAAAGAGTAGAAGGACAACACTAACTCAGATTAAGGAAAATTACATTACAGCAGTTATCAACACTGATCTATGCTGCTTGATCTTCCTAGCATATA
>NW_009648244.1:28332-33107 GCF_000708025.1 Charadrius vociferus | reverse complement strand
CTGGCAGCGGATGTTACGGATTTTGATGAGTGATTCTCTAAATTAGAAGTTAATGCTTGGTCAAATTCCAAGAGAGGCCCAAGAACTGTATTTCTTTACATACAAGGAAACATAGCTAGGTTAATAACACAGATCAAAAGATTTCAGACGTAGTCATAAACAAACGGAAGGTCATTCTGAGGCAGATGTGTGGTACTAATTTACACAGCACTGATTCATTATTGAAGTACCTTGGAAATATGAAGAATAAATTTCACCAGATAAACCACACCATTTAAAGTGGTGGACCGTAACTTTTTTCCTTCAACATAAGAAAATTATTAGCTTTTTTTTCAAATTTTCATCATCAAGAAGGTGAAATCATCCATGAATTTCAAATGATAATGAATATAACTTCTAGCAAAAATATAATACATTCAGATATTAATGATTGTGCTGTATTTTTTTCCGAAAGCATCTGCAAGATGCTTTAAGTACTCCGTTTATTCCCACTCCATCCTATCCAAAATCCAGTGCCTTGTAGTGAATAAGTGTTTTCATTGTCTCAATGCTGTGGGAAAATCTCTACCTTTTAAGGCCTTCTCTTAGCAGACCAAAAATCCTACTTCCAGGACACTCCAAAGCCTTCCCCTTCAAATACACTCTCCCCAGTCAGAGTAGGTGTTGGCCTTGGTGTCCAAATTCCTCTTAAAGGAATGGACACTATAATACTTTGTAGGGTCCAAAAAGTAGTTTCCCAAAAAGGGAAGTACCTAAAAAACCAAGTAGCAGCTTTTCAAAAAGTGGTCCATAATTAACACTTTTTAAATGTATATTTTAAACCTGCAATTTATTTAACAGTAGATTCTGACAGCTACCTCATTTTTAACTTTAAGATAATGCCTCATTCAGTGACAAAGTAATAACACAAATAATTTTGTTTAAAAGAAATTTATTTATTTATTTATTTATTATTTTATGCAAGTTGACATTTAATTGGTGTTTGGGAGCAGTAGTGAGCAGACAAAACAAAGTCCCTGGTTCTTCCCAATTACTTTGAGAAAGATTAGGTGTCCTCTGAATCATGTTGAAACATTTTGAGCCAATGAAATAAAGGTGGTATTTTATGTGACTTGGGCACATCATAAGAACAACATTAATTTGAATGAGAAGAAATTACAAGTGATTACAATTAGAGTACTATGGAAGTGACCACAGATGGAGAGCTCTTACAACCAGCGTCTATAAAAAGAAGGAAGAAAAGTACTTGAACTTAACACCTGGGTGCTATTTCACAAATTCCGCAGGATGAAAGAGTCAACAAAAGCAATAGTAGCTGCCCTAGCAGAAGTGGGTCAACAGAAGGAGACTGTATCTGCTAGTTTCAATGTGTTTTTATAAAATCTCACTGAAAAGGGTGAATGCTATAGAGAGATATAAATTTAAGGAGGAGGAGGGGTTGGAAAATGACCTCTGTAAAAACAAATACAATGGATTTACCTCGAAGACCTGAGTCTTTTGGTATCCTGAACCCAAGCGGAAATCTGGACTCCCTGCAAAGTTGCCAGAGCTCCACACAGCCGTGGGAATCAAACCCTACATGTCACACAGGCCCATGCAGAAAGCTGTTTCTGCTAAAGCTGCAGCTGCCTATAGTTATTGGGGCAGGCAATGAATTCCTTAATGTGTGTTCTGCTAATAATTTCAGTGCTACGTATTTTTCCTGTCCACGAAACACTGACTTTGCACTATGGTGGATGAGATTTTTTTGCTGCACAAGAGTCAGAAAATTCTCTTGAAGTTCTTGTAACAGTGATAACTTGTTTTTTTTTACGTGCATGAGGATGTAATATTATGCTGTGATACAGCTATAGTTGGCAATTGTGCTGAAACTGAACTCTCTATGACGCTAAAAGAAAAATTGCTACTCGTGGAGCATTTTCCACAACATTCCTTTAATTTTAGAAATTGCACACAGCCTCCTTGATGTCCTTCCCTGTTTAGAACTACCTGAGTTAACCTTTGTTAACTGTTGCAAAACTCTTTATTTTCAACAATTTTTTTGTCGTTTTATGAGGGACAAAGGCAATTACATTTGCAGGTAGCTTTAGATGTAGAAGCTTTACAATTGCAATAGGAGAGCTTTGATATCATTAGTATTTTAGATTAAGCCAAGAGCATCTTTAGCAAGCAGCTGATCTTTTCACTTTCAACAGATTGAGGGAAATAATTTAAAAACTGAATTCGGAGTTTGGAGACATAGCTCCAATATGAGTTTCTGTTAATGTAGGAACATTAAATATGGATTTCCTGAATTTGTGCATGTAAAACATCAATTTGAACACTGCTTACTGCAACCTTAGGTTAAATGGAATGTGTGTAACTCTAAAAATAGAAGCAGAGAAAGAAACATTATTAAATATCTAGCAAGAAAAATAAGGCGCATATATGTAAAAGTTTTGGGTGGGTTGCGTCCATCAGAAATCAGTTTTCTTTTAGGCTAAACCTTTTTGCCAGGTGATTTCTTTATCAGAACAATTTTTATGACTTTTTACTCTAAATTCTATTATTCAATCAGTAAAGTTGACAAGTACAAATATTTCCCTTCATTGCCAATTTAGCACTTTTCTCCAGCATTCTGCATGCCAACTAGAATTGTAGATTTTCCTTGTAAAACTACTTTAGATTTTACAAGTTAACGGGGGAGGGGGTGGAACAAAAGAAACGGCTTCTTTTAATAAAAATACTGACTCATGGCTTTACAGAACAGAGCTGAAAGGGAATTTTTTCCCTGGTCTTGTTTTCCTCCTATTATTTTAAAAATAAGGTTTCTCATTAAAATCCAAAGGGTAGCTTTGGTTCAGTCACAGAAGATATGCCTTTCCTTTGTAGAACATCCCAACTGAGTAATTCGTTCCCATCAGAGCTCTATTGGCAGGGGGAAAGTGGATGTTGGTTAAAAAAGATGGCTTAGATCCAGCAGAGCACTTAAGCAAGCGCTTAACTTGTCAGTGCTGCTGATTTCATATTTAAAGTTAAGCATGTGCTTAAGTGCTGTGTTGGTTTGGTGCCTACTCCCACGACTTTTGGTCAGGAATGATGGCTGCTTGTTGATAGTGCCCTGACTTAAGAACATTAACACCTTTCTAGAGCCTATTTGCCAAACACCACTATCATATATCCCATCAAATACACTCAGCAGAGAAGCCAGAGGAGGAACTGGCAGTTAAATTCATCCTTTCAGCCCCACCTGTAACAGCAGAGAGGACTATGGCGTGAAACTTTTCTCCAGTTTTAGGCATTTATGTCCGTCTAGCTGCTGTCTGGGCTCTCCTCATGGACAATGGAGAGAAATAGGTGCATGTAGAGACCAGTTCACCGCAGAGTACTTCAGAGAAGTATTAAATGAATCATTATGATTTGTATAAGTACCTGCTTCTCTCCATTGACTGTAGAGCAAGATGAGAGGACTGAAAGTGAGCATCTTGGCTGTAGACAGAATGTAAGGGCAGCTGAGATGAATCCCTCATCCCTGCTCTCAGTGCCTCAACCACTATTCTGGGTCTTTACATAAAGCAGTATATTAAAGAAGAAAAAATCATGAGGTTAAATTCACATTTTATAGAACATTTAAAAAAACTGCTGGGCATGGTTCTAAAAACTCATTGCATTTCCATTCGTGTTCTCCCTGGCAGTGGTAGTTTTAATTCGCATAAAATTCATGTTAGCACTAATCTGCAGGCTATCATACTTATTCTCAGAGTGCTTCTAAATACTTCTCTGCAAAAAGTAAGAGCTGTGGTCCCATCTGGTCCACATTAAGAATCCATGGTTAGCTTCCCCATGGCAAGTCCTCAGAACAATAATCATAATTTCCCCAACCGTAGCTATGCACCTGAGGGTTGTTTGGTCAGCACTTCCAACATATAATAGCTGCCTGTGCTAAGCAAGAGGCTGCTCTGGCTTCCCTGATCCTCTGACAAGGACTTGGAAAAAACCAAAAAAGAGCAGAAATTAGCAAGGAGATGAAGCGCTTGTAATTCTTAAGGTTGTCTTCCTACCTCAGCAACAGGTACACCTTTGCTTTGTCACATTTTCAGTGGAAAAGAATACAGCTCCCCCACCCCACCCTCCCTTCCCCAACTTGTTATTGATTTACCAGTTTAAACACATGTGCTGCATTGTAAACTACTCTACACATTTAGTAAAACTTGCATAAACATCATGAACAAACTTTGGGAAAAGCACACATCTTACATGCATTTGAAAATGCTTATTTTCTCTGGGCTTTTTTTTAGGCTTGTGAGAGATTACAGAAGGACATTAAGCATAAAGTTGCCAAAGTGCTTACAATTGATATTAAATACAAGGCAGAGTGCCATTATGGAAATGAAAGTCAGCTAAAAAAGAGTTTTCTGGAGACTGCAAAGGAATCTAGTGCTGAGATTCACTGAGCAATGGGAGATGTGGACGATAATGGGGGAAGCGTAGTGCGGCAATATGCCTATGGCCAAGGTTTTCATGTTACCTACCAACAGGTAGCAATCGACACAAAAGTGCATTGAACCTTCTTGCTTTGCAGCATTATTTAAGAGAATTTAATTGTATTTCTCCTCCTCATTCCTCATAGTTTTAATCACCAAGAAGGCTGGAAAAGACCTTGAGAGCTCACCTTGACACCCCGAGAGCCATTTTATTGCCCCTAGACAGGGTCAGTTGTATTTGTAAGTATTATTTTCTTAAAATCTTCCACTGCTGGAGGTTCCATGTCTTCTCCAAACAAATTACAGGAATGC